>NW_026946912.1:0-360940 GCF_910591565.1 Cydia splendana
GTTAAGTTCGGTAGCTCGGCAGAGTGATGGGCCGGTAACTTGATCAGAGTCGCGAGTTCGGGTCTCGCCTCGTCTAAAACAGTAAGTTTTTCCATTTTCCCTTTCTTTCTAAACCAACATCAAAATGTACAACGTGTTTTATGAACTCCGTTAATTTCAAGGGAACAATCCTGCACTTAATTTGAGTTAATTTTCTCAAAGACACCGGTATTCTAATTTACGAGCGTGTACCTAAATAGGGCCTTTTTACATTATTGATTATTATAGTGTTTAACGAGTTTATACCTAGCTACATTTGATATTTGTCACAAAACACTAGTAGGTACAGTCTCAGACTAACGATGTCCGAAATGACAATGATTCAATGATGTCATAATATTCAGTTCTTTGGTTGAGTTAAATTAATAATAATAATAATGCATCCGCAGGGCAGCTTGTGGCGAGCTGTGGGGAAGTAACGACCCACGGACCCGAGTGCTCCCGAGAGTCGGTCAGGGTCTCCGTCTCCGGCGTGTATTCGTCGGTCGGAGTGGACCCCAAGGGGGCCCGTAGGACTCTCAGCTCTGGCTTGTCTTAATTGGCTGTCCAGAGAGGAGTCGCTAGAGCTATATGCTCCAGGGGTGGAAGTGAAAGATGCATAAGACGCGAGTTGGCACAGTGGCTGTTAAAGCCACTGGGTAGAAAGCGGCGCACACCTCTCAACACCCCTGAGCCGCTCACAACGATGTTGCTCCTGGTCGTCTTCACGATGGCAGTTTCAGGGGCCCATCTAGTCAGTGGCAAGTCACCGCCTGCCTCGATAACTTGTGTTTTCCCAATGCCTGCTGAGACCGGTTCATGGGTGTTTATTGTTGCACCTGTGAACGGGTTCCAACAGGCGTTCTACATAACATAAAAGCTCTCCAAGGGGCCTCTACGTGTTGGATCTGTGTCCCCATGCAAGCCTATCAAAAAACTGGGATTATAGGCCCGTGATATCCAAGGAGATAATAATAATGCCTGTATTACAAAAACGCTATGTAGCATTTAATTATGATAAGAAAATTAACGATGACATTTAGTTTCCTTAAATGTACTACCTCGCCCACTTTGCCATACCCCGAAGTTAACGGAATTCGATATAAACACCGTGTAAGTATGTTATTTTAGTTATAAAACTCCCGTGGGACTCGAACATTATTCACCGCGGGCCAGGAGCATAATATATCGTCAGTCATCGTCATCGCCTCCCGGCTGATACTTTATCAGATGATAGTTTAGATGCTATCATGAATAAAAAAAAGTCAGCCGTGGAAAGACCGTCAGTTGATATAAGACACATTCGTCAGATTCCTTTTTCATCAGGATGAATTTTAGCCTATTTTTTTCGGACGAAAACGGAATTCCTCTTTGGACAGAAAAATCTTAACTTTGTGGTGAAAGATTTGGAATTATCCTGTGATACTTCCACCAGTGACAGTTTAACAGCGATTCAGGGACGAAGACGAATCATGCTATCCCTTTCTAATGTATAGCACTATCCCTTTCGGCTATTTAGGGTTGTCAAAATTCAAGTCCTTATCTTATTGACCTTTGGGGGCTGGCAGCCGACAGGGATAGAGTTTTCATACTGCAGAAGAGGGCTGTTAGAATGTTGTCTGGGGTGCCGCCATTCACTCCAACAAAAGAGTATTTCCGGGAATTAAAAATTCTAACAGTGCCTTGTTTATACATTTTTGAGGTAGCAAAATATATGTTTAAGCGCAAGAGTGATTTTGTTATGCGTCGACCTGATCAAAGGCAAACTGATCGCGATATTAAATCTGTCCTTGTCAGGCTCGTAAAATCATCCAACTCGCTGGGGGTAGTTGGCATTAAAATTTATAACAGCCTGAGCCGTGAAATAAAAGAGTCGGCTTCTTATGAGCTATTTGTCAATAAGTTTTGGCCAAAAATTCATTTTTGGTACAAGCTTTTATCGCTGACTGTACTTTTCTTACGACAGACAACTAATACTCATCGAGACAATTCTAAAAACCCCTAACACAATTAGGTTGCGTTGTTTCATCACAGAGTTCCTATGGCCACCTCCTGTCTCCATCATCAGATCAGCTCGATGGTACCATAATATTGCATTGTCATCAGATTTATACATGCATGCAAAATTTCAGCTCAATCGGAAACCGGGAAGTGGATCAAATTTAACTTGCAAGATTTGATTACAGACCGACAGACAACGGTCAGGTGAAACTAAATAAAACGACACACATGTAAATTCGTGACCCAAAGACGGACATCTTACGTAAACAAATGAATTTTAAACACGGAGGCCACTTTTGGGGTCTGCTGCCCGACGGGGTTTACTGTCTGTAATCAAATCTTGCAAGTTAAATTTGATCCACTTCCCGGTTTCCGATTGAGCTGAAATACATACGTAAGTCGAGTGACAATGCAATATTATGGTGTCATCGAGCTGATCTGATGATGGAGACCGGATGTGGCCATAGGAACTATGTGATAAAACAACGAAACCTAATTGTGTTTGGGGTTTTTAGAATTGTCTCGATGAGCATTAGTTGCCTATGGAAAGAAAAGTACAGTCAGCGATAAAAGCTTGTAACAAAAATGAAAATTTTGCCAAAAACTTATTATAAACTTCATTTTAGACTTACGAGTATAAGCTTGGTAGGCTTCCGTAGCTCAATTGGTTAAGAGCAACACACGGATTGTGGAGGATGCGGGTTCAAATCCTGCCGGAAGCGTATCTTTTTCCATTTTTTCCTTTAATAATATCTCTCTTCTTACTCGCGTTATCCCGGTATTTTGCCACGGCTCATGGGAGCCTGGGGTCCGCTTGACAACTAATCCCATGATTTGACGTAGGCACTAGCTTTTACGAAAGCGACTGCCATCTGACCTTCCAACCCAGAGGGGAAACTAGGCCTTATTGAGATTAGTCCGGTTTCCTCACGATGTTTTCCTTCACCGAAAAGCGACTGGCAAATATCAAATGACATTTCGTACATAAGTTCCGAAAAACTCATTGGTACGAGCCCGGGTTCGAACCCGCGACCTCCGGATTGAAAGTCGCACGCTCTTACCGCTAGGCCACCAGCGCTTGCCTTTAATAATATAAATTTGGAATACCGCTCGCAGACGTATCTGCTTGTTAAATATTGTTTTAGACTTATGTTCAAGATTTTTTCTATCGAGCGACCGTCATAAACTCAACTCAGGATCGCTGAAGTTTCTAGAGAACGGCAAATTATTGCTAATTAAATTTTAGACAACCATATTGTGATCTAAAAAGCGGCCAAGTGTGAGTCGGACTTGCCCATGAAGGGTTCCGTAGCAGCAAGTAACATAATAAAATTGCGGTTTACGATTCATAACGTACAAAAAAAAACTACTTACTAAATCTCGTTCAAACAAGTTTTTGGTGGAAGTTTGTACTGTACATCATATATTTTTTTAGTTTTACCATTCTCTTATTTTAGAAGTTACAGGGGAGGGGGGGCACACATTTTACCACTTTAGAAGTGTCTCTCGCTCAAACTATTCAGTTTAGAAAAACAATATATTAGAAACCTCAATATCATTTTTGAAGACCTATCCCTATAGATACCCAACACGTATAGGTTTGATGGAAAAAAAAATTTTGAGTTTCAGTTCTAAGTATGGGGAACCCCCAAAAAATTTTGTTTTTTCTATTTTTGTGTGAAAATCCTAATGCGGTTCACAGAATACATCTATTTACCAAGTTTCAACAGTATAGTTCTTATAGTTTCGGAAAAAAAGTGGCTGTGACATACACGGACAGACAGACAGACAGACATGACGAATCCATAAGGGTTCCGTTTTTTGCCATTTGGCTGCGGAACCCTAAAAAGCGCTACGGCTTCTCAAATATTATCTTCAAATTAATAATAAGAGCACAAGTACCCCTTTACAGGTTACTCCGGTGGGGTCAGTGACCATGTTACAAGTATCAATGTTATCATGTACGAGAACCAATGACAATGTTTTAATAATTTATAAATACTTAATTTTAATTTAGCGATTATTATTACCGACTACCATTCCTTACTTTTTGAACTGGTAACATATTAACAAAGATTCCTTGAAATGGTTTATAATAAGCTAAACACTATATTTTGTGAATTAGATATCCTTACGTTATTACCATCTATCGAGCAAATTAGGCACTACTTAGTTAGGTCACCTGTGTTAAAGTGACATCTTTGTGTGTTACTATTAAATTTAACTTCGCCATCTTGTTTGACATGGATAGCGTAAAGGTAACTCACAAAGCGTTAAGCAAAACTTTCTCAATTTTTAAATGAATTTTTAAATAAGTAATATTATTGAATAACTGGTCATTATTTTCCATTTTGCTAAAACAAACGATCCATATTACCTAAATATTAAGGTGTACAGTGCGGGAAGTCAACTTATTAAGAGAAAATCTGTAAATACAATTGTATGAAATTCGGACAAGGAGAACCACCTTAAGGCGATGGTAGCGGTGGGTAAAATTTCAAATTTTGTCAATTTACCCCATTTCACACACAAGCGCACTTCACGCACACTACCTCACTTTACTGGGACAGGTCAATGCCATCATGTTTTTTTAAGATTGGACTTTTAGTTTAGTATTGACCACTAGCCTCCTTTGAGGGTAAGAGCGTTCCATTTAAAGATGAAAGAGAAACAATGCATTTAATCTTGCTTTCCTTGTCTGTTCATGTCACAGGTGACGTACCTATTTAATTCATTTGATTGTTGACTGTTTTACTACCTAATATTGCGTTGTCGAGATACGCGTTTTGTACAATTAAAGCGAATAAAACAAGATGACATCATTAAGTCAGATGTAAAATGTTATTTACTATACGGTTTTTCATAAGGTGCAAAATCCATTCAATGGGAAATTAAATAAATAAAGTTTCGGCAGGGTGGCAATTCCATTTTGGCGGATAAAGCGAAACAGAATAAATAGTTATATCGAACCTGATGCTTACAAATTTTCACGAGAATCAGTTGAGAAATGTGATCTGCAAAGGAGAACATACAAAAGCATTTTTGCCCAAGCTGAAACGGAGACCTTTGCTAAAGCTCGGCAAATTATGGTTTAGGTACACCTATAAAAAATGGTTGTCCCTGCTGTAATTTTAATATCTTTATATTTCAACCGGTATAGTTTTACCTTTAAAAATAATCGGTATCGCTAAACAATAGCGGTACCTTACTACTTATACGTTCACGAAATCGGTATCTGCATAACTTGATTGTTAGTAAACTAACCTGGAAAATAATCTCAAAATCACCGAAACATTTATGTACAGTCACCTGCAATAATATGTTACGTCATTAGCGCCAACTTTTCCTCCAGGGATACTTTGCCCAAAACGACAATTTTAAACAAATTCGTTAATGTAGAAAAAATTATAATAGTTATGGCCACCCTGCTATTTTTAGTAGAAAATATTTCTGACAAAACTATATACCAAACTTGTGCATAACTTGACTTGGGAATTTTGAGCGAGTTGTCTAATATAGGGTATATTTTGGCGGGCAAAAAATTGATAAATAATGAATGCAAGTAGAAAAAATTGAGAACCCTTTGACAAATATTTCCGGGTTTGAGTTATAACACATGAAGCATAGATTACGTCTATTGAGATTTAAACTAAAAAGGACTAAATACACAAAAGTTTTAGCGGTGGGCAAAGTAATCCGGTAATTTGGCATCCATACCAACATTGCCCACCACCAAAAACGGATTAGGGTTGTCACTTTCATCTAATTTGTTACCCAACTTCGCAAGTAAAAGAAGGTTATGTTTGTACACTAAAATAAGTTTATAAATGTATACTGTATTTAATTTGTGTTATTATCCTTTATTTAGATGTTTTATCCCGTTAACGAATGAAAAACACAGCAAAAATCATATTTTTGGCCATTAAACTATTGTAACAGATTTTCTCAAAAGTGACAACCCTAGCCTTTGTAAAATGCTTAGGCGAGCCTTATTTGGAAATGGGCAAAAAGGGGTAGGCAACATTGCCCAGCAAATTTATTTAAAAGTTTTTACACTTATCGCTAAGTTATTAACAGGGAATGGTAGGATTGCCCAAAACCTTTAAGTGATCCTTAGACATCATAATCATACGAGCTGTATTTGAATACCAAATTGATGTGGGCAATGTTGGCGAAAACCCCGAATATCTTTGCCCGCCCTTTAAAATGCAAAAAATGGTAAAAAAAATTTTTCTTCAAATAAACTGATGCGTTTGATCACAATGGACGTGCTGAGCAAAAAAAATCATATGATATGTTTTTTTTTGAGAAATTCGTGCTTTTTGGAAAAAGCGGGCAAAGTTGGTGATAATGACGGTACCTACTCTTCGAAGGCCGCCAAAATATGTGACATGGTTTTATGGTTCTACAAATAAGATCGTGTCAGATATTTTTGCGACCTTCGTTGTGTAACATAAATTGCAGGTGACTGTACATTTGGAATAATTATTTTATTTAGTTTCAACGAAAGTTTCAAGTTTAGTACGAAAATACTTCAGATATGCAATATGCACAAAATGTAGACCTAATCGAAATAAAACATTGCTTTTTATAGTGAATTTATAAAACATTCGATACATAGGTATACATAACAATAACCGGGCCACGGCGCTATTTGCCTGCAAGCTTCATCTCGGTCTCCAAAGCCGCAAAAACTCGCTAGTACACGCATTATACATATAGACGGAACGAACGGCATATACCTACATAATCATTTATTCGTCGTAATCCATGTTCCAGATTCAGATTCAGATTCAGATTTATTTATTTCTCAATAGCAATACAAAATTTTCATTAATACAAACAAAAATATGCACACATAGTGAGATCGTCAAGGTAGGTACGCTAGGTACGCATTTTAAACTAATATTTACATTATTTTACAAACAGAAAAATAAAAAATAAAACATTAAAAATATAATTCAATTTCAATTACATATACAATTTGAATAATAATTAATTAATTAAGTAGTCTATTGATACTAATGGGTACATTAATAGTTATTATTTAAGTATTCTTTAACGCTATAAAGTGTCTTGTCAAGTAGGAGCTGTTTAACTTTGCGACGAACAGTGTTAATATTTGTCTCAGTTTTTATTACTTTTGGCAGCTTGTTGTAAAGTTTCTGCCCTATTATTTTAGGACACTTTTTTGTCATTTGTAATCTGCATTTACTTTGTCTTAAGTTGTCAGGATATCTAGTCGGTCGTTTACTTACGTCACCGATACGTTCAAATTCACTTGGATTATTTCTTACATACATTATAACTTCTAGGATATATGTCGATACAGATGTTAATATTTCTAAATTTTTAAAATGTTCTCTGCAGGTATCATTATATTTTGCATTGGCCAGGATTCGAATAGCTCGTTTTTGCATTTTTAAGACTCGTTCAAAGTCAGTTGAGTTTCCCCACAGTATAATCCCATAAGACAAGATTGAATGTATGTATGAAAAGTAGGCTTCTTTCAGATGATAATTTGAGATGAGGGGTTTCAATTGTTTAAGGGTATATATGCCTTTCGCTAGCTTTCCACATACTGAGTTTATATGAGATTTCCATGATAATGTTGGATCTAAGTTGAAACCAAGTAGTTTCACATGCTGTACACTGTCAATGATTGTGCCGTTTGATAAAGGTATATTTATTTTATTAGCGTCAGTTTGACGAGTGTTAAATTTCATTATAATTGTCTTTTCAGAGTTTAGTTTAAGTCCATTAATTCTAAACCACCACTCCAGTTTCTGTAGGATCATGCTTATTTTATTAGTTAATTTGTCATCACATTCATCATTTACAATAATTGTCGTGTCATCTGCGTATAATATAATTTCTCCGTCTATGTCAAGTTTATCATATCATTTAGAAATAAGGAAAATAAGGTGTTCCCTAAAGACGATCCCTGTGGCACGCCTATTGTTGTTAATTGTGGCTGTGATCTGTAGTGCTTACCGTTTACTTTTATTCTTCTACAGTCTGTTGCCTTTCTGATAGGAAAGATTCTAGTAAATGTGCACTTTTGTCTCTTATGCCATATGTTTTCAGTTTAGCCAGCAGCAGGGAATGATTCACAGAGTCGAAGGCCTTCGACAGGTCTAAAAATATTCCTACAACTTTTTATTTATTCTCTAGGCATCGTGTGACACTTTCCACGAATTTCTGTGTCGCCGCTGTGGTGGAACGTCCTATTCTATAAGCGTACTGTGCATTTGATAGCGCTTTGTTTTGTTCAATATGTCTTAGAATGTCGTTTGATATTATAGATTCTATTATTTTTGATACCATAGGGACGATAGTTATGGGTCTGTAGTTTCCCACATCTGTTTTATCGCCCTTGCCTTTGTAAATGGGGCACAGACGGGTTTTCTTAAATGATAGAGGATAGATACTGGAGCGGAGAATGTTATTTATAATATATGTCAATTGATTTGATAAAACAGAAATAACTTCAAATAAAATATTTCCTGAGATATCATATATGTCCTTTGTTTGAGACTTTGATATCTTTAGTCTTGCTATTTTTACAAGCTCTGCTGTAGTTATTTGGGAGAAAGCTAATACGGTGTGGATTTCAGAGCAGTTTGACCTTAGATGGGCCATTGCTTGGTTTATATCTGGGCTGTTATTTAAGGCAAGATCATTTCCTACTCGAATTAGAAAATTGTTTATGTAGTCAGGTATTTCGGTGTAGTGAATGGATTCTTTAGTGTTTTCGTGTTTTAAATTCCAGTTGTATTCTTGTACGACGTTGTTAGTCTCTTCTTTTATTATTTGCCATACTTCCCGTTTCGGGTTTTTTGAATTTACAATTCGTTCTTCCGTGTGTTTCCTTTTCATGTTTTTTAATGATGTATGTATGTCTTGTCTTTTTATGCATAAAATCTCCTTGATGTCAATTTGCGGGTACTGTTCATGGAATAAGAGTAGATCATCTATATCGCGTTGTATATTATGAGCAGATTCAGATAGCCACGGAATACGATTCTCGTTTTTCTTTCTGATTAGTTTTTGTGGCATATGCATGTTCATATTGTGATTTAATTTTTGGATGAAGTTATCAACGGTATTGGAGTTGTAAGACGCAAGGATTTTATTCCAATCATATGACAGCATCGCTTCACAGAGATTTGTGATATTCTCTACACTTTGATGGCGCCTTTCGAAGTATACATATTTTGGCTTGCAATATTCTTGTATATGCAAGTGGGCTAGTTGGGCATCATGATCAGATATGTCTGATTTCAGTGATTTGACGTTTATGATATCTGTCTGAATGTTTGTTACGAGGCAGTCAATTGACGTCATTGTGTCGCCGTCTACCCTAGTCGGGAAGTCAACGATGTTCTGTAAGTTATATGACGCCATTAGATCGATTAGGTTTCGTTTATTGTTCAACTCAACACTAAAATTCACATTCCAGTCGCCTAGAATCATTACTGAACAGTTCTTATAATCGCTACAGAGTAAATTGAATAGTGCTTCTAATGTTTCTATCATTTTGTTATAGTCGCCCAGGCCAGTTCTATATATCCCAATAATTATTAAATTTACGGGTCTAAGTTCAATTTCTATTGCACATAATTCGCAGTGATATTCTACTGAAAGCTTATCTATATTCTTACAAGTTACATATTTATGTTTTTTGTCGGTGAAGATAGAAACTCCACCATGTATGCGTTCTTTACGTACAAAATAATTGGCATGGGTGTACCCTGAAATAACTACGCTATTTACATCATTAATGCTCAACCATGACTCGGAGATAACAATTATTTCAGGACAGTATTGATTAACGAGTCTTTGGACTAGTAGCAGCTTGTTCTTAATACTTCGACAATTCTGGTGAATGATGTTTAATTTAAGGTTATCTATTTTGGTTGATCGTTTACTGGAACTTTGTCTAAAAAAGAGGTAGCAGGATCTGATATTATATACTTTGCGCCAGCCTCTGTTGATAATTTCTCAGTGAGGTAAATTAGATTTCCTTGTTTATATGTAAAATCATTATCAGACTTATATGTAATATTTGAGAAGAGAAACATAATTAGTACATATCTTATTTTTACGATTCAAATGTGGTTTTGAGTATTTGTTTTTATATCAATGAGTGATGTTCCCTGAGACCTTACAACTAACTTATATAATTTTCTATTTATTTCATACGCTCTATTGGCTCGTGTCTTTTTACTATACGGTATTGTTGTTACTTGCAGTTTTAAATGTCTTGAATTACAATGATTAATAGCATACATTATGTAGGATATTTTGTAATTTATTTCATTTGAAGATATTAATATCACATCATCACCTGCGGTCATGTGTTCCGTCAATTTTACAATATTTATGACAATATCCCTTAATTGTGCCCCTGGTTTACATATTGATATAATAGATGTGTATTTAGTACATTTTTGTTTCATGAATTCGGCTAATGATTTTCCGTACTCGTCGCATAGGATATAGCTTTCTTCTGACTTGCAACTTCTCGAGGACATCGGAGATAGATCAATTTTTCCCAGTTCCTTCTTCGGTGTGGTTTTCGGGTGTTCCCCACTGCGCGGACTTGGTATTGGCGTGTTGTTGTATGACGACGATGTAGAACCGATTGTGTTTTTGGAAGTCGATACAGGTGATTCTTGAGTTTCTGTTAAATTTACATTTGTCTTATTATCTTGATCTACTTTTTCTTCTTCCTGTTCCAAGGTGTCTTGCTCCGTGGTGTCTTCCCTTGTGCTCGTACTTTGTGGCATTGCATTGTTGCTTAACGACGATGTTGCAACATTTGTCTTGTCGTCAGTGACTAGTGTCATTAATTTTGTTGATCCATGGGTTTCAAGTTGTGGGCATGTTATAGCCGTGCCCCTGCTAGGTTTAGCCTGTTTAGTTACTTTGTTCGATTTGGTCGAGGTAGTTGTGTGTTTTGTATTTGACGCTTTTTTGCATTTATCTGTTTGTATCTTTATATTTCTCATATTTCTTGATATAATAGGCGATTTCTTAATATTACTTGACAATTTTTTGATTTTTGAAGGGTCCTTATTTAAGTTTATTGTGGCCCCCTTTTTTAAAATGATCTTTTTATTTTTTGTAGTTATTTCATTATCCACATAGCTGGTCTGTTGTGGTTCGGTACGGCTATCAACTGTTGGTGAGGTCGACAACTCGCTGTGCTGAGATTGAGTACTTGTATTCATTTCTTGAGGATCATATAATTTTTTGATTTTTGCTGACGGTGGTGTCCTAGGATGCTCTAAATTAAGTTTTTTTAAGAGGTCGATTTGTTTTTCTTGCTTTTGTAAGCATTCTTTGAGTCTTTTGGTTTCAGTGTTTAAGTTATCAATTTCTGAATGAGCTGACTCTAATTCAATTTGAAGCGATTTTAGTTTATTCTTCATTTCTTCAATATTCTCGTCATTTTCGATATCTGGTAAACTGAGCATACTTGTGTCGAACATTGTAGCATTAAGCAAAGAAGCTTCCGACTGTTCGCCGGTCAGTGAGTTGGCCCTGGCTCTCCGTGGTCGTGTATTCATGTTTTCCATTTTATATAGGGATATCGAATTTCACTTAATCGATTTATAACAACAATCGATAGTTTTAGTGAGATCAGGTTTCTGAACGCATCTTATTGGTGGCAACACAGAATCGTCTGTCATAGAAGTCAGTGTCAGTTGTGACCAATCAGCTGATCGCGGAATCGTTAATTGCTCTCGCTTTCGTGTATATTCGTAGTGATAACGGTGTTTTCAGGTGTTTTTAAATGTAAACAAATGCATAACGGTTATAATGAGTATCTTACCGGTGTCATATTTCAGTGATTTCGTCCATAATAGTGCAGTTTTATCAAAATTGTTATGGCACGTAATTATATCCGTCCAATGCTGATCACACGGTTAGCACTAAAACAACTTTCTCAATATTTTCACAAAAAAAATATACGGAGCTCTTTCTTTTACTGTTTATCTGGCTAGGGTTGCCATACCGCATCACTTACAGATCAGATATTACTTACAGATCTAGGTACAAGGCTCTCAGGTATTACTTATACGAATTACATAACGCTTCCGGTTAATAGGCAATATTTTAAGATAAAAGTTCTCTAATATAAATACAAAATTACAATTGTCATCAAAATTCATTGACGTACAGAAGTCATTTAAGTTTTTAAAATTACCCAAAATTAATACCAGCATAATGAAAATTAATCCCAATCAGTAAAGATGAGTCTTTAAACTTTTTTCATTTTAAGCGGGTTTTGAAATAACATAATACTTAAATTATGACCCGTAAATAATAGCAAATCAAATTTGAAATGAGACGCGAGCTGTTATTTATTTACCCTATTATTTGAAATACAATTTATCTACTGGTATACTTTCTCGTATGCGTATATGATTTAATGCCAATATAATTGTCTAAAGCAGCTGCCATTAGCGTCAAAGCAGCTATAGGTACGTGTGCTTTGACTCGAGCCCACACTGAGAAAAAAAACTAACAAAAACACACTTAGAATTACAAAAATAAAACTTAATCCGGGGACAAGGAGAGTCAACTAATAGGAACAAATTGACTTTTGCAATTTCCATTTAGTAGGAAATACAACTTCTATATTTGTAATTTGAAGTATGCTAGAGTAATTTCAGAAATTTGGTTTTGTTATTCCGAGAGGTGCTTTAGCAATATCGGAGGTGATGACGTCATGGGTGAAAACTAACCGTTTTGTAATTCTAAGCGTGCTTTAGCAATATCGGAGACGATGACGTCATAGGTTTTACTAAACTGTACTGCGATTCCAAGCTAGCTGTTGTTATTCTAGAGATAATGACGTCACAGGCAAAAACTAAACTGTTTGCAATTCCTCCGCCCCTAGCAAACGGGCGCCGCGAGAGCATGTCGCGCGCGTGGTAGCTACCCGTCTCTATTTCTGTCTGTATGAATAAAAAAGCGTTTGGTAGTATATCTCTGTACTAAAGAGGCACTATAAAAGCCTGTCGAGATATTCTACCCATTCCTTTCTTATTCATACAGTCAGAAAGAGACTAGTATTTATTACGCGCGCAACATGCTCTCGCGGCGCACCTGTGCTAGGGAGGTTGGAATTGCAAACAGTTTAGATTTACCTATGATGTCATTATCACTAGAATAACAACAGCTAGCTCGAAGTTGCAGAACAATATATTCCTGTAGACACCAACTATACAGTAGGTCGCGGGTTAATATGTCCATGGCCCACAATATATCCTAAATTTATTATTTAACTTAAGTATGTTTTAAACAAAGAAGACACGAGACACGCCCGCCCGACATCCGACACAATACTAACTCTAACCAAATGAACGTAGCAAGTAGTAAATTTTACTAAAATCACTAACATTCGTTTCGCTGTGTTGGTATTACAAAACTCGTTTAGTGATTGGTACAACAATGAACATAAACACAACAAGTCTATCTACTAAATACCAGTAAACTTTGTAATGTCGCTATAGTAACAACTGAATTGTTATTTTAAATGGGGTAATGTTATTCCCGCGAACTCGTTTTTTAGATATTACAAAACTATGTAAGTGAGACATTTACTAAAATCATAACTTGAAATCACAGATGCTTTTTTCCAAAAATCACAAACTTTACTAGTAAAAATCGGAGAATTTTAGTAGTAATAAAAATGGATTGTAACAAATACTGAACTTTGTTTAATGCTCCATTTACTAAAGTCTGTTTGCTGAAATTAGATTTAGTATTACTGAGCTGTTTGTAGAAATAAATAAATTTTACAGAAATAGTGATACTTCCATGATTACTACTAAAACTTCATTTTTTCCCCCAGTACAGAACTGTTTATTAATTCCTGGTGATGATTTTTCTCTCAGTGAGCGGGCATCTGAGTCAAAGAAGAATTTTGAGTGATGGCGTCAATGTATGGAAATTGTTCGAAAGTTTACATTTGAGATTGAATTTCTGTGTTGTCTTTGGGAGTAAAAATATAAATCGATAATAAATTGGTAGTTGAGTTATCTAACTTTCAAAATCACACAATAATTCAATTACTGTCAAAGACAAAATTGTTTTGCTTCTGTCTCAAACGGAACTCCATATTATAATTTTTTGATACTTTTAGTGTCGATTTGTGGAGAATAACAGCAGATTAAAAATATAATGGCATGAAGAGTCGGTACACGGTTTCTTCGTGAACAAATTTACGTGTAATTTAATGCAATTATTAAACATTTATTGAACAAATTATGGTCACAAAGTGAGGTCTAAATCGAAAACGTCATATACCGGCCCCTTAAGCAAAATGATGCTTGGTCAATCACATGGCACAATATTAATTTCTCGTGGTAATTTCTGTTTGATGAACGTTAGGAATAACAAGAGGATTTTTTTAATGAATTACTAATTTCGTAACTTTCCACCTCAGTTCAACTATAAGTATATCACTTTTGTACCTTTTAAAAAACGTCGCGTCTAGCAGTTTCCACAATAACCATAAGTCCTTGAAATTTTATTTATGTAGGTAAGCGCAAAGTATATACACCGTGTTTTTATTGAATTCCGTTAACTTCGGGGTATGGTTAAGTACGTTTAAGAGAACTAAATGTCATAGTTAATTTAAAAAATATATATATATTTTTTCTATTTTTTAAGAAAAAAAATAGTTTAAAAAGTAATTAAATGTAGCATATAGCGTTGTTGTAACATGGGAATTACATTTAACTCAACCAAACAATTGAAATTTGTGACATATCAAAGTCATTTCGAACATCGATCGACCGAGATTGTACTTACGTTTAGTAGCAAATGTATGAACTCATTCTAAACACTAATCAATATGTAAACCGGCCCTAAGGCAAGTGTACACGCTTGTAGAGGCCTTATAGGAAAAAAAATATTTTTTGATTATCTCCGAAATGGAGTTAATTAGAATATCGGTGTCTTTGAGAAAGTTACTTGATTTAAGCTCAGGAATGCACTCTTGAAATTAACGGAAATAAAAAAAAACACGGTGTATACATATAAGCTTGACATGCTCGAACGTAAAATTTTGTCGTTTGTCTTTTTTTTTCAACTCACAGCCAAGTGAAGTTGCTGATTTTTTTAGCAACTGCGCGGTTTGCGAAGGATTATGTTACAAAAAGAAACATTCAAAATCCTTCAAGTTTTTGTTTGAAGTGAAAACTTCTTTAGCGGCGCTGAGCACTTTTTGAGTTGGGGAAAAATGATAAACTCGATTCAGCGTAACGCGTAACGTAACGTAACGTAACGCTGACGTCATGTGTCACGGACAATGTTATTCACCAAAGAACTTTAGTCATAGCGTATCATAATCAGGTCAATTATTTAAAACTGGACTTTTATGTTAAGCAATAAAGCTCAATGTTCTAATCTTGTACGGGCTGAAATACGAGGATCACAGTTACATTCTAACTTTATATCACTCCAATATAATTCAATAATTCAATAAAGTCTCATCTTGATGAAATCGCCAATAAAAGTGAACTCTAGTACTGGTGAATAAAACTCAAAATATCATGACCAAATATATTTAGATGCGAGGTCTGGAAGGTAACTTTACAATTTCTATTTAAACATTGCAATTGCACAAACTCACTGGCCAGCAATTTCGGAACTAAAGTTTTTCAATAGAAAGGAGGATGGGTCAATTATACATAGTGCTGCAGACATTTTGGACTAGTCATTGAGTTTTCACTTCTGTCGGCACTCCCGGAGTGCAACCCGTTGTTTTTTTTAATTAATTGCTTCATCCCGGAATTTCTGAACAAAAGTCATAACTCGAAAACTACGAAAAATCCGCTGACGTACATGGGGTATATTCTGATAGCCCACGACGTGAGGAATCTAAAAAAAATATGGATGTCAATAAAAATGGATGTCAATATTAATAGAGTGCTTAATAACGGCGCAGAAAAGATCAACATTCCTCTCAGACCTCCAACAAAAATGGGCCAAACTGAAAACCAGCGCTGGACGCCAGTCTAGCGCATGCTGAGCTTGGTACCCACGGCCAACATGTCATGCTAAATGTAATTACCTATGTATATGTAGAGTAGACAATAAGTTAGTACTTAACCTAGAATAAGTTAGTACATACTTAACATAGAATTTATATATTGTTTGTCTTCCTATTGTTTTTTTTTTGTCATGTTTTGGCAATAAAGTGATTTCAAGTGATGTCAAGTGAAAAAACATTGTTAAAGGTTGGGTAATGTACGGAACCCTTGGAACGCGAGTCCGACTCGCACTTGGCCGGTTTTTTTTATTCTTTTACCGGTAACGCTATTATCGTACATTGTATTGAATTTTAAATTAAAATTATTGAGTTATAAGGATTATTTAATTTAAGGCACTATTGTATGTAGGACTGTAGGTTACCCGGAATGATATTTAGTTGCTGTATTTAATAAATAAAATAATGACATGATTGTGTCAATTTAAAAACCGGGCAAGTGCGAGTCGGGCTCGCGCACAAAGGGTTCCGTACCATAATGCAAAAAACGGCAAAAAAAAAAACGGTCACCCATCCAAGTACTGACCCCGCCCGACGTTGCTTAACTTCGGTCAAAAATCACGTTTGTAGTATGGGAGCCCCACTTAAATCTTTGTTTTATTCTGTTTTTAGTATTTGTTGTTATAGCGGCAACAGAAATACATCATCTGTGAAAATTTCAACTGTCTAGCTATCACGGTTCGTGAGATACAGCCTGGTGACAGACGGACGGACGGACGGACAGACGGACGGACGGACGGACAGCGAAGTCTTAGTAATAGGGTCCCGTTTTACCCTTTGGGTACGGAACCCTAAAAAGTAGTGACAGAGTCACTGATATAAAAATATTTCATTTTAATGATTTTGTTATACTTTTTAAACTTTTGGACGCCAATGACCGATATATCCGCACCGCAGGTTCAACGCCAAAAACTGATTAATCGGTCACAGACCACAGAGCAACATAGACCTACGTGCATAAAGTTCAATTTCAGTTTTGACACATCGGTGACGTGGCGTCCGAGTGACAGCTTTTGTGTTTGACACGGCGTCGAAAATGTTAATCAAATTTTAATTTATCGTCGCGTAGTCTTGTACCTACAACCAAAGACATATGTAACTTCGTATAAGACGAATAAAGTCTAAGGAAAAAACGTGCCTCGGAATTCAAGTAAAAGTCATTCTCGAATAGATGCCGCACACACCTTTGGCCTATCCTCGGCTAGATGACGTGACGACACCGTTTCATATTTAACAATTTTAACACATAGATATCAGTGAATGAACATGGATCAAAATGATATAAAAATAATAAAATCATTTATCCATATATATACATTTTTTGATAACTTTATACGTTTTCATTTTGAGTTTTAGTCGTGTGTCGATAGATGGCAGTAAATTCACAATGACTACAAAATTTACAATGACAGGACCCCTCTATACTATCTATTCTTTTTGCTACAACACAAGCCTTATCTGGGGGCACGGCAGTGCCCCCGCCAAGTCGAGCGCGAAGCAAACACTGCCGTACCATCCTTTACTGGAACCATTTCGCCGCATTTTCAGGCCCCTATTTGAGAACCTCTGGATAAGACCAAAACGCAGAAATTTTGGTCATTCAGTAAGCTATAATCACATACTTAAAATCCAAAAATTCAAGTCTGTAGGTCATTTAGTTCCGAAGTTAAGCGAAAGCAAAGTTTCGCATTTATGACACTCACTCATGATCATCAGAATAGTACTAGTACTTCCCATAAACTCAGAGAGCTGAAATTTGGTACAAAGTTAGGGTTTAATGGCGACATAAAGGGAAAACCTAAAAATATTGCAATATCAGTCACGTTTTAAAGATCTAAGAACTGCATAAGTAAGTTTGTAATCCCATATAAATATATGATATATGAGTTACTGTTGCAGTTCCTACAAATAGTAGGTAAAGTAAAGGTACACTACGATGTACGATGTGAGTATGAATGAAGATATGTTTAGTTATGATATGTGTATACATAGTATGGGTATGAGTACCCGAAAAGAAGGACTGCCTACAAAAAGAGATGAGATCCCATCAAAAACATTACATGTAAAAAGGTGCAAGTCTCGTAACGCTTTTACTACAAAAAAGTTTTGAGATGTAATGTGAAACCAAGTCGGTTATTTTAATCAGTGCCAGGGGGTGTTAAAACCGTATCAATAAGATATCTTTAATTTGTAATACATATAATGACTTGGCAATCGCACATAATGCTTTACTCGTACCGTACTCGTAAATATGTGTAATGCTCAAACTGCAATTAGCGCTAGCGTTATGTTCAATTACAATTATTTTTAATAGGTGACGATGATCCTTTTGTCATTATGCAGCCGTGCGATGGCCAAGTCATTATACGTATTACAAATTAAAGATATCTTATTGATACGGTTTTAACACCCCCTGGCACTGATTAAAATAACCGACTTGGTTTCACATTACATCTCAAAACTTTTTTGTAGTAAAAGCGTTGCGAGACTTGCACCTTTTTATTACATGTAATGTTTTTGATGCGATTGAGCTTACTGTACCTATATTTTTTGTCTTATGAAAACTTACACAGATGAAAACTAAAACTATAAATTTAATTTATCTATGAAAGACAATTTAAAAAACCACGCACAGTATAAAAATGTATTAGAGTAGGTACTTACCGCTCTTACGGCCCTGTAGATGCCGTTGTATGCCCAACATATGATAGCTCCTGGGGTCACATAGGCAGAAACCATCAATGCTACTATGTAAGCAGTTGTATAACTGCCCTGGTCCCGCCACCGGACAGAGCAGCTGTGAACAAAAATAACTACTTAATAATTTTACTCCATATATATTTTCAATATCTGGGGAAAACATATACAAACTCAAAAATGCGCGTTTTCTCAAAGATAAGCTAACCTAGCTAGATTGATTTTTTGCCCCCTAAAACCCCCATATATGTATATGTAGGTATGTATATTTGGAGGAATGAGAAAATTAATGTGAAACCAAGAAATCTAAACGCCAACGGGTTGTCAGTTCTAGTTACAGTGCAATCCCAACGTGTTACGTGAACGTTAGTAGTACAGTGAAACTTGGTTAAATAAGTGGGACCTGGATAAGTGGGAAACCTCCTTGTAGTATTAACTGCCTTGCAAATTTTGAGTATTCATACTTTTGAAAAAAATCGTACTCCAGAAAAAATCGGTTTTTTTTCACGGTTTTTTTTCATGTTTTTTTTTCAAGTCAGATAAAAAACCGTTTTTTTACAACCCTAAGTCTTGCTCTCGCGAATAAAATGCGGGTACCTAAGGGATGAAACCCGGATGCTATGGGGATTATAGGTGGATGCTACGGGGATGATACGTGGTTACAACGGGTACTAAACCCGTTATGAACGGATATGAAACGATGTGGACACGTTCTAGCCCAAGTAACACAAAAGTAGCTGAATATTGTTTGAATAATAGAGCATGCCGTACTGAATACTGAATAAGGTAGCTGTATATCTTCTGTATAAGCGCTAATACAGACGTTATACAGAAGGTTTGGGCGCAAAGTGGGCATGCCCACGCCGCTTAATACTGAATAACAGTGATGTAATAGCTGTATAAGTGTGTGCCCACACATTGGATCGCTGAATAACACTTGTATAGAGGCTGTCAAAAGCTTCTATACCGCTTTTAAACCAAAGTTATCCATCAGCTTTGTATAGAAATGACTCAGTTAGTCACACGTTATGAAGCTTTTGGTTCAAAAGTGCATTGTTACAGAAAATATATTCAGCTATTTGTGTATGATTCGTCTTCCATTTTAATTTGTGAACTCGTGACAAAGTGTAGTTTCTGAAGTGAATACAAAATAAGGAGGACATTACCCACATATTGATTTGATGTTTACATAACATCAATTTCATTGCGCATGCGACTTTACTGTAAATATATATATATATACAGTGAAACCTGGATAAGTGGGATCTCAAGGGACAAGCAAATTTGTCTCACTTAAAGAGGTTTTCCACTTACACAGGGTCTCAGTTAGCCAGGTATAAATAAATGTATGTCTCATTTATAGAGTGTTCCATTAATAGAGGTGAGAAAGGAATAACCTTTCAGTTATAGAGGTGGTAAATAAGGTATTTTGTCAACATTATGTATGAATTGTAATCATCAACAATAAATAAAGGTCAATTATTTCTTGTCCTTAAATAGTTTTTTAAGTCTGTTCAAATTTTTATTCGAATTAACTTTGATTGATTCTTCTTCTACAAAGGATGGATTTTATTAAATAAAATTAAAAAACGGACTTCATTGTGTCTTAGAACTTAAATAAATGAGAATTAATTTTTGGTTTTTCGTTTCGATAGTTTTAACTAGTTACTCAAACTAACTAAATAAAACTTGAAGTCGTTTAGACACAATTAACCGAATGCGGAATTTTCGGTTAGACTAAAGTCCAAGATCTTCAATAAAGTCCAAGTTAGAGAGGTCATAGTTTGACGTTATCTCAGAAACAGAGGTCGACTCCTATAACATTCTAAAAAACAATGAAGCAAATGTAATCTTTTAAATATAGTCACAGTAAAAGAGGTAACATACACTCTCTGTCTCAGTAATAGAGGTAAATTTGACTATAAAATCGAAACAACTAATCTCAGTTATAGAGGTCTGTTTTTTCTCACTAACAGAGGTAATTCAGCGCCAACGTGCCGGGACCGCACTATGAGTCCCAGCTATAGAGGTTTCCCACTTATCCAGGTCCCACTTAACCAAGTTTCACTGGATAAGTGAGACTTCAAGGGACGAGCAGATTTGTGTCACTTAAAGAGGTTCCATTCCACTTACCCAGGCTCTCAGTTAGCCAGGTACAAATAAATTTCTGTCTCATTTACTGAGGGTCCCATTAATAGAGGTGAGAATAGAGGAAGTATCTCAGTTATAGAGGTGGTTAATAAGGTATTTCTATTTTGTAATTATCTTTAAATGTTTAGGTAAAATAATCCTTGTCCCTAATTATTTTTTAAGTCTGTTTAAATATTTCTTTGAATTTATTTTGAATGATTTTCCAAAAAATAGATTTTTTCAATCAACACGGACTTCATAGCGTCTTAGAAATTTATTAAATGCAAATTTGTTTATTGTTGTTACTTATCAAGATTTCAGCTTTCGTTTCGATAGTTTTTGATGGTTATTTGTAAGATAACTGAGAGTTAAATAAAACGGGAACAAATAACACAAACGTATTTTATATATTGAAGGAAATCAAGAAGTGACGTGACAACACATGTCAGTAAGAACAGAAAAATAAAACCTATCTAATGAGGTTGCGTTCTTAGTCTCCAACACTCCCTACAGAACGCATACCCATTTTATCAACACAATAAGCATGTTTCTCAAAAGTAGTCCCTTTTGTTAAATTATCGGCCACCATATTACCACTGTTCACAAACAAGAACTTCACTTTAGCCTTCACAACGTTTTCTCTCAGAAAATGCAAACGAATGTCTATATGTTTGGTTTTCGCCTTATAACAATCTGTGGTGGCCAATTTTATAGCACTTTGATTGTCACAATGGATAGGAAGCGCACTATGTTCAGCTTGGCCTAGTTCAGCCTGCAGTTGCTGCAGCCACAGAGCTTCCTGAGTCGCTGCAGCCATCGCCATGTATTCGGACTCTGCCGTTGAGAGTGCTACGGTCTGTTGCTTACAAGAATTCCAAGAAATGCAACCGTTCTGGAACAGAAATACATAACCCGTGCACGATCTCCTATCCAGTGGATCATTGGCCCAGTCGGCATCACAATATCCGATTATTCCCTTTGAGTCATCTTTCACATAACACAGCTTAAAGCTTTTCGTTCCTTGAAGGTATCTCATAATCCTTTTAACTCCAAGCCAGTGTTGATATCCCGGACTATTACAGTACTGACTCAACTTATTCACTGCGTGAGTAATATCAGGTCGTGTGACATATGCCAAGTAAAGCAGACATCCAATCGCTTCTCTGTATGGAAAGGTATCCTTACTGTTTTCAGGCATGTTTTCAAACTTAGCATTCACTTCTATCGGAGTGCGCACCGGTTTGCAATCGGACAACCTGAAACGTTCCAACATGAGCTTGATGTATTTTTCTTGGTCCAGCATGATCACACCTGTCTCACGATTTCTGGTTATATTTATGCCAATGCATTGCCGCACTTCACCAAGGTCTTTCATGCAGAGCTCCTTGTTCAATTTGTCTTTGATTTCAGCAGTAGTCTTCTTATCGTTAGTGAAGATTAAGAAATCATCGACCCATACTGCCATAAATATCATAGTTGTTCCATTTACTAAGTAGTAAACGCACGGATCGATCTTCGATCTTGTCAGTCCAATTTTCAGTAAGGCATCGTTCAGTTTCAGATTCCATTGCCTGCTAGCCTGCTTCAGTCCATATATCGATTTATGCAAGCGACACACTTTGCCGGTTTCTTTGTAGTGTTCGGGCTGTGACATATAGATCTCAGTATCAATATCACCCTGAAGAAATGCACTGATTGCATCCATTTGTGAAATCTCTAAGTCATACTTCGCAGCTAGTGCAATCAAGTAACGGACTGATGTGTACCTTACCACTGGAGCATATACTTCGTCATAGTCAGTGCCCTTTTTCTGAGCATATCCCTTGATAACCAATCTCGCTTTATATCGAGTCACCTCTCCTTTCTCATTTGTTTTCGTTTTAAACACCCACTTACAGGGCATAACCTTTTTACCTGGAGGCAAATCCACCAGAGACCACGTTTGATTCTTAATCAGAGAATCGTATTCTTCTTGCATGGCCTTCTTCCATTGGTCTGCCTGAAGAGATGAGAGAGCTTGGTCAACAGTCAGAGGGTCATTCAAATCAGGTATTGGACAAAAGTAACTTGTATCAACTTCATCCTTCTCTGCATACTGGACTGCTTTTCGCGGACGTAAGTCATAATTACGTGTTGGTGTATCAAGCTCCATCGAGTCCTCTGGTATGTAGGATAAGTCATCATTGTCGCCTGAAAAATAGTCGTCACCTGAAGACGGGTCCACGTTGCTTTCTGCTTCATCTTTGCAGGGTTCTTCAGGTGGCTGTTCTGCTGCCGCGCTACTGTCGGATGTACAAGGCATGTAAATGTTGTTATCACATTTTCTTACATTTTCTAAAAATACCACATCCCTACTCTTCGTGATCTGATTCGTTTCAGGATCAAGTATTCGGTATGCCTTGGTAGACTCACAGTAGCCGACAAATATCTGTTTTCTGGACTTTGAATCCCATTTTTGGCGTTTTTCTTTAGGTATCTGAACCATAACTTCGGAGCCAAAAATTCTTAAATTTGACAGATCAGGCTTCTTACCAGACCACTTCTCCATCGGTGTTTTTCCATCAATTGCCTTTGTGGGGGACCTGTTGATGACATAAGCCGCTGTGACCAGCGCTTCACCCCAGAAGGGCTTTGGCAGGTCAGCATCAAATAACATGCACTTAGCTCGTTCTACCAGGGTCCTGTTCATTCGCTCCGTGAGACCATTCGACTGAGGTGAATACGGTGTGCTCGTTTGATGTTCAATTCCATGTTTGCGCATGAAGCCTTCAAAGTCTTTGTTGCAGTACTCTTTACCATTGTCTGAACGGAACGGTAATATGGTGGCCGATAATTTAACAAAAGGGACTACTTTTGAGAAACATGCTTATTGTGTTGATAAAATGGGTATGCGTTCTGTAGGGAGTGTTGGAGACTAAGAACGCAACCTCATTAGAACAAGTTAGGTTGGAGACAACTTCTCGGTGTGTATTCAAAATGAACAAATTGTTTTCATGTGTTCCTGTACACAAAAGGTTGCCGTCGCTGTCGTAAATGTAACAGCCGTCATTGGTGAAGTTTACTGTGCAGCCATTTTTCACCATAGCACTGACAGATAAGAGGTTTGAACCAATTTTAGGAATATAAAGAACTTTTCTTACCTGAATTTTGCTATCTTCATTACCATTCAACATTAAGTTTACCTTTCCCATACTTTCAACTGGAAGCGGTGTCTTACTGGCTTCTATCACGTTAGGCGTCGGTGGATTTGTGACGTCATACATCCAATCGAGTCTGTTGGTCATGTGCATGGAGGCACCGGAATCCACATACCAAAAGTCGGGGAATTTGGTCTGAGAAGATGCTGAAAATGCTGCAAAAAAACTTTTACTTTCTTCCGGTTTTTCAGACTGCTTCTTTTTCGGAGCACGACAATTCTTCGCGAAATGCGCGTGCTTGTTGCAGTTAAAACATCGTGGGCCACTATTTGCCTTCGCTGGACTTGCTTGACTTCCATGAGCGGCCTTACTCCTCGTGAAGAACGCTGAGCTCTCAGGGCATTGAACTTCCTGCAGGAGTTTAGACTTGATGGAATCTGCGCCGATCTTGATACCCGAACTCTCCAATCCCATAATCATTGGCTTATAAGTTTCAGGTAAGCCTGCCAACATCAGCGTTCCGAGCCATTCGTCATCAATGCTGAACTTAATATTTCTTAGTTTGTGGGCGGTTGACATTATTTTGTTTACGTAGTCATCGACATTTCTGCACGAGTCCAGCGTGGTAGTAATAAGGTCTCTCAACAAGGCTACTCTTCTGTATAACCCGCTATCATCAAACGCCTTGCCTAAATTCTCCCAGGCTTCTTTACATGTAGTGGCATTCTGCACATGTACATAGTTGATCGGGTCTAACAGCAAGATAAGC
The DNA here is from genome assembly GCF_910591565.1 of Cydia splendana. Lineage (NCBI taxonomy): Eukaryota > Metazoa > Arthropoda > Insecta > Lepidoptera > Tortricidae > Cydia > Cydia splendana. The sequence goes on from NW_026946912.1 coordinate 24,824, forward strand.
TTCGACTTCGCCTTTATCTCCTTTTTAGTGTCGGTATTGGTACCAGTAACACATGTCCACAATTCTTCAAGCTCGAAGTAAGCTTGCACAGCAAATTTCCAACTTGCGTAATTTTCTCTCCCGACAAGTTTATCAATATGTATATTATTATTGCCTGAATTCGACATATTTACGTGGTAACAATAGTTCGATGAACATCTGACGTAACAATATAATTCGCCGTTCAAACTCGCCCGTCGGCGTTCGAGAAATATGAAACGTTAACTACGGCGTTTTATTCACGGACTCTTTTACTGCTTACAAACCACTATCTGCTACCATGATGGTTATTTGTAAGATAACTGAGAGTTAAATAAAACGGGAACAAATAACACAAACGTATTTTATATATTGAAGGAAATCAAGAAGTGACGTGACAACACATGTCAGTAAGAACAGAAAAATAAAACCTATCTAATGAGGTTGCGTTCTTAGTCTCCAACAGTTTTAACTACAGAAAGTAACTAAATGAAACTTGAAGTCGTTTAGACACAATTAAGTAAATGCGGAATTTGTGGATAGACTAAGAGTTAGTAAGAATACGGAAATAGATCAATAAAGTCTAAGTTAGAGAGGTCATAGATTGACGTTATCTCAGATACAGAGGTAATTCGTATAAAATTCTAAAAAAACAATTAGGAAAATGTAATTTTATAAATATAGTCTCAGTAGAAGAGGTAAAATACACTCCCTGTCTCAATTATAGAGGTAAATGTGACTATAAAATTACAACAACTAATCCCAGTTATAGAGGTTCGTTTTATCTCACTAACAGAGGTAATTCAGTGCTAAAGTGTCGGGACCGCACCATGAGTCCCAGCTATAGAGGTTTCTCACTTATCCAGGTCCCACTTAACCAGGTTTCACTGTAATATTTTTTTTATTTACCTACAAGCAATAAATAATTATTAAAGACTAAGAGAATAATTAATTAATTCCCACGAGTAATTCGATTGATGGAAGAAAATGTGAACGTAGCAGGTATTACGAGTATATTTGTCAAACTTACTTATAGTTTTATTTAGAAAAGGTAAGAATAAATATTTAATATATCCATCAATTTCGAAACGGCACTGATCTATATGACATTTCCATTGATGGGTTTTCTTACCTTATATGTGCCGTTTCTACGTCAAAGCCCCCCACGAAGAACGCTGGCAGTGTAACTGAAAATGCCAGGGCCCAAATGACAACAGTGGCTTGTCGCCCTGTTAGTTTTGTACTGAGGTCCGAGCTGCATGTTCCTTGCCAGCCTATAATGGCCAGAAGCATGAGGGCGAACATCTCAGCTACACCTGGAACGAGTTTGAATAACAGATAAGGGGTGCGTATCGATGGCTATAAACATTTTTATTATAATATCAGTTGCAATAACGCTTATTTAGTATAATTATTAAATGATATAACAACACTCAAATAATATTAGAAATTTATTTAACCTTCTTATATAAATGTTAAAAACTCTACCATAAAATAATAGTGCTTAAATGAAGTCTTAAGTAATAAAAAAAAACATTAAAACTAACTATGAATTAAAGATTTAAAAACTAAACTAAAATTAAAATAAACCTACTTAAAAATTTAACTAATACTTATAATATTATATAAAAACTAAATTATACTAATAAAATATATAAAAATAAAAAGAAGTCATAAAGAGAATACCAATCAATCAATCAATCAAAAATATACTTTATTCATGTAGGCCTAGCAACAAGCTCTTATGAATCGTAATTAATCTTAATCTAATTATCAGAGCAATTTATTGATGTTAATATTATTCCATAATAAAATTGGATTATTATACATATCAAATTTAACACTAAGAATTTCACAAAAGGATCGTCAAACATTAAAAAGATTGTATAAAAAAATACTAGTCTAGAATTTCTAGAATAAAATCTAAATGTCAAAAAAAAAAGCATAAGTAACAAAAGAAGTAGATAGTATTACATCGGAATATCCATTTCCTCATCAATAATCAAATATATCTAATAAATAAATAATCATTTCGAATAACAATTAATCCCACGTTGTAATATCATTCATGTAGTCTTGTGTGGTATAATAAGCTTTAGAAATAAGTTTACGCTTTACATAATTCTTAAATTTATTAATAGATAATTCAGTAATATGGTTTGGAAGTTTATTATAAAATCTTACACAATTACCCATGAATGATTTTTTAGTTTTATGGAGCCGAGTGAAGGGCACTGCGAGCTTATGTTTATTTCTAGTATTAATATTATGAATTTTACAATTTTTCCTAAAATTTACAATATTTTTATGTACATACAGAATATTCTCATAAATGTATTGACAGTGCACTGTCATTATGTCAATTTCCTTAAATTTATCTCTAAGTGAGTCTCTATGGTTCATTTTGTATATTGCTCGAATAGCCCGCTTCTGCAGAACAAAAATGGTATTTATCTCTGAAGCACCGCCCCACAGTAAAATACCATATGCCATAATGCTATGGAAGTAACTAAAATATACTAATCGAGCTGTTTTCACGTCAGTTAACTGACGGATTTTGCTCACTGCAAAAGCTGCAGAGCTCAGTCTATTCGAAAGAGTAGCAATATGGGGACCCCACTGGAGTTTAGAATCTAAAGTTATACCAAGAAAAACTGTACTATCAACTAATTCCAATTCCTCATCCTTCACAATGACACTTGTTTGCACATGCCTTACGTTACTACTAGTGACAAACTTAATACATTTAGTCTTTTTCTCATTTAACAATAAATTATTAACATTGAACCAATTTACTACTTTTGAAATGGCATTGTTTACATCATTGTAAGCTTACCCCTTCTAGAACCTCCGCCTGCGGCATTGAGCCCATAACGCTGGCTGCGTTACCTCTCTGTATTGTCAGCGATATGCGCTGGGAGAGGTCAAGCGTATATCCCACCAAAAACATTCTGTAAAAAACTAGCCAAGTCTCGATGGAGCTGCTTGTTTATCTCTAAAAAGTAATGAAATCTAGACAAAGTCGTGCCAAGTCTAAGGTTCCTTACTGCGATTTCTTTATTATTATAGTTAATGTTGTGTGACTTGGCCGTTGAAGGGTACACAAGGGTACAAAACCAGGTGCTCCATGACACCATTGCACCAATCTGTCGCCAGAACCGCTACCCATTGACGATGGAAAATTGCCATGTGGAAAACGTTGATTCAATAACCAGTCAATTGTAGGCTTGATAAAGCTGCGTATTTCAATAATACTTATGTATAGGCGAGCCTGAAACAAACACTTCTTTTTGAAGCGTCAAATCGACCATCGATCTAACATAAAATAGACGTACAGACGGACTTCTATCAATGATTAGAAGTCCGTCTGTACTGGAAATATTTTTTTATACTGTATGTTTGGTGTCATGGAGCACCTGGTTTTGTACCCTTGTGTACCCTTCAACGGCCAAGTCACACAACATTAACTATAATAATAAAGAAATCGCAGTAAGGAACCTTAGACTTGGCACGACTTTGTCTAGATTTCATGAATTTTTAGAGATAAACAAGCAGCTCCATCGAGACTTGGCTAGTTTTTTACAGAATGTTTTTGGTGGGATTTCACTTCTTTTTGTAGAAACGTGGGCATATTGATTTATTTTATTAGATTTTCTTATTTGACACATTTTTTTCTTTTTAGGAGTAGTTTTTTTATTGCCATATCTCTAAAGGCTCCGTCACAAATGAGCGTTTTCAAAGCGCGGCGTGAGCGGGGCACGATGCCAGCGTGACGCGAGCGCGTGGCGCTCGCGATCTGCGCTTGGACGCAGCGGCCCGCCGGCGCGCTGCGCGCGCTACCCGCTTTGATCACGCCCGCGCAGTCACACACAACACAGCGCATGTTGCGAGCGGTCACTCGATTACTGAACGTTGGACGTTGGAAAGCATGATCATGGACGTTGAATAGATCCACGAGCGTTTTGTAGCCTGCAGCAGTATATTGCGACAATACTGCCGACTGCATTACTGCAGCAAATGTCAAATACGATGATGCTGACCGAATTTTTGATATTTACCTCAGTAATTCAGTCGGCAGTAGTGCATGCTGCAATCCTGCTGCAGTATAGCTGCCGACTGCATTACTGCCAAAAATTTCAAAGTTGATGTATTTTTAACCGCCTTAAAATAAAGGTGCTCAGTTTGACCCGTATGTATGTTTGTTCGCGATTATCTCGCGTTTGGCTGAACCGATTTTGATGCGGTTTTCAGAAAAGTGTTTGTTACATTCTGGTAAAGGTTTTAGTATACATAGATCTGAGCTGATGCTGAACCCTGGTTGTACCTAGTGGAACTCAGGTTTGGTGCAACATAAGCCCACGCTATTTTGGTCATCCGTCACATCTTGATGAGCACTTGGGAGAGCAGTACCTTAGACAGAGCTGATGCTGAACCCTGGCTGTACCTAGTGGAACTCAGGTTTGGTACAACATAAGCCCACGCTATTTTGGTCATCCGTCACATCTTGATGAGCACTTGGGAGAGCAGTACCCAAGATAGAGCTGATGCTGAACCCTGGCTGTACCTAGTGGAACTCAGGTTTGGTGCAACAGAGGCACACTTTGTTTTGGTTAACCGACTTGTCGTCGTGTGCCTGTTGCAGAGTTCCACTAGGCGGTCATCAAGATGTAACGGATGACCAAAATAGCGTGGGGCTATGTTGCACCAAACCTAAGTTCCAGTAGGTACAGCCAGGGTTCAGCATCAGCTCTATCTTGGGTACTGCGTTCCCAAGTGCTCATCAAGATGTGATGGATGACCAAACTAGCGTTGGCCTATGTTACACCAAACCTATGTTCCAGTAGGTACAGCCAGGGTTCAGCATTAGCTCTATCTTGGGTACTGCTCTCCCAAGTGCTCATCAAGATGTGACGGATGACCAAAATAGCGTTGGTCTATGTTGCGCCAAACCTGAGTTCCACTAGGTACAGCTAGCGTTCAGCATCAGCTCTATTTCAGGTACTGCTCTCCCAAGTGCTCATCAAGATGTGACGGATGACCAAAATAGCGTGGGCCTATGTTGCACCAAACCTGAGTTCCAGTAGGTACAGTCAGGGTTCAGCATCAGCTCTATCTTGGGTACTGCGTTCCCAAGTGCTCATCAAGATGTAACGGATGACCAAAATAGCGTGGGCCTATGTTGCACCAAACCTGAGTTCCACTAGGTACAGCCAGGGTTCAGCATCAGCTCTATCTTGGGTACTGCTCTCCCAAGTGCTCATCAAGATGTGACGGATGACCAAAATAGCGTGGGCGTATGTTGCACCAAACCTGAGTTCCACTAGGTACAGCCAGGGTTCAGCATCAGCTCCATCTTGGGTACTACTCTCCCAAAGGCTCATCAAGGCGTGTCGGATGACCAAAACAGTGTGTGCATATGTTGCACCAAGCAAAACGCCTATGTCTGACGGAGCCTTAATACAGCTGAGACCAGCTGAGGGTTCTTCATCAGATACTTCAGACCTTCGATTGTTGACATCAAATGAAGCGGCCCACCAATTTGATTATTTTTTGTAAAGGCGGTATGTCGATCTCCAATAGTTTGGTTGGGCTATTGTGTTTTCTAATCAGGTTCACCAGGTACTCCAGATCTTCGATTATCCTAGTTTTTATAGTTTTCCCTTAATGTGGCCATTAAACCCTAACTCTGTACCAAATTTCAGCTCTCTGAGTTTATGGGAAGTACTAGTTCTATTCTGATGATCATAAGTGAGTGAGTGTGTGTCATCAATGCGAAACTTTGCTTTCGCTTAACTTCGGAACTAAATGACCTACAGACTTGAAATTTTGGATTTTAAGTATGTGATTATAGCTTACTGGATGACGAAAATTTCTGCGTTCTGGTCTTATCCAGAGATTCTCAAATAGGGACCTGAAAATGCGGCGAAATGGTTCCAGTAAAGGATGGTACGGCAGTGTTTGCTTCGCGCTCGACTTGGCGGGGGCACTGCCGTGTCCCCCGATTATCATTTTATATAATGATTAATTGATCTAATAACATTTAGCATAACATTCTTGAAGTATAATGCATATTTCCTATACCGAATTTATGATATAAAGTTATTTCATCTAAAGTAGAATTGTTATATTTAACCTGTGTTGATATAATGTATTAGATATATAATTCCACATTTACTATTACACACTACAAAAAACGATACTCTTTCTACGTATAACAAACTGCTATTTATAACTAGGTAGGTAAGGTTAAGAACTGCGACCCCTACACAAAACCAACCGCTACCAGAATAGTAGGTTAGGTTAGGTTAAGAACTGCGACCCCTACACAAAACGAACCGCTACCAGAAAAGTAGGTTAGGTTAGGTTAGGATTGCGTCCATTACACAAACAAACCACTACCAGAATACTAGGTTAGGTTAGGTTGGAATTGTGACCCCTATATAAAATGAAAGGAAAAAAGTTTAGATTAGGTAAAGAAAACCCAATTTGCAAAGAAAAATTTATATATATATTTTTAAATTAAACATTGGATGTTTTTTTTAGATTCAAATTGGAAGCCTTACGATAGTCACGATACTTGTTAGTATGTACGTGTTTGCTGTGAAAAAAAGTATCAGGCGCTAAACATTTACATATGTCGTCATAAAAATACCTATATTATACCGAATAATGCATATATAATAATACTTGTATAATAAATGAGCATTATATCACATGATCGTTATAATAAATGAGTGTTATATCAAAAGATAATTATATAAAATGATATTAAAAATTTTAATAATATACCAAATGTATATTATACAAAATGAGTTATTATATTTTCTGAAATTATATTAAATGTTGTTATATCTACAGAAAATATATTAATTATTTTTATACCGATCATTGTACACCCACAGATAAGTAGGGTAAGACCTCCAATGAATGAACACTTAAGCAATTTTCTAATTTTGAAAAATACTTAATTTCTCTTATTCAATTATTAATTATTGGAATAATTATTTACTATTTAATTAATCCTCTTTTAATAAGCAAAAAAGTAATTTCTGGGATTTTTTATTACTGTCGTAGTTTTTGAGTTATAGAAGAATTTATCAAAACATACCTAAAAACCTAATGAATGTAATCAAATTAATTTTATTCACCAACAAGACAGGAATATGTTAAAATAATGAATAAGAAAAGAAAATCAATCTTTGAAACAAGAAACAACGTGCAAGTTTTGAAGAAAAAGGATTCGTCGTTACATTGTTCATACATAGAATTAGTAGAAATCTAATAAATGAACAAGCCAAATTTTTAAAGTCTACTGTAATGAAAAATCTACTGTAATCTACTGTAATGAAATGAAATGTAATGAAATAGGCATGAAAAATCTAGTAAATAGACTATAGAAAATTAGTTTGTTCCAATACTGGCTGAAAGAATCAGAATCGTTTTCTATGCAGAATCACAAAAAACAAGCTCAAAAAACATTATGTTTACATTAAAATTTGGAAAAAAAATCAATTTTGAACACACCGTTCATTTACTGGTTTCAGAACATTTGATAAGCCAGTGCTATAAAAAATAAAGATTTAATCGCAGAATAATCCAACAAAATGGACATTTATAGAAGGTTTAACTTTTAATCTACCCAAATAACAAAACTTTCTAAAGGTAAACATTAAATAAGCACTTCATATGTTGCTCCAAACTTACACTGTTCTTACTTAACTAACTAACTAATAACTAATATGGCTCAGCGATCCAAAGAGGATCTTGGCCTCCGAAACGAGAGCATGCCACTTTTCCCGATTCTGCGCCGTTTCCTGCCAATTATCGGCTTGAAGCTGACGCAGATCCGCTTCCACACTGTCTCCCCAGCGGTATCTGGGCCGACCTACCGGGCGGCTACCAGTCGGTCTTCCCAGGTACGCCCTCTTGGCAGCCCGATCCTCTCCCATTCGTAATAGGTGACCGAACCAGCGAAGTCTGTGGGATTTCGTTTCGCCGATGATATTGGGTCCGGCCACCAACTCCTCGATTTCGGCGTTCTTCCGTATCCTCCACGTGCCGTTGTCTCTCTTGATAGGTCCCAGGATCTTACGAAAGATCTTTCTTTCCGCTACCAGGAGCTGACTTTCCTCTTTTTGTGTTAGTGTCCAGGCCTCACACCCATACATAAGGATTGGGCGGATATCGGTCTTATATATTCTTAACTTAGTATTTCTGCTGAGAAGCCTGGACACCAACACTTTATGGAGGGCTGCACTGCATCGCAGGGCGTTTTGGATGCGAATATTGATTTCCTCCTCCCTTGTGTTTGTATCGGTAATGGTGCATCCAAGATACCGGAACTTGTCAACTCCACGGTAGACGGTACCCCCAACATGGAGACTTCTGCGCTGAACTCGTGTATTTTTGTAGCGCTTCATGTGGAGGTATTCAGTTTTGGACTGGTTAATCCTGAGACCTATACTAGAGGCCTCTCGCTCCAAGACACTGGCTGCCTGCACTACTTCTTCTGCCTGTTCTTACTTGGGATCTAATTTTTCCGTACAAAACCTCAACATAAGAAACACGTTAACTTCAAACGCCAGTCATACTCCAACTCGTCGAAAATAAATTGATCACGTGTTACAATTGTATAGGAAACAGAGATAGTAATAAGAAAAAAAATACGACAAGTGGTATAAATGGCTATATTTCTTATTTTAGACAAAAAACGTGATTTTGTTCATTCACTGGAGGGTTCACCCTAACGTTTCATTGAAACGAAACGCTTAAACTTAACCCCACCTCTCACACCATTACCTGCCGTTAACTATTCGCTGCCGCTGCCTGTCCACTAACAAGCAAGTACTACTAACTAACTGTTACTAACAAGTAAGTATTTAACTATACGTCATACTTTGTACACACACACATACACACACCGTTACTCGATACATATTATGTATATTGTATTTTTTTCAAATATTTATATCATCCACAATTACAAACGTACAAATATATAAATATATATAGTAGGGTGGTTCAAAAAACATTTTTTTTTATTTTCCGACGGGGCACCCCCTTATTTTGTTACACTTATTATGCTGATAAAATACACCAAGTTTCGTAATTTTATCTCAACTATAAGGGGGTGCTCAACCACTTTGAATTGTATGTTGTATGAAAACCAAAAAAACAAGTATTTATATTTATTAGAAAAACATTTTTATTTCTATTTTTTATAATTTTTCAAAAGTAAGATTTTTAGAATTTCACCTAATTAAATCATAACAAATAGAAATAAAAATGGTTTTTCACTAAATAACTTTTAAATCACACTTTCACATAATGTGAAAACTACTACTTACATAAAACTAAAAAAAATAATAACTTGATTTTTTTGGACTTCATACAACTTTGAAAAATTTCAAAGTGTTTGAGCACCCCCTTGTAGTTGAGATAAAGATTACAAAACTTGGCATATTTAGTCAACATAACAAGTGTAACAACATGAGAGGGTGCCGCTTCTTTCAGCTAGAGTTTGATTTTTTCCCATACAAAAATCAAAAAAATCAAAATCAAAATTCTTTATTTCATAATAATAATATACATTTTTGTGATACAGGGGATGGAGCCGCCCGGTAAGCTTATGCTTGTGTTGGGAGACACCGCTCTTCCCTAGGTTTATAAGTAGTACAATTATTATTTTATTAACGTGACGTATTATACATAAAAAATGTAGGTAATTATACAGAAATACTAGTTAATATGTTTTTAATAGATATTTGTTCCTGAGTCATGGTTGTTTCTATGTATTTAAGTATTTATATATTATATATATCGTTGTCTGAGTACCCACAACACAAGCCTTCTTGAGCTTACCGTGGGGCTTAGTCAATTTGTGTATAAATGTCCTATAATATTTATTTATTTATTTATTTATTTATTTATTTATTTATAACTGAATTCTAAGACATGCATTAACAATACAGGTAGGATCTTACTCGTTTGATTTTAAGGTTTGAATATCGACTGAGACAGGTGTGTGTGTGTGTGTGTGTGTGTGTGCGTGCGTGCGTGCGTGCGTGCGTACGTGCGTGCGTGCGTGCGTGCGTGCGTGCGTGCGTGCGTGCGTGCGTGCGTGCGTGCGTGCGTGCGTGCGTGCGTGCGTGCGTGCGTGCGTGCGTGCGTGCGTGCGTGCGTGCGTGCGTGCGTGCGTGCGTGCGTGCGTGCGTGCGTGCGTGCGTGCGTGCGTGCGTGCGTGCTTGCGTGCGTGTGTGTGTGTGTGTGTGCGCGCGCGCGCGTATGTAGTGATTGAGTGTATTCTAGTACTCTGTTCTTAGCAGCTTCTCTGTTTCGTCGTAGGTTTTAGTTTTAAGCCATTTAGTGAGATGGAATTTACATTCGTGGTATGTTTTTGAATGAATATCTAATTCTCTGTTAATTTTGTTATAAAGGTAGGACGACTTTGAATTAAAGTGCGATCTTGCAAAGTAAGTTCTCGTACGTAAAAATTTAGCTACATTGACCATATTTCTTTTGTTTTTATAATTAGGGTTGTAGGGTATTACTTTGTGTTTTTTCAGTATTGATTGCAGAACATATAATTTTCTTACCGATAGAAGATCACTAGTTTGATAAAGCATTTCAGTAGGATATCTAATTTTTTTGAAGTACATCACTTTTATGAGTGCACGTTGTGCCCTTTCAACATAGATAAAGCGACTTTTCGCTGCACCACCCCAGACCGATATGCAGTACAATAAGACAGATTGCACCAGAGAGACGTAGATTTCGTTTAAGATGTTGCGAGGCTTTGTAAGATTTGTTTTACCTGGTGCAATGTGCCTTAGCGACTTAAAGATCCAGAGCAGTTTTCTGACTCTATCGATAACTTGGTCAGGGTGAGAATACCAATTTAAATGCTCGTCCAGTTGTATACCCAAATATTTAGTTTCAGAGACTTTTTCAATAGTTGGACAGTTACAAGTAGAACAATTAATTTGCTGACAAGAATGAATTTTTAAATCTATTTGAGAAGTCGGTTGAGAGATGCTGAAACAAACATATTTTGTCTTATTGGTGTTTAATGTTAGTAGGTTCCTCCTTAACCACTTTGATATGTGTGCCATTCCGAGTTCAGCTCCGACCTTTACCTCTCCCCATGATTTTCCGCTAAAAATGACAGCTGTATCGTCAGCATAAGAGAATATTTTTGCGCCAGGAATGGTCATATCGCAGAGATCGTTGATGTACACTAAAAATAAAGTCGGACCCAGAACGCTTCCCTGCGGTACGCCATATTGGACGTCCTCATCCTCGCTGACACATTCGCCCAGTTTAACCCGTTGTTTTCGGCCATAGAGATAATCTCTAAAGAGTAAAAGTGGTATTCCTCTGATACCTTTTCTCTCCAACTTTTGCACAAGAATGGGAAGAGAGACGGTATCAAAAGCTTTCTTCAGATCTAGGAAGACAGCTAGGCACTTATTGTTGTTATCAAGGTCTTCTACAACTGTGGAGGTAAGAGATGTTACTGCGTCCTCAGTTGATCTTCCGTGTCTGAATCCGAACTGTGAATTTGATAAGAGATTGAATTTGGTTAAATATTTTAGTAATCTGTTATTTAGAATTTTCTCCAGAATTTTCGAAATCACTGGCAGGACTGAGATTGGTCTGTAGTTGCTGATGTCGTCTCTCTTTCCACTCTTGTACACGGGAGTAATAATAGACATTTTAAGCGATTTAGGGAAGACTCCTAAATTAAAGCTAAGATTCACTATGTGAGTTATGATAGGGACTATTTCCTTGGCAACGTATTTAAGAAATTTCGTCGATACATTGTCCCAGCCAGGCGCACTACTTGATTTTAGATTTATAAGTGTAGTGTACACTTCGTCTTGGTTAGTAGATAGATAGATAGATAGATAAAAACTTTATTCGTTTCCACAACATACATGGTACATAGATGAAAGAAGACATGCAGCTTAAAATTATCATAAAAATTAATTTACAAATCTTAAAGTAGAAGAAAAATAAAACAAATGCAAAACCATGTGTCGTGGCAGAGAAAAGGCGCTGGCTCAGCATGGTGATGCGGCAAGCCACATCGCTGATATTCTGCCAGGACCTTTTACAATAATGAAAAGACTGTACAACGCTTAATTCTTATAAATCTAACTTAACTAAGGTAATGATGCTCATGTTGTGTGTTGTGTGTCTACTGTCACGTGCTTCTGTGTATGAGATGTGGTAATATCCGTTCCCGGTCTTGTTTTATATTATTATTGAAATTAAATTTAGATGTTACCCTAAGATTTTACTAAAATTTGAAATTGAACATAAATATAAAAGAGACTACATCATCTAGAAAGGAGATTCAGCCTTGAAGTTTTTGATGGTTTAAAAGGTGTAATCGATATTTAAATTTAAAATTGGATTTATTTTTTAAATGTCGTATTGGCGGAGGAATGTTGTTCCAACATTTTGTTGCACGGTAGCGGAAACTCCCTTTAAAAGCAGCGGACCTGTGTTTAGGGACTTGTAGCACGGCTGCTCGTGACGCTCTAGGTTGGTGGTGGTTGTTAGTGAGCCATACAAGTTTTTTAAATAAATAGGTGGGCAATTTAGTCTGTATGGTGTCAAAAAGTAAGCACGCGAACATAAGATCCAGGCGGGCGGTCATTTTTAAAAGACCTGAGTTATTTAAGTATGGTGTAACGTGAGCCCGGGGAGGAACTTTAAAGCAATACCTAGTGCACGCATTTTGCACTCTTTGAATAAGACGCTTTGAGCGAGCAAGAAGACATGGACCGTAAGCAGTGAGGCAATAATTAAGTTTGGATAATACCAGGGACTCACAGAGTCTTATTCGAAGTTGGACACTGAGAAGGTTCCGGAAATTGTACAATACTTTTAGGCGATAAAGGCAGTTCCGAACAGTTTCTATCACGTAATTTTCAAAACGTAAATTTGTGTCAAACAGTAGTCCAAGATTTCGGGCCTCATCCACACGATCAACTGTTACGTCATTGACAATGATACTTGGGCGCTTACTAATGATAGCCTTAGTCTGATTTATAGACCCCAGAACCATAAATTTTGATTTTGATGGATTTAGCACAAGACAGTTTGTCGAGGACCAGTCCGACAATCGTTTTAAGTCGTCGTTAACCTTCGCGATTGCTGCAGCAGTATCATTGGGGTGAAAAGATAAGAAAATTTGCAAATCATCGGCATAAAGCTGGTATTTACAATGTTTTATACAGCTGATGATGTCGCTACTATACAGGATGAACAAAAGAGGTCCTAAAATGGATCCCTGAGGCACTCCTCTTTTCACCTGGCATGGACTGGACATTGAGGAAACCCCGTCTGTTTCTGTTAATTTGACTATTTGTTTACGGTGTTTGAAATAATTGGAGAACCAACGTATTGAGTTATTATCAAAACCATAATAGCGTAATTTCGAAAGTAAAAGATTAATATTGATACAGTCAAACGCCCTCGAAAAATCCAGTAAAACCATTATTGTGCCATGTCCTATATCTTGTGCAGCTAAAACCTCGTCAATTACATAAAGGAGGGCTGTAGAAGTACCTCTCTTTTTTCTAAAGCCCGACTGGTTTTCGGGCAAGATATTATTGGTTTCCAAATATTGGGACACCTGACCATAGATCACTTTTTCCAAGATCTTCGAAAGGTACGGCAATATACTAATAGGGCGCAAGTCTTTAAGATCCTTAGGATCGTTTACTTTAGGGATTGGGCGAACAATGGCTGTCTTCCAGATTGCAGGAACTTCAGCTGTTAGTATGCTAGTGTTTATCAAATCCGTAATTATTGAAACAGTCAGTGGAAGTGTCATTAATATCATATCATATGTTATCCCATCATACCCTAAAGCGTTGGACTTTGTTCCAAGTAATAGCTTTGTGATAAACGTTTCATCAACGGTACTTAAACTAAAAGTAGAGATGCCATACCGATGGTTATCAAAGAACGCTAGAGTGGCAGCGTCCACCACATTGCTCCCTGGGACTTTTAAAAAATTATCATTAATAACTGTGGGATCGTTAAATATTTGCGGCAAAGTAGAGGAATTTTTAAAGTTAGGGATTACATTGCGTTTTAGATTTTTCCATAGAGTTTTAGGGTTGTTCAAATTAGTGTTTATATGTTGCTCGAAATAGGCTTTTTGTTCAAAGTATAAACTAGCGTTTACCAAACTTTTTAATGATTTATAATTTAATCTATCAGAATCTTGTTTACTTTTTTTATATTTTTTGTGTGCTTCGTTACGGAGACTCATCATGTAGCGAACATTGTCAGTAAGCCAAGGTTTAGCAGCCTCTTTTAAGGTATTTTTTTGGACTGGCGCATACATATCAAAAATCCCAAGTATGTAAGCGTTAAATAGTGCTACCTTTTCCTCAACAGACCCTAGACTTGCGATGCTATCCCAGTGTAACTGGCTTAAATGACTGTTGAAATGTTCCATGTTGATCTTATGCAGGGGTCTTTTAAAATAAACTAAAGGCGGGACTTTAGGTGTTTTAATATTAACGTTGACAAAAACCATAGCATGTCCTCCCAATTCCTCATTATGGTCAACCTCGGTATTGAGAATCGCAGCATCTGAACAGATTATATCGATGAGAGTGGAACTGTGCTCAGTATAGTGAGTTGGTTCCGTAATGTGGTTAAGAAGATTATTGCAAGACAGAAATTGTTGCAGTCGCTTGCTTCTATAATCATTAGAATCCAACATATTGATGTTAAAATCACCGCTCAGGATAATATGGTCATAACGGGTAAACGATACGATTGTATCACTCAGAGCATCCAAAAATATGTCTAAACTAAGCCATGGAGGGCGGTACGCGGTTCCAATTACGAAAGTAATGGTATTCAACTTGATCCTTATCCACATTTGTTCCACATCCGGATGAGCCGGGTGACTACAGGTTCGCGCAGTAACACCGTTTTTAATATAAAAACCCACCCCACCACCGCCTTTCTTTGTACCGAGTGTGCGAGGGGCATGCCGTAACCTGTACCCCGGCACGGTGGGCGCACGCCCATCTTGGCCGGGTTTCAGCCAAGTTTCATTTATTGCCATAATATCTGGTTTATGTTGCTCAATGGCTACTGAGAATTCATCATGTTTATGCCTACTACATAAGGATCCTGCATTAAAAAGTCCAAATTTAAAATGCTTAGGTTTTATTTTATTTGAATACAAATGAATAAATGAATAAATAGTTTTAGTAATTTTGTGTGCAGGGTTGGATGATGTAATTGTGAGTTTTGGGCTGTGATGAGCAACATGTCAATATTATTTTTAAACAATAATTGTTTTAAAAATGATGTTTTAAAGTTTTGTACACATTTCAACAACGAATTCAAATTATTCATAGGGATACTGATGTTAACATTCAGATAACGCAGCTTCAATATAACATTATGAATACAAAAATAAATAATAAAAACATCTAAATATTTCATTAGATACGCTGATTCTATCATATATAATAATTTTATAATTCTGTGTGTGAACCGGTGCAGGATAGTGTTTATGTAAAGTGATAAGGTTTTGTGTGTATATACCAACTTGTGTACAAAATTGTAAAATGTCCGACCGGTTACGCTCATTACATTTAAAAAGAACATTACTGATTTCATTTGGATATTATTAAGAGACGCAATATTAAGTTTCATTAAAACATTATTAAAATTACCTAGCACGAAATCGCAATATTTCATTGAATAAATGAGCAGACTTATATACTTAACTAACATTAATATTATATTTAAATAGTGCAATACACATTTCAATACGATTGTAATATAAAATTTCATTAAAACATGATTAAAATTAACTAAAACAAGATCTAAATGTTTCATTGAATACATGCGCAAGCTTATAATATACTGGAATACTAGTATTATTACATAAATAAAACAAATTAAGTCAGTCATTATTTTAGTGAAACTAATTTCGCCACGAATCCTATATGTTCTGGTCGGAAGACGCCACGGGAAAAATACGGTCTAAGTCACCTTCGGTCCGGATTCGATGTACTTTCGAGGACTCAGATTCTCTGGCATATACTCGTCCCTCCTTACTCCAGATAAACCGCCAACGAGCCGAGCGACCTCTCTCCCGAGCCTTAGAGAATAATTCCCGGTTCTTCTTGGTGAGGCGATCATGTATGTGAAATTTGCTTGCGGCATGGTCAGGCAGGCCAATCCCCTCAGTGGTGGCACCGCGGCGTACTCGCGCGCCCTTAAGCAACGCATCGCGGAGCGCGCGGCGCGCCAGCCGCACCACAAGCGGGCGCGGGCGCGGGCGCACGGGGTCCGAGGTGCTGGCTCGTGCTGCTTCCCGTACGGGGCCGACTCTGTCTGCACACACTATGTCAGTTTCGTCCAAACTCACTCCAATCTTTGTCGCCAAGGCCATGACTATGTGCACAGTCGACTCTTCCTTGGACTCAGGGATGCCGGAAATCTCAAGGTCATTGCAGAGCGTAGCCTGTTCCCTGTCATTCAGTTCAAGTTCCAGCCGGGAGATAGTCTCGTGCAAAGCTTGTGTGTCAGGACTCTGACTGGACTTACATTCGGCTAGTTGAGACTTTAAGGCTTCGTTCTCTGACTCAAGAAAATTTACTTTTTTAGTGACAGAATCAACATTTTGTTTTAGTCCTCTTATTTCGGCCATTAAAGAATTTGTAGAAGTGTTGAATTCCGATCTCAAACTATCAATTTCTTCGTGCAGTCCCAACCTAAGCTCTGCAAATTTCAGTTCTAAAAGTGCCGAGAATGATTTATACGAAATACTACTTTCGTCCTCCTGTTCATGAGGCTGTGGTACTGATTGATTTCCCATCGCGCAAGACTCATTTTCGAGGTCCAACAGTGATTCATCGCAGGACATGTTCGTCTGGTGAGATTCCGACAGCTGTTCTTTGCGGGCCTCGGTATGGTGAGATTCCTCGGGCGGCTGGCTCTCGCGATTTTGGGAACCAAATTGGTTCAGACCTCTAACCGGAGTGTGTTCCGCGCCCCGCCTGCGAGTCGTGATATTTTTACAACTAGGACATTGCCATTCCCGTTTCAATTGCACCAATTTTTCCCTATATTCGGCGCTTGTTATATTTACGCACTTGTAGTGGTAATTATTTTTGCACGATGCGCACACAAGTAGTTCAATGTCACTAATAGGGAGAGGACAGGCTGAGCACCTCATTTTGTCAGTGATTTGAAATAAGTTCGTCAAAATATTACTAAAGCAAAATCAAAACAAAAGATATTGCAGACACAAAGCACGGAAATGTTGGTAGCCGTTAATTGTTCTTCAGAGCATTGAGGTACGCTAAACTCTACGTTAAAACTGTGTGGATACTGTTTATTTCTGCACTAGGGCGCTAAGCATACGACATGGCCGGCTTGTCGGCGGAAAGGTCTTAAGCGCTGCTAAACTTCATAGATCAACCCGCGTTCGAGTCAAATTCACTTATCTTTATCGACGAATTACCTTTAACTTGACAGTTTTAACACAGGTCTTTTATTTCTTGCTTTAATTTCACTATTATACACAATTGTTATTATATTTTATATAAGAAATAGTTAATAACTTGATCACTTAAGCAATTAGTCACTGTTTTATCACCAATACTAAAGTTTTAACACTTGAATTATATTTTAAATCGCACAGCAACTTGACAGCGATGTTAAGCGTTGCACATCCCCCCCGCTCCTCCTAGTAGGTAGTAATACGAAGGATCCAGACTGACATGGAAGATTACTGAGGAAAGCGTTTAATTCGTCTTGAGAGTCTGGGCAAATTTATTCGGCAAGCTCTTTTCCTAATATGTTAGCAAAATATTTGTTTATGGTGTCAGCTGATTCCGTAACAGAAGGTTTTATATTTAAAAGCTCAGCATTAAGTTTATTAGGTTTATTAATGTATGTTAGTGATTTTATGTTTTTCCAAAGGAGTTTATTATTATGCATAGATTTTTCTAAGAGTTCTCTTTCGTATTTTCTTTTAAGTTTCTTTAAAAGATTGTTACAGTAGTTTCTGTATCTAATGTACGTTATTTTTGTAATTGCGTTATAAGGATTATTTTGAGCCTCTTTTTGTAGCTTATTGCGATTTCGAATGCAGCGTAATAACCCTGGAGTGATCCACGGCTTTATAATGCGTTTTGAGCTAGGTATTAGAGCAACTTTAGTATTTCTTTTTATAGCTTCACCAAGCATACTTGTAAGCCGGTCTGTGACAATATCAGGATCAGCACAAAACATTAGTTCAGGCAGGTTTTGTTGCTTTAAGTATTTGAGGGCATTTTCAAAGTTTGTAGTAGTTTTATTGTAATTGTTAGGAGGTATTTTTTTTTGATTTGGCTACAGAAAGAAATGTCGTGTAATGGTCAGTTATGGTTGTCTTTATAATGGGGTAAATTTGGTTTTATTAATTTTTAAAATAAAGTGATCTAAACAGTTTTTGTCACGCGTTGGTTTCGTGTGGCCAGCTAAGAGTCCAAATAATGATAACGTGTTTAAATAGTTAGTTCTGTTTCTATATTCATATGACTGTTCGATTTCATTAGGTTTTTTTATTAAGTTTATATTAATATCACCAGCGATTATTACGTCGCTGCCTGGTCTTAACGGTTCTAAGCTAGTTTTAAGAGTATCTATAAAAGGTTCTGCATTGCTATTAGAAGGAGATCTGTAAATACAATAAACTATATTATTTAGGATATCCACACGAAGACAGGATGCCTGGGACAATGATATTTCTTGTACATAATGTTTTATGCTACTCTTAACATATACTACCACACCATCGTTCTGATTCCGCTGGCATGAAGTAAAATAAGCGTCATAGCTTGCTAGCTGGGGCACGGGCTTGTTAGAATTTAGCCTGCATTCCGTGAAGATGATTAAATCAGGTGTGTGTGCAAAGCTGGACAGCATGACTGAAAAGTCATCAAAGTTGCGATAGATGCTTCGTATATTTTGTGAGATTATTGTAAAATCATTTTTGTTTGTGTGTGTTAAAGCTGTTTTAAAAATCTTATATGTATGCATGACCCACGCACACATGCATATCGTATTTAATAAGTACTATCCTAAACACACTTCAGTCTTCAATAAATCGTAGAACAAGCAACACTCATTTGTATTATTTCAAAAAACAGCAAGATCCAAAATCAACCTTATTACAAGCAACATATGGTCCATACCGAACCGGATAGCAACAAAGAAGTCTGGAGCCGGAGACCCGAGAACAAAAGCATTCCAGAGCGATAAGGCGGCCGGCGACTGTTTTTTCATAGTGAACATTTTGTGATCTTTACATTTAAAGTGTAATACTTTGATCTTTGCATTTACTTTGCAATTACATAGCAAGTTATAAAATGAATAGACATGAAACATTTGAGTGCAACTAATCAACATTAAGGTTGAACTTTTTCGTCGTTTATATAAGGATATTTACGTGAAATTTAGTGAAACAAAATATCAAATATGGAACAATTAATAAGTTTGTTACAAGATACAGCAACTATATTACAAAAAACTCAAACAAATCTCAAGAAATGTCCTAAAGCACTTACAAAGGGGTATCTTGAATCGCGATTAAAAAGCATAGAACACTACTGGAGTATATTTCAAAATGCGCATCAAGACCTTCTTAAGTGTACACCTACGGAAAAGCGAATGGATATACCATATTTGGTTAATGAAGATTACTACATTTATGAAGATTTATACTTCTGTTTAAGTGGCGATATAAAGGACATGTTATCGTCGTTTTCGATTGGTAAATGTAATCATACTGCCAGTACGGCCACTGACAGTTCTAATATAACCGGCGATAAAGTGAAGTTACCTCGCGTACAGCCACCAGTTTTCAGTGGCAGTTATGAAGATTGGCCAACGTTTCAAGACATATTTGAGTCACTTATACACAACAACAGCTCGTTATCCGACGTCGTGAAGTTGCATTTTTTGAAAAATAGTGTCACTGGCGAAGCACAAGCTTTACTCAAGAACATACAAGTAACAGACGCTAATTACGACGAAGCTTGGAAGACTTTAAAGAACCGTTACGGAAACAAAAGAATCATTGTTAATGCTATTATGAAGAGATTATTTTCGCAGAAAAAGATATACTCGCAAACTTCTAACCAAATCAAGTCACTTTTAGACACAACTACGGAGTGTTTGAACAGTCTAAGCAACCTTAAAGTATCTGTCGAGTCCTGGGATCCTATGATAGTGCATTTGATTGTGTTGAAACTGGATACAGAGACCCACAAGGACTGGGAAGAATATTCCTTTAAGAGTACACCGGATGACTTACCGAAGTGGTCTGAATTGAGGACTTTTCTTGAAACCAAATTCCGTACTTTGGAATTTATTCACCACACTACTTCGGCCGTTCCTTCAGTTTCTCGACCGGCTACGCAGAAAACCTTTCATTTAACTTCGCCAGCTCCTTCAAATGAACAAAGTAGCTTGAATACAACACCAGCAGCGACTTCAAGTAGAACATGTATCAAGTGTAATGATAATCACACGCTGAGCCACTGTAAGGAGTTTGCCAATATGGACGTAACTGAAAGAACTGACTACGTGAAAACAAACAATCTATGTTATAACTGCCTACTCAGCGGTCACTCCGTGTTCAGGTGTCGTTTACCAACATCCTGCCAAGTCTGTCACAAACGTCATCATTCTCTATTGCACCACACAAAGAATGAAAATATAAAGGCACATCTTAGTCAGATAGAAGAAAATACTGAGGATGACGTACCAAAAGAAGAAGTAGAAGATGATATCACTGTAGCGACGCACTTCATTACTAAAAAGTCAGATGCTTTATTAGCTACAGCGCTTGTCCTAGTGAAGGGTGAGACGGGGCAAGTGCTCACACTGCGGGCTTTGATTGATCAAGGTTCAGAAGCGAACTTCATCACGGAGAGAGCCGTGCAGATGATGAAACTACACAAGACACCTGTCAGGGGTTCAGCCACAGGACTGGAATCAATGAAGACCTCGGTCAACAGTATGGTACAGTGTGAGCTTCAGTCAAGATTTGACACTGACTTCAACCTAAACATCAATGCATTTGTCTTGTCTACTCGAGTAACCGCTGAACTTCCATCACAAGCACTCACCAAGACTCATCACGCTTGGCAGCATATTAATGGACTCGATCTGGCAGACCCGAACTACCATCAACCAGGTCGAATAGACATGCTTCTAGGCGTTAAGGTCTATGCACAAATTATAATGAATGGCTTAATCAAGGGTCCTCCAGGCTCACCATGTACACAAAATACAAGCCTTGGATGGATTGTGTTCGGAGACGCTGAAGGCAATTCTTCAAAAAATATTATTGTCATGCATCACAAACTCAACTTAGACCTTCTGGTAAAAAACATGTGGGAACTGGAGTCAGCAGAAAAACCAGAACTTACAGCGGATGAGAAACATTGTGAATCTATTTATGCAAATACAACTACCAGAACAAAAGAAGGAAGATATGTAGTGAAACTCCCCACAAGAACAGAGGAAATAAAGTCAACAAAAGGACAAACAAAGGACATAGCACTGAGAAGATTCAGACAACTAGAAAGAAAATTTGAAAAGGACGAAGAATTCAAAAAGGAATACACCAAAGTCATAGAAGAATATTCAACATTGAAGCACATGGAAGAAGTTCCAGACACTGAAATAGAAGCCCCATCAGTATATCTCCCACATCATGCTGTGATTCGGAACGACAAGGACAAATCTAAAGTTAGAGCTGTGTTTGATGCTTCATCTAAAGGCATAAACAATATTTCACTTAATGAAGAGTTACTGGTGGGTCCACAGCTTCAAGAAGATTTAAGGAACATAATCATGAGATGGCGTATGAAGAAAATCTGCTTCGTTGCAGACATACAGAAAATGTATCGTCAAATTTTGGTTACAAAACAAGATGCAGATCTGCAGCGTATACTTTGGCGCAAATGTGCAGCTGACCCTATTAAAGAATATCGCCTGCTTCGTGTCACGTTTGGTACAGCATCTGCACCATACTTAGCTGTGAAAACGTTACAAAGGGTCGCAGAAGACGAAGGAAACCATCATCCAGTAGCTGCAAAAACGATTAAAGAAGATTTCTACATGGATGACCTCATGTCGGGCCAAGATAACACAGAAGACGCCGTAGATGTAGCGAAAAATATAGCAATTATTCTGAAAAACGGAGGATTCGATCTGCAGAAATGGTCGTCTAATAGCACCAGCTTTTTAAAGCAATTCCCACCTGATGAGAGAAACAGTAATGTAAACAT
This sequence comes from Cydia splendana, assembly GCF_910591565.1. Classification (NCBI taxonomy): domain Eukaryota; kingdom Metazoa; phylum Arthropoda; class Insecta; order Lepidoptera; family Tortricidae; genus Cydia; species Cydia splendana. Next base: position 47,182 of record NW_026946912.1, read on the forward strand.
GGACATCAACCTAGACGGAACTGTACGTGCACTGGGTATCAGTTGGAACATGGGTGAAGACAGTTTTCAGTACAAACTTGAACTACCCCAGCCGCCGATAACTATTACAAAGAGAAACATACTAGCAGAAACACAAAAGTTGTTCGATCCTTTGGGGTGGTTGGCACCAAGCATAATTCAAGCCAAGATGCTTATCCAGAAACTTTGGTTGCACCGATCAAGTTGGGATGATGAAGTAGAACCTGAAATAAAAGAAGAATGGTTAAACATAACACACAATTTTGAAAACTTAAAGGACGTCAATATACCAAGATGGCTACACACAACTAAACTAAGACTAGATAAAACTACGATACATGGATTTTCTGATGCGTCTACAAAGGCTTATGCAGCTGTCGCTTATTTAAGAGTAGAAACTGAAGAAGGTGAAATCAAGACGAATATCATAGCAGCTAAAGTCCGTGTAAGTCCAGTGAAGCCAGTGTCTTTGCCACGATTAGAACTGTGTGGCGCTGCGCTGCTTGCAAAGCTGCTTAAACAAATAAGAGAAGCCATGAGAATCCCGGAAAGCCAAGTGTTCGCATGGAGTGACTCAACAATAGTTTTGTCGTGGTTAAAGGGAGACCCTAACCGCTGGCAAACCTTCGTCAGAAATCGCGTGGTGTCCATTCTCGATGATATTGGCGATAAATGGTATCATGTCACATCCCAATCGAACCCTGCGGATATTGCGTCACGTGGTTCCCCGTTACCAGAACTCATCTCACATCATTTATGGTGGAACGGGCCAGAATGGCTAAAGACTCATGACATTCCATTTAATAAATCAGACGTCACGACAGACCTGGAAATGAAACGAACCTTTCACACCAGCTTGGAAGTACAAGAGGAAGATAATTATTCAATTATAAGCCAGTTTGACAATTTTGATGATTTACAAGAACTTGTTAAGACAGTTACATACTGCAAACGCTTTTTAAATTATAAGAAGCTTACCCCGAACCCTACATTCACAACAGAAGAGTTACAAAAATCATTGACGACTTGCATTAAATTGGTTCAACAACAAGCATTTAATGATGATATAACTAGATTACAAAATAAAAAAAATGTAAGATGTGACAGTAAATTGAAATCATTAAATCCTTACCTGGATGAAGTTAATATACTCAGGGTGGGCGGTCGTCTTAAACACGCAAATCTGAACGAAGACAGTAAGAACCCTATAATTCTGGACAGAAAGAACCGACTTACCTTTTTAATTGTGGCTGATGCTCATCAGAGAATGCTTCATGGCGGACAACAGTTGATGATGTGTTACCTAAAAAGTAAATACTGGATCCTAAAAATGAAACAAAAGGTCAGATCATACATTCACAAATGCCTGATATGTGCACGACAGAACGCCACTGCCAAGAAACAGTTAATGGGAGATCTACCTAAGGAACGGGTTACCCCAGCGCGTCCATTTCTGAATAGTGGCGTCGATTTCGCAGGTCCATATCAGACACTTATGTCAAAGGGGAGAGGATTAAGAACCATGAAATCATACATAGCTATATTCGTATGTATGGTCACTAAAGCCATACACTTGGAGCTTGTCGGAGATTTAACCTCGGAAGCCTTTATTGGAGCCTTCAGACGTTTTGTTGCACGAAGAGGTAGGTGTGCAAATCTCTGGAGTGACCAAGGGAGGAACTTCATTGGAGCAAATAAGGCGTTGGCAGATGCATTTGAAGAAGTAAAGTTGGACTTTGATGGAGATATAGCTACAAAGCTAGCACAAGATGGAACTCAGTGGCATTTTGTACCAGTATATAGTCCCAATTTCGGTGGATTGTGGGAAAGTGGAGTAAAGTCCATGAAGTTCCATTTAAAGAGAGTCCTTAATTCTCATCTTACCTTTGAGGAATTTTCAACTCTGATCTGCCAGGTCGAATCGTGCCTTAACTCACGGCCTTACGTTCCCATAGACGACGATGAAAACGCGGATCCTCTAACTCCAGGACACTTTTTAATTGGAGAGGCACCGATAACCATACCATCACCAACTTTCAAAGATGTGAACACGAACGTTTTATCTCGTTGGCAACACCTGCAAAAAATGTTAAATGATTTTTGGCACATATGGCAACAAAATTATTTATCAACGCTTCAACAAAGAATGAAATGGACAAAAAAGGAACCGGAATTTGATATTGGCCAAATCGTATTAATAAAAAACGAAAACTTACCTCCTGGAAAGTGGTTATTAGGACGCATTGTCGACAAACATTCTGGAACCGACGGCCTAACGCGAGTGTACAGTGTCAAGAGCGGTGAAAATATTGTTAAACGTTCTATCAGTAAACTTTGTTTCTTTCCAGTCGATGTCTCAGAATAGATAGACGTTAAATTATAAGTAGGTACAATAAAAATTAACTACTGTTATATGTATTTGTTTATAACTCTCAAAATTTTTTTATTTGTTCTGATAAAAAACATTTATTTTATTATTATATTAATTTGTAAATTTAAAATTAACTAGGTACTGTTATACTTGTGTATAACGTCCAAAAAATTATATTTGTTCTGATAAAGAACATATTTATTTTTATTATTATACCAATTTGTAAATTTCTTTCCAATTTTGATGTTTACGCAAACCTGGTTAAGAAAACTTACACCTAATGAATGTATTAATGATTAATTGTATTTTAATTTTGTTGTAAATTTTGCATGATTACTTGATTTTGAAAAAGGATAATCAATATCCTTTTGGTGGGCGGTATGTTAAAGCTGTTTTAAAAATCTTATATGTATGCATGACCCACGCACACATGCATATCGTATTTAATAAGTACTATCCTAAACACACTTCAGTCTTCAATAAATCGTAGAACAAGCAACACTCATTTGTATTATTTCAAAAAACAGCAAGATCCAAAATCAACCTTATTACAAGCAACAGTGTGTAATGTTTTTGTCAGTTGCTCAATACTTTCGCATTCAATAGTGCGTGCTATCTCAATATCATCGATTTGTGTTATAGCATGTAGAGTGTCACACATTTTTAAGGCTCAAGTGTAAGCACGTCAGTAATAGTAAAATGTTATGTATGTAGTAGTTAAATATGACTATTAATATAAGACTGCAGTGATAGTACCTAGTACGGCAGAAACCAGAGTAAGCGTAGTGGGCAAGTAGCAATCAATGAACTATTTATGCTGAGTCAGCGCCTATTCTTTACCACAACACATGACCCTCTACTTATGTCGAATATGTAAATTGCTATTACTGCTATTAGTGTCAAATTGTATGTTGATTTTTTCTTTTTTTTGTCTCTTGTCAACTTTCTTCTTGTCTCTTGTTATTATTTATTGTGTCACAAAGCATGTAAGTTGTGGTTGAATAAAGATTTTATCTATCTATCTATCATTATTTTAATATTCAACGGTCAGTGTGACGCTAAAATCAGCTTAAATGCCCAGTTAGGTACCTTTGGGTGGCTCTCTTATACTACCCAGATTTTTCACTTGCCTCAGAAAACTTAAAAGCCGAAAGAACCGGCCCAAAAAATGAATTCCATATTCCATGACATTCAGTTTTTACGATCTTAAATAGTGCGCCTCCTAAAGGCCAGCGCAAACCGGCGGAGCGCAGCGCAGATCACCGAGGAGGATTTACGCCGCGCAGCGCACACCGGCAAGGTAAAATCCTCCGCGATACCGCGAGCGCCCGCCAGGCGCCAGCCCGAGCGCTGGCGGCCGGCGCACCAGGGAGCACTATTCGGCGTAGGCCGGGGGATGCCGCGGCATGCCGCCGCCTACCGCCGCAGTATCCTCTAACGTGCTCCTCGATGCCGTGGAGTAACAATCTTCCGTGATGCTCCGAGGTCAGTCTCAAAGCATTTAAATTTATACCTGAAGGTAATTGAGATAGGGAAGAAAATACATTGATAATTTTAAAGTGATCTGCGCTGCGCTCCGCCGGTTTGCGCAGGCCTTTAGGTTCAAGTATGGTCCCATCCGGCAGAAAGCACGAAACGTGGTATGCATATCATACACGCACATCTGGGGGCACGGCAGTGCCCCCGCCAAGTCGAGCAAAACTAAAGACGCACGGCGCCGTATCATCCTTTTCCCGAAGCGATTCAGGCGATTTTCGACGTCCTGTAATTTTGTGCTGGCTAAAGCTAGACCCTGAATTTTGAGTGACATCTATAGGGCTTAAAATGCTTTAGATATATTCTCAAAAAATTCAATTTGAACTGGTAGTTTAAAAATTATTGTACGTCAAAGTTCCTTATTTTCGACACTGACACACTCACTCACTCACTCACTCAGTCACGATCATCATAATTCTAAGGTACTTCTACCATAACCCACAAGCTTCAAATTTTAAACATATGTAGTTGTTAGCTTATCAAGCCATATAAAACCTAAAAATATTGCAATGTCAATCACGTTATAATGATTTAAGAACTGCATAAGTAAGTTTGTAGTCCCATATAAATATACGGTATTACTGTTGCAGTTCCAACAAATTGTAGTAGGTGAAGTAAAGGTCTGTGATGTAATTGTAGGTGAAGTAAAGGTCTGTGATGTACGATGTGATTATGAAGATGTGTATATGTAGTTATTATATGTGTATTTGTGTATACACTCGGGAGCAAAAAAATAGACTCAAGTCGCATTTTTAGGGTTCCGTACTATACCTCAAAAGGAAAAAAAACGGTACCCTTATAGGATCACTCGTGCGTCTGTCTGTCTGTCTGTCTGTCTGTCCGTCTGTCACAGCCTATTTTCTCCGAAACTAATAGACCAATTAAGTTGAAATTTGGTACACATATGTAAGATTGTGACCCAAAGACCCACATGTAACGTAAACTCTCTGGTCGGTCCCTCATTACTGAGGATCGTGGTCACTGGTACCCCTCAATGTGGCTTCCTTTATTTGGTCAGACCAACGTGTTGGCGATCGGCCTCGTGTTCTCTTGCCTTCGGTATTGCCAACAATGACCAATTTTTCCAGATTGCTACCCTCTCTTCGCATGATGTGACCGAAATATGACAGTATGCGTTGCAGACATATGGTGGACAGCCGAGTCTTGATGCCAAGTTGTGAGAGAATAGACACATTTGTGCGTTTTGCCGTCCACGGTATTCGTAGCATTCGCCTCCAGCCAGGGACAGGAACCGGTTACCTTAACCGGGGTTTTTCATAGGGTTATTTTAGAGGTGTTTATAAAAACCCCTACCATAACGGTAACCGCTTAATAAGGTAACACTTTGATTCGGTAACCGTATCAGATCGAGTTAACCTCTGTTACCGGTAACCGAAATAAAAACCCAGTCTATTCAGTTACCTCATTATGAGGTTTTTGACCAGTTCAAACGATTGTAATCTTTACGCACACTTAAATTCAACTTATTATTGAATAACCGAGGTTGGCATGGGCGGTCTATGAAGCCTCCAGCACAAACAAGTTTTTTTGCCTTTCCTTTGTTTATCTTTATACCTACCTGTGTGGTGTGTTCTTATTATATTATTAATTATTATATTATAACTAAAATAATTAAAATAAATAAATTAAATAAGTTTAATAAATTAAATAAATTAAATAAATTAAATAAATTAAATAAATTAAATAAATTAAATAAATTAAATAAATTAAATAAATTAAATAAATTAAATAAATTAAATAAATTAAATAAAATTAAATAAATTAAATAAATTAAATAAATTAAATAAATTAAATAAATTAAATAAATTAAATAAATTAAATAAATTAAATAAATTAAAAAAAAAATTAAATAAATTAAATAAATTAAATAAATTAAATAAATTAAATAAATTAAATAAATTAAATAAATTAAATAAATTAAATAAATTAAATAAATTAAATAAATTAAATAAATTAAATAAATTAAATAAATTAAATAAATTAAATAAATTAAATAAATTAAATAAATTAAATAAATTAAATAAATTAAATAAATTAAATAAATTAAATAAATTAAATAAATTAAATAAATTAAATAAATTAAATAAATTAAATAAATTTAATAAATAAATAATCAATAAAATCAACAAAATATAAATAAAGTAAATAAAATAAACAATTTTTTTAGTATTTTTTTTAGTTCTGACGGCACTTTCTAAAACTACTTTAATGTAGCAAACCAGTAAGCAACCGATAATAAAGGTTACCATAACTGAATGAAAACCTGTTAAAAACCCTTAACAAAAACCCTATCGCGATGGGGTTTTGAGATTAACTCGGTTAAAGGTTAGGGTTACCGTTTCAATAAGGTTACCATTACAATCAGGTAACAGTATGATAGGGTTACCGAATGATAAGGTAACCGAATCGATTGAGTTACCGAATTGATAGGATTAAGCGTAAAGAGGGGTTTTCCGGTCCTTGCCTCCAGCACCACATTTCGAACGCATCTATTCTCTGCCTCTCTCTTGATCGGATTGTCCACGTCTCTACTCCATAGAGAAAAATAGGCATTATTAAGGCTCTGACTAAGCGAATTTTGGTCTTATAGCTTATACCCCGATTTTTCCAGATATTCTGAAGGCGTGTCATCGCGTCTTTCGCCATGGCTATTCTACGCTTGATCTCCGGGACACAGCTTCCTTCATTGTTGATGGTCGATCCCAAATAGATAAAGTTGTCTACAGTGTCAATGCCTTGTATGTTCTGAACATCCGGCAGCATTCCCGTTCGGTCTACTACGTAATCAATTTGGTTTTTTGCCTGTTCATTGATAAACCGAGTTTTTCGCTTTCTGTCTCCAACCTAAGCAGTAACGTAAACAAATGAATTTTAAACATAGGGGCCACTTTTGGGGGGTAAATGAGAAAATAAAAAAATCAGTTTTTTAAACTATATCGTGTTACATATCAAATGAAAGAGCTCATTATAAAAATTTCAAGTATATTTTTTGTATAATTTTAAGATAAACAGTTTAGAAGTAATTCAAGAAAATAGGCAAAAAATGACAATTCCCCCACTTTATCTCCGAATATACTGGGTCTAAAATTTTGAAATAAATACATAAAATAGTTCTTTACCCATAAATGACAGGAAAACCTATTAGAAATATGCAGTCAAGCGTGAGTCGGACTAATTACTTAGTTTTTGATCCGACCCCTACGGGTTTTTTAAAGGCAATTCACTCGCGTTTCACATATAAAAAATACATTGTTAAAAATTGAGTAATGTACGGAACCCTTGGAACGCGAGTCCGACTCGCACTTGGCCGGTTTTTTAGTTTTAGTCGTGTTTTTGTTTATTCATTATGCTATCAAATACATTGGTCTAAGATCCCACATATATGGTCGACCTTCACCAATCTGTCTGACGGCTGAAACTATGAAAATATTAAAGAAAATATGTTCCAGGACATAAATAAATAGGGTTGCCTAAAGAAATATGGTCAAGGCTATTTTTAATAAATTTTTGAAAATAAATTTTTTTCGGCAAATTTCACCGATTTGTCTGACGATCGAAATAAGTTTCAATGGAAAGTATACAACTTGTACAACATAAATCATCTAGGTTGCCTATCTTTTTCCGGTCACTATTATGTGGTTGCCGTGTTTAAAGAGGTGATTTTATATCGACAATTGTACTCATCTGTCTGACGCTTGAATTATACATCAAAATGATGGTAATTTTATTGCAAATACAATGGCATAGGATTGCCTGCGAAAATCCGGTCACAAATGAGGGTTGCCAGGCTTTTAATTAAAATAAGAAGGGAAGACTTTTAGCGATAACTCATAAACGACTGAACTGATCAAGTTTGTTTTAATTTTATTTGATTGAGTTTTTTAAGCACTATTTGCATGATTTTTTCATATTTTTTGGACAGATGTTTCAAAAGTTGGAAGGAAAAACCTTTTTTTTTCTTTCTAAACGATTATTTCCGAAAATATTCACTTTATCAATAAATGTTCTTCTAAAACCCCTATTCATTTTGAAAGAACTTTCCAAAAACATCCGACACTATAGGGTTGACACAAAAAAAAAATCTCACACACATTTTGTTTCTTTCGAGAGTTTCGAGGCGACTATTTCTTAAAATATTCACTTTATCAAAAAATGATTTTTTGAAGAATCCTATTTATTTTAAAATTCATATCAAATGACATCTTACAACATAGGTATCAAACGAAAAAAAAAGAAAAAAATATATGTGACCATTTTTTTCGCTTCAACCCTATAATGTGATATGTCGTTGGATAGATCTGTTGAAATAAATACGGTTTTTTGGAAAACATTTTTTGATGAAGTGAATATTTTAGGAAATAATCACCTCGAAAGAAACAAAATGTACGTGAGGATTTTTTTTTCGTAGCAATCCTATGGTGTGGGATACAGTTGGAAAGGTCTTTCAAAATGAATAGGGGCTTTAGAAGAACATTTTTTGATCAAGTGAATATTATCGGAAATAATCGCCTCGAAAAAAACAAAATGTGTGTGACAATTTTTTTATCGTTCCAACCTTATAGTGTGGGGTGTTGTTGGAAAGGTCTTTCAAAATGAATACGGGCCTTTAAACAACATTTCTTGATAAAGTGAATCATTTCGGAAATAATCGTTTAGAAAGAAAAAAACACAAGTTTGTCCTTCTAACTTTTGAAAAATCTGTCCAAAAAATATGAAAAAAATCATGCAAATAGTGCTTAAAAAACTCAATCAAATAAAATTAAAACAAACTTGATCAGTTCAGCCGTTTATGAGTTATTGCTAAAAGTCTTCCCTTCTTATTTTAATTAAAAGCCTGGCAACCCTCATTTGTGACCGGATTTTCGCAGGCCACCCCATACCATTGTTTTTGCAATAAAATTACCATCATTTTGATGTATAATTCAAGCGTCAGACAGATGAGTGCAATTATCGATATAAAATCACCTCTTTAAACACGGCAACCACATAATAGTGACCGGAAAAAGATAGGCAACCTAGATGATTTATGTTGTACAAGTTGTATACTTTCCATTGAAACTCATTTCGATCGTCAGACAAATCGGTAAAATTTGCCGAAAAAATTTTTTTTTCAAAAATTTATTAAAAATAGCCTTGACCATATTTCTTTAGGCAACCCTATTTATTTATTTTCTGGAACATATTTTATTCCATATTATCATAGTTTCATCCGTCAGACAGATTGGTGAAGGTCGGCTATATGGGGGATCTCCTACTACATTAATAACCCATAAAATCGGTTAGGTAATTTTCAGATAATTGTTATTTTTGAAGAAAATTTGATTTTACCTGCTTTGATTACACACGAGTTGAGCCCGTTTGAGAGCCATAAAAACCGATTTAACCGGTTATTTCTTATCAGTCGCTTATCAGAAGTTGATCTGTGCATATCTCACGCAATTAATCACTGGAATCACCTGGATAAACTGGACACCACAGAAACTGAAGCCAGCCAAGTCATCTTCTTGCTGAATCAAGGCCTTACGGCTCGGCCACGACATCGAGCGACTTGCGACGGCGGGAGCGATAACCATATTAGGTTGGAGCGTGACACAGCGATCGGACCTTTCGCTCCAACCTATGGTTACCGCTCCCGCCGTCGCAAGTCGCTCGATGTCTTGGCCGAGCCGTTAAGCAGCGTGAAGTTGCTGAACAGCTGAATTTAAGTCAGTCTGCTGTCTCCAGAGTCTACCAAAAGTTCACATGGACTGGAAGGCTTGCTCAGTAACCTGGATCTGGCCGTCCCAGGTGCACATCGAGGAGAGAGGACCACTTCATTGTTGCGGCCGGTCTGTACAGAACCCTTGGAACGCGAGTCCGACTCGCACTTGACCGGTTTTTTTGAACAAATTTTCGAAAGAAAGTAAGCCTAATTTATAAAACTATAAGTCTTAACAATAATCCAAAGACAATATTTTAGAAAATATATTCGAGAATATACTTCTACTAGATATTTTTATTGTAACTTTCACAGTAAACTAAAAAAAATATGGTGTGCTTACGAACCCACTATCCAAGTGAAACCTTTTTACGATTTGTTATTATTACTGTTATGAGTTATTAACGTTAAAGCTATTTATGTATGCCAAGATTTGTGCTTTCTGCCGGATGGGACCAAACCTCCATACTATACTAAGTCGAGCAAAGGGGAATAGAGAGAATAAAAGAGTCGTGGAATGTATGGGGCCCAATACTTACATTCTACGACTCTTCTATTTCCCTCTTTGAATTAAATTAAAACTTACCTGTCAGCGTTGTGACGAATCCATACACGGTACAGCCCAGTGACCCCTCGATGTGCTCCCATCGCGTTACGAGGGCATACAGCTGGAAGGGCAGCGCATACGACGCCATGATGAGGCTCGCCGCGGACACGTTTAGGTGAATCACGCTGCTGGTTTCCGTCCGCAACTTGAACAAAATACACAAAATTGTGATCTTCAATAAAATACAGAAAAAAAATGATGAACAAGGATCTAGCTTATTCTATAAAGCCAAGAAAGGCCTCCCTTAAGAGCCAACACGAGTGGTCATTTCTCCATACAAACGTACTCGACTGTTTCCTCCGTGGGTTTCTTGTTTGGTTGGCTGGCTGGGAGGCTGGTTTTGATGAATCACTTTTTGAGGTGGGGAAAAAATTATAAACTCGATTCAGCGTAACGCGTAACGTAACGCTGACGTCATGTGTCACGTCACGACCAATGTTATTCACCAAAGAACTTTAGTCATAACGTTTCATAAACAGGTCAATTATTTAAAACTGGACTTTTATATTAAGCAATAAAGCTCAATGTTCTAATCTTGTACGGGCTGAAATACGAGGATCTCACAGTTACATTCTAACTTTATATCACTCCAATATAATTCAATAAAGCTACATCTTGATGAAATCGCTAATAAAAATGAACTCTAGTACTGGTGAATAAAACTCAAAATATCATGACCAAATATATTTAGATGCGAGGGCTTCAAGGTACCTAACTTTACAATTTCTATTCGAATTTTAAACAATTAACGCTACAAATTTAAGCTCACTGGCCAGCAATTTCGGAACTAAAGTTTTTCAATAGAAAGGAGGATGGGTCAATTATACATAGTGCTGCAGACATTTTGGACTAGTCATTGAGTTTTCACTTCTGTCGGCACTCTCGGAGTGCAACCCGTTGTTTTTTTCAACACAGATTAATATTGTCAATATTTATGTCGGACCGTTTTGCTTTTTTTTGATATTCTAGTTGTTTAAGGCTTTAGAGCCCTTTAAAAATGGCCAAAATGGCCTCATTGACTATGCCGCAATGAGAGGCGTAGTATTTAAAACCGATATCAATTAGCCAAAAAAACAAAACGATCCGACACAGATAATTTCATAATCATTTAGATTTCCAAATTTGGTTACGATTGGTTAAGTTTTGGAAGAGGAAACAATCGAGTACGAATCCTCGATTTTTGAGATTTTTACGCAGGATTTTTCGCCTTCCCATATAACCATTCCAGTCGCAGAATCACAAAGTGGTAACTAAATGTCAGATGTGTCGTAACAGAGTCCACACAATGTGTCTAGAATTGTTTCGAAACAAAGTGTCGTCGCCGTGTCTACACTTTTCCGTAACAAGGTGTCGACACATTTGTGTGCACTTTGCGTGCGGTTTGCGACTAAATCTGACAGCAAATTTGTGACAGCAAATGTCAATATAAAATACCTCTTGAAAACCAAGGTTTGTCAAACTACTATTAGTGTCTCGTGTGCTCGTAATTCTAGTAAGTCATCATGGGCAATGCAAATGATAATAATCGACCGAAACCATATAAACACCCAACACCCGTCAACCTTTTACAGAAAAGTTTTTAAAGAAATTCAATAAGCTACTTAGGTCAGGCAACGAATGCTCTAAAAGTTGTAGAGGGAAATGCTCGGAACACAATTTTTGACTCCGTAACTCGGTTTGACAAGTTAGGAGGTGAACATATCAAAAGTCCCCGGCCGTAGCCCTTGAGCGGGGGGGAGAGAGGGGGCTTTGAAGGTCCCATTTTCCCGTTTTTCGATTATATCTCGGAAACTATGCATCTCAGCGACATGGCCACTTATACAAAATGAAAGTTAATTTAATTTGTTACAAGTTTATTCCGTCAATTTTTTCGATATGTTGAATAGTTTTTGAGATATCCGCTCTTGAAAGTTTATTTAGGGCTCTCAATATTATCTTGATATATCTATATCAGTAAAGGTGCTAGGCCGTGTTTGGTATCGTTTTCGTATAAATCTGGGGTGCTGAATCCATTTAAGATATCACATTGACACCATTCCACAAAATAAAAATAAATCTTTTTAGGGTTCCGTACCTCAAAAGGAAAAAAACGGAACCCTTATAGGATCACTCGTGCGTCTGTATGTATGTCCGTCTGAATACACAAAATAGTTCTTTACCTATAGACGACAGGAAAACCTATTAGAAATGTGCAGTCAAGCGCGAGTCGGACTTAATGTACGGAACCCTTAATACGCGAGTCCGACTCGCACTTGGCCGGTTTTTTGAAACTCTTCTTGACGCTTAACCGCTGAACCGATTTCGTTGAAATTTGGTATGGAAATAGTTTGCGTCCCGGAACAGGACATAGGATAGATCTTATAATATAACCAAAATTATCTTTTGAAGGTGTGAAAAGTGGCGTGGAAATTTGTACGGGAAATCAATAACCGATGAACCGATTTATATGAAATTTGGGATGGTCTACATCTTTGATTTAGTTAAAAATGATGAAAAAACATGACTTCAAACCTAAACTTAAACAGTATTAACTTCAAGAAGTCAATTCTGAATTCCCCCCTACACCTCATTTCACACCTTTAAAGGATGATTTTTGAGATAACTTATTATGTCCTGTCTCGGGACTCAAAATATATGTGTACCAAATTTAAATTAAAACTGTTCAGCAGTTTAAGCGTGAAGAGGAGTTTAAAAGAAAGTATTTTAATAAGTTTATATGTTTTTACTTCGGAATGGTGTCAATGTGATACCTTAACTAAATTTGGTACTGCGAATTTATACGAAAACGATACCAAACATGGCCTCGTAGCTTTACTGTTGTAGAAGTCAAAATAAAATTGAGAGCCCTAAATTCTTATTACTTGGCCAAACTTGTGTAGAAGGAAAAGGTAAAATAAAAGTCTTCGGCAGGAATATAAGACACAAATATATTTTTTTTTTGCGTTACTATTTCATTCATCAAATATAAACATACCTTGATTATACTATTCTAGTGAGATCCTCATAGATAAACAAAAACATTTACTTAAAAAATTACAAGGTCGAAATGTCACGGAACTTGTGAGAGTAATATGTGAAAAATAAAAACTTTTATGACAAAAAAAATCTGGACACAATTTAAGAATCACCCAATTGCTTCGAGGAATCATCTGTATATTTGCTTGTTTCATTACCTCCTCGCTTCTTTTTTGTCCTTTGTATTCTGTAGCAATTTGTTAGATCTGAAAATAAAGATAACTTGCGTCGTCACGGATGTCGATTTATAGGTTTTAGGGAGTGCAGAATTCGAAAACGATGATCATTTTAATAATCCAAGATGGCGGCTACGTATTTTGTCATAAAAGTGGAATCCAAAATGGTTATTATTTTCTAAATCTGCGCCCCCCAAAACCTATAAAACGACACCCATGACGACTTTTATGACATAGTGCATGGCCGCCATTTTGAATTTCAAAATGGTCATCATTTTCGAAATCTGCGCCCCCTAAAACCTATAAAACGACATCCATGACGACTTTTATGACATAGTGCATGGCCGCCATCTTGGAATCCAAAATGGTCATCATTTTCGAAATCTCCGCCCCCTAAAACCTATAAAACGACACCCATGACGACTTTTATGACATAGTGCATGGCCGCCATTTTGAATTTCAAAATGGTCATCATTTTCGAAATCTGCGCCCCCTAAAACCTATAAAACGACATCCATGACGACTTTTATGACATAGTGCATGGCCGCCATCTTGGAATCCAAAATGGTCATCATTTTCGAAATCTGCGCCCCCTAAAACCTATAAAACGACACCCATGACGACTTTTATGGCATAGTGCATGGCCGCCATTTTGGATTTCAAAATGGTCATAATTTTCTAAATCGGGGCCCCCTAAAACCTATAAAACGACATCCATGACGACTTTTATGACATAGTGCATGGCCGCCATCTTGGAATCCAAAATGGTCATCATTTTCGAAATCTGCGCCCCCTAAAACCTATAAAACGACACCCATGACGACTTTTATGGCATAGTGCATGGCCGCCATTTTGGATTCCAAAATGGTCATCATTTTCAAAATTGGAGCCCCCTAAAACGTATAAAACGACATCCATGACGACTTTTATGACACAGTGCATGGCCGCCATTTCGGATTCCAAAATGGTCATTATTTTCGAAATCGGCACTCCCTAAAACCTATATATCGACACCCATCTCGACTTTTATGACAAAGTGTTTTGCTACCATCTGCATGCAAGACATTTCTATTATTTTTACGTACAAAAATGGCCCCCTGTCAACTTTCAATCGAGATTTAATAGATAATTTATTCGATTAATATTCAGATTAATTCAATTTCAATCTATGTTAGGTCGACTAAACTAATCGCGATTAAAATTTGAGAATTAACTTTTTTTATTCCATTAATTAGTCGAATAAACAGTTAATCGATTAATGCCCATCTCTGACCACGGAATTTTTACACTTTGAGAATATCTGAAAACAAATCAACACAAGGAGCCATTTTGCAAATCCAGTAACATACCAGTAACTTTGTTATTACTTTTGACAGCGCGTGTCATGTGTCAACACAGAGTCGACACAAAGTCGAAACATTGCAACTACTTTGTGACTGCAATATTTCTCAGCCTTAAACCATATTTATACATCATAATTAACAAGTTTCGTAGTATGTAAAGCATTATTTCTGTTATTTAAGTATAGTATACGCATCGAAGTACTAAAAATGCTTCAAATAATATAGTTATGAACACAGGCACTGAGAAGTAAACAATTTCATTTCCGGCTAAACTAAAACAATGTGGTGGCGCGTTGATTATATTACACTTAGTTTATCAAATCACTCGAGCAGTTTAATTCCCCATAATAATTTAAGTCCTATTGTAATATAAATGCAAACAATATATAATTACGTCTTGTAATCCGTTTTAGAGATGGCGTATTAATGTCACTTATTTTTATTTAAGTATTTTTCCATCTGACAGTTTCCATTTGACAGGAACAAAAT
This sequence comes from Cydia splendana, assembly GCF_910591565.1. Taxonomy (NCBI): domain Eukaryota; kingdom Metazoa; phylum Arthropoda; class Insecta; order Lepidoptera; family Tortricidae; genus Cydia; species Cydia splendana. The sequence continues at coordinate 62,456 of NW_026946912.1, forward strand.
GAACGAATGAACGAATGATTTTGGCATAAAGTAGTCGCAAACCCGAAACAATGTGTGCACACGGCGACCACACTTTATGTCACTTTGTGTCATGTGTCGACCCTTCCCCATTTCTGGTAACTGTGTCGACACGGCGACGACTCTGCGACTGGAATTGTGACCGAAACAGACCGTGACAGAGAGACAAACACAAGATGTGTCAACACCGCGTCGTAACGGCGACTGGAAATGGTTGTATGGGTTGTCCTTATCGCACTAGTTTTAGGAGCCGTTTCCGTTAGCGAGACGGGTATATTTACCTAAAATATTTAAAACTCAGCTCCTGTTTCGTCTTAACCCTTAATAGGACAGATCAATTTTCTGCAAATGAGAAACTGGGGTCGATTTATTAGGTAAGTTTGGCATCTAGATTTGGAAAATTATGTAAAAAAGTGAAGGGGGTAAGTGGAAGGGGGTGATTTCTGGTAAGAAATGATTTCCCCTTGTTCGATAACCATATTTATTATATTCAAATTCTATATATTATATGGACTACGGAGTTGAAAAAAAAGCGAAAAATGTTTTTTATATGTTAGCGGCTTCGAGCAACACCGGCTTCCGATGTTAGCGGCTTTCCAAAAATAAGAGTAATAATACCGCATTTTTTTACGTGTGTTCATTTATAAAAAGTAATGTGATTGGACTTGTCAATTTAACTTTACTTAAAATGATTAAATAATTGTGGCGTCACTACCGGTCAGCCCATCTCACCTGACGAACAGGTAGAAGTAGTCAGGATTGAAGGGGCGATGATCTAATAAAAGGCCATACATATATATAAATATTAGGATAATGATAGTAATGTAGAAACAAAGCATTAACTTTCGTGGAATCTTCTTATTCACTGGTAGGTAAAGTAATTATCCCTTATTAGTACAAGGGGATATTATTTCCCACTTCGTCTCTTTGTATAAAATCAAAGTATTTTTTCAATGGCAACTCATAATAAAGCTTACCATACAGTTTAGAGTCAGTTTGCAGTGATTTTGATAACCCACGCAGAGCAAGTGTCATTGTAAACGTCAAACTACTATGAAATGACGACGTATAAATAACACTGGCCCTGCGTGGGCTATCACAATCGCTGCAAACTTTTCTTGGTCTAACTCTAACAGAGTTGGTACATATATGAGATCAGTTTTCCTGGCAGCACAATCTTCTATGTCAACAATTAACAAACGTCAATTTCAACTTTAACGGTATTGAAAATATTTCACACATAATTTTTAAGAAAAAAAAACCGACTTCTCTGGGGTCTGGTGAAAGATTATTGTAGATGGTGCGCTATATAGAAAAGGAGATGAAACCACCCACTTTTCTAGTAGCATTTCGTTTTTCTGTAAGGCTCGCAGTTCTAACCTAACCTAACCCACTTTTGTTCGATCCTGTGAAGATCGCAGTTCAAACCTAACCTAACTCACTTAACGGCGCATGCGGTGCGGTGTAAGTACGGGGGTTTGAGCGGGAGGGGTTTGGCATCATCATACTTTATACCTATATTTTATGGTAGGTAATCATAGTGGTTTATTTAATTTAGGTATCATAGTGGTTTTCCGGGCCAAGGTCCGGGTCTGAGTCCGAGTCCGGGTCCGAGTCCGGGTCCGAGTCTAGGTCCGAGTCTGGGTCCGAGTCCGGTTCCGAGTCCGGGTCCGAGTCCAGGTCCGAGTCCGAGTCCGAGTCCAGGTCCGGGTCCGAACCGGATCCGGGTACGAGTCCGGATCTGGATCCGAGTCCGGGTCCCAGTCCAAGTCAAAATCGAAATTCGAAATCATCAAACGTGTATTATGCGTCGTTCAAGAGTTCTGTTCTGATCATCATCAGCAGTTCCACTTCATTAAATGCGGGTGCGTATCATAATGAATACGAACTTTTGGTATAATTTCAGTTTACAAACGTTCAAAACGTATACTAATCTTATGTATAATGCACTAAATCTATATTTTCAATTAGTATAACATAAAAATAATATAACATACAATATACATACCGCTGTTTGGTATAACATACAAATAAACTAATTACATTTAATATAACATTCATTATGCATATAAATTAAAATACTTAATGAATAACATCTCATATAAGTATCTGAACAAAACACCAGTAAAATTATTTGGATAGCTCAGTATTTCATAGGTCATCGAAACTAATTACTGTCAGAAATGTAGGTTAGTTTAAAACTGTGACTCCCCATAAAAAAAACTGCTACCAGAAAAGTAGGTTAGGTTAGGTTAGAACTGTGACTCCCCAGAAAAAGAAACTGCTACCAGAAAAGTAGGTTAGGTTACGTTAGAACTGTTACCCCTCAGAGAAAGAAACTGCTACCAGAAAAGTAGGTTAGGTTAGGTTAGAACTGTGACCCCTCAAAAAAAGAAACCACTACCAGAAAAATAGGTTAGGTTTGGTTAGAACTGTGACCCCTCAGAGAAAGAAACTGCTACCAGAAAAGTTGGTTAGGTTAGGTTAGAACTGTGACCCCTCAGAGAAAGAAACTGCTACCGGAAAAGTAGGTTAGGTTAGGTTAGAACTGTTACCCCACAGAAAAAGAAACTACTACCATAAAAATAGGTTAGGTTAGGTTAGAACTGTTACCCCACAGAAAAAGAAACTACTACCATAAAAATAGGTTAGGTTAGGTTAGAACTGTGACCCCCCACAGAAAAAACTGCTACCAGAAAAGTAGGTTAGGTTAGGTTAGAACTGTGACCCCTCTGAGAAAGAAACTGCTACCAGAAAAGTATTAGGTTAGGTTAGAACTGTTACCCCCAGAAAAATAAAAGATTAGGTTTATTGCGTGGTATTTGTTTTGTATATTATATTATTTCAACGTTATAACTTTTTATACTTATCATAAACGATATTATATGTAAAGTTCATTATACATTATAAAAATATAGAATTAATTGTTATACGTATCGCACGTTATACTTATTGCACGTTATGCCATTCAAAATTGTACTAATTGAATTTATATATTCTGAGCAATATATTATAGGTTTGTAAACGTTCTATTACTTACCCATTAAATGCGACAGTTTTTAATATTAAGACGAAACAGGAGCTGAGTTTTAAATATTTTAGGTAAATATACCCGTCTCACTAACGGAAGCGGCACCTAAAAGTAGTGCGATAAGGACAAGGCGAAAAATCCTGCGTAAAAATCTCAAAAATCGAGGTTTCGTACTCCTCTGTTTCCTCCTCCAAAACTTAACCAATCGTAACCAAATTTGGAAATCTAAATGATAATGAAATTATCTGTGTCGGACCGCTTTGCTTTTTTGGCTAATTGATATCAGTTTTGAATGCCACGCCTCTCATTGCGGCATAGTCAATTAGGCCATTTTGGCCATTTTTGAAGGGCTCTAGCGCCTTAAAAAACAAAAATATCAAAAAAAGCAAAACGGTCCGACACAGATATTGATAATATTAATCTGTGTTGAAAAAATCATTGCTCTAGCTTCAAAAACCACGGAGGAAAACGAGGAGTACGTTTGTATGGAGAAATGACCACTCCCGTTGGCTCTTAATGCTTTATTTTATGATGAAAATACAGAAAATTCTATACGTATGCCTTTAAGATTTGAGGAGTTCCCTCGATTCCTCGTGAATCCCATGTTCAGAACTTGAGCTCGACATAAATATGGCTTAAAACCCTAACTTACTTAACAAACATAACGAAGAGGAAAAATCGCCAAACGCGAACTATGCGTCGTTAAAGAGTTTCGTTCTGGTCATCATCAGCAGTTACACTTCCTCAAATGTCACTTTTGTGAGTGTATATGCTTGATTTGTTGATAAAACACAACGATCACTATATGTATGCCTTTATGATTTGAGGAGTTCCCTCGATTCCTTATGGATCCCATCAGCAGAACACGAGCTTGTCAGAAATGTGGCTTAAAAACTAAACTTGCTTAGCAAGCATAACGAAGAGGAAAAATCGCCAAACGTGAACTATGAGTCGTTGAAGAGTTCTGTTCTGTTCATCATCAGCAGTTCCACTTCATCAAATGCGACAGTTTTTAATGAAAACGCTTGATTTTCTGATGAAAATACAAAAATCTCTATACGCATGCCTTTAAGATTTGAGGAGTTCCTTCGATTCCTCATGGATCCCATCATCAGAACTCGAGTTTGACAAAAATAAGGCTTAAAAACTTAACTTGCTTAACAAACATAACGAAGAGGACAAATCACCAAACGTGAACTATGCGTCGTTGAAGAGTTCCATTCTGATCATCATCAGCAGTTACACTTGATCAAATGTCATGTTTTCGAATGTATGTATATGCACGCATTTGTCGATAAAAACACAAAAATCACTATATGTATGGAGTTCCCTCGATTCCTCATGGATCCCATCATCAGAACTGGGTTTTGACAAAAACGGGACCAATCCGTATGCATATACATACAATCAAAAAAAGAATTTTCAAAATTGGTCCAGTAATGACGGAGATATGGAGTAACAAACATAAAAATAAAAAATAAAAAAATAATAAAAATAATAAGAAAAAAACATACAACCGAACTGATGACCTCCTTCTTTGAGATTTGGAAGTCGGTTAAAAATATGCGTTAAAGCTATGATAATCGACGTCGACGTACTAATCTTTAAAGATTAATGTCAATAGTTTTTAGGGTTCCGTACCCAAAGGGTAAAACGGGACCCTATTACTAAGACTTCGCTGTCCGTCCGTCCGTCCGTCCGTCCGTCCGTCCGTCCGTCTGTCACCAGGCTGTATCTCACGAACCGTGATAGCTAGACAGTTGAAATTTTCACAGATGATGTATTTCTGTTGCCGCTATGACAACAAATACTAAAAACAGAATAAAATAAAGATTTAAATGGGGCCATACAACAAACGTGATTTTTGACCAAAGTTAAGCAACGTCGGGAGTGGTCAGTACTTGGATGGGTGACCGTTTTTTTTTTGCTTTTTTTTAGTATTTTTTTTTGCATTATGGTACGGAACCCTTCGTGCGCGAGTCCGACTCGCACTTGCCCGGTTTTTATTTCAACAATGCTCTTATTTTGCAAAACTTTAAATTACACATTAGAGAGATACAAATAGTTATATGTATATAATAAGCAAAGTAAAACTAAACAACTAAATGGAGTTGAGTAAACGCGAGTGACAAAAATCGGAGGTGAGATATTTGTGTCCGTAATTTCGTTATCGGCATAGAAGGTAGCATCCTAATAGAAGTGGTATACGCGTGCCTCTGTAAGGAACAAAACATACGCAATGCGACAATATTAAAAACACGTTTTAACATTCCTGACAACATACCAAAAACAATCTACGTAATTCGGTCGGTGTGGAGTGTAGACTGTAGCTTTTCGTGATGGGGGTTCGTTGGGAGAAGCGTAGAAACCCGCCGCTGGAACGCGCTGGCCGCTGTGCTGTCTCGAAGTCCGCTATACCTCCATTTACCGGTATATGTGTTGTGTGAAATGAAAACACATATATTTGATTTATTCACTTGGAGAGTGTTCAGGCTGGTATGAGTGAAGCTCTCTTGATGTCTCTGATATCTCTGAATAAGCCACGAAACGGCTCTGCCTTATATAGTAAAACACAAGGCCGTTTGGTACCTTCTTCAACTAGTGGGTGTATCATGCAGAGTCAGTAATGTATATTTTTGCCAATCTCGTTAATTATAAGCACGTATGAAAGGAGCACGAATCCTAGACTTATAAATAGGTACAATATTAAGCACGTATGAAAGGAGCATGAATCCTAGACTTATAACTAGATATAAAACATTCCACGCAATTCATTTGACATAATATACGAGCACAAAGTAAAACATGATATACAAAAGTAAAAATAGTAACCTAAACGTGAAGACTAATTTAATACATACATGAACCCTAATAGCTATTTACGACAGTCTCCCCCACGTGTGTCAACACCGTCTTCATGCGCGGAGTAAATGGGGATAAGTCTAGAAACTGGGCGGCGGACGTCACCTGCGCGTGTGCGAACAATGGCCACTCTCACATGACCATCTGGGCCAGGAAATAGCTGGGCGATTACGCCTCTGGGCCACGTTCCTCGTGGCATGGAGCTATCCGCAATGATGACTACGTCACCTTCATGCAGTTTTCTCACGTTTTCATGAGCACCGGGCCTAGGGAGGAGGCTGGGTCGGTATTCCCGCTGCCAGCGCCTCCAAAATTGGTCGGCTAGCGTTTGCGCTGTTTTCCACGAAGAGAGCGACATAATTGCGTCTGTGAAGACACCCAGTGGCGACATGGCACTTGATCGACCGATAAGAAAGTGATTCGGCGTCAGGGCTTCGATGTCTAAATCTGGATTCACTGGTGTCAACGGTCTGGAATTGACTATGTGCTCTGATTCTAGCAGTAAAGTATGTAGAACTTCTTCGTGGGGTGCTCTTTCTTTCAGTACTACTTTTAATGCGGTTTTAACGCTGCCCACGAGCCGTTCCCAGGCACCGCCAGCGGAGGGGTTGCCGGGTGGAATTTTCTTCCATTTTATGGCTCGCTCGGTCAAGAAGGGCTTGAGACTGTCGGGCAGCGTGTTTTTGGCCTCTGCCAGTTCTCTTTCCGCGCCGTGGAAGTTGGTGGCGTTGTCCGAATAGAGAACTGTAGGCGTGCCGCGTCGCGCTATCATTCGGCGTAGCGACAGTATCATGGAGGATGCCGAAAGTGAGGCGGCAAGCTCCAGATGTACAGCGCGAGTCGTGAGGCATGTGTATAGTACACCCCACCTTTTCTCGCGGCGGCGGCCTATAGTTATGTGCATGTGGCCAAACAGGTCTACGGCTGCAGCGGTAAATGGCGGCTGATTCGCTTTTAGCCTTTCTGGCGGCAAGTCACCTATGGGAACTTTGATTGGCGTTCCCCTATAGGTTCTGCACCATTGGCATTTATTCGTTATATAGCGAATGCTACCGCGCAGCCCGATAATGTAGTACCTTTGTTTCAACTCGTTGATGACGGTCGCGTGGTTGCCGTGATTGTAGAGTGCATGAAAATGCTGTACTAATAACTTGACGAAATCTTCTTTCGCATGTAAAACAGGCATGTGCGTGTTTTTATCGATTCTAGCATTTAGTACGATGATTCCGTTTTTGTCAAGTTGTACAGCGATTTTGTATAGCGGAGATTTCTTCAGGAGTGGCCGCCCAGTTTCCAGAAGCTTGATTTCCTCCGGAAATGCAGCATGTTGACTCCGTCGGATTAGCAATATCTCTGCTAAATCTAAATGCCCCTTATTTATCTCTATGTCTGTTTTCTTAGCGAACAATGCGGCTTTGAAAACCTCGGCGGCAACCAGAATACTAGCGGTGGCGCGAACTAATCGTACGTTATTAATAATGAACGATCGCCACGCGGGTGCGAGTGAGACGGGTATAGGCGAGTCCCAATCGATCCCTGTCCACCAAACGAAACGTAACGTATCGCGATCTTGCTCAATTATTTCGATCTGTAAAGACTCTAACAGGTCGGGGCTAGCCAACAGCGCGCTGTTAAACGAACGTCTGTAAGGTGTGGCTGCCGTGTCCCAAACTAATCGCGTTTTCCCGCTTTGCGGCTGAAAAGTTGGGAAGTGCGCCAGAGGCCACGTCCGGGGTGCCTCGGGGGGCGGCGGCGAGTCCATTTTCTCCGCGTAACCTTTGTCGAGCAAGTTGTTCATATGCTTTGCATATTCGGCTTTAAGTTTCGCATCGCGGTCTAGCTTTCGTTCTAGACTGTACAGCCGTTTCAATGCTTGCGCTCGGTTATCGGGGAGTTTCTCGTCATCTGACCGCCAAAGTAAGCCCGAGCGATACCTTTGCTCCCCCGGTATCTTCTCGCAGGTGGCTTCTAACAAATCTAGCGCACGTTGGCCGGGGTCGGCCCGAGGTACCTTCTGCGAAACGCCTAATGATTCTGTCTCAGAATGTCGTTTCGCAAGTTGTAAGGCCTCGTCTTCCGCGGTATTAGGCTTTGCGTGCCCAACAAATTGTACCGCAGGTGCGATGCTGTCCGCAGTTTCGTGTATCGTCAAAGCCATTGCCGCGCCTTCGTCAAATAGCGCGAGGGTTTGGACGGTACCTAACGGTTCCGACACCTCTTCAGGAATGACTTTGAGACACGTCTGCGGCAGCCTAACATTGAGTACTGCAGGTGCCGCCGGGACACTATTACCGTTCGCGGATGCGGCCGCGCTTAATCCGTGTAATAGTTTATTATGTCCGGCTTCGCACTGACTCATGCCACACGCGACATATTTACATTTAAAACGCGCACGGTGACTCGCGCCTAAACATCTATAGCACAATCTAGTACCCTTCACTAAGTCCCATCGCTCAGATATAGTCGCGGCTAGAAATTTCGAACACTCGCTAACTTTGTGTTCTTTGCCGTTCTTACATATGGCGCACGCATCGCGCGAGACAGAGACAGACGATATCTCCCGCTGGGGCTTAGCTCCGGTTGACGCTGGCCTTTTTAAATTACCATCGCGGCGCTTTACTTGAGCTATAGTTGATTTACTAGTACGCGATCTATTTCCCGTATCACGTGTGTATGACTCGTGGGGATCTGACTCCGAATCCGAACTATAGTCGCGAAGGGACGCGGGGGCGCGGGACCTAGCGAGAGCGTGGCTCGATCGACTGGGCTCGCGCACAGAGGAAACCGCGTTTCGTTCATTTCGCGATCTATCATACGTATCACGGTAGAACGCGGGGTCGCGAGACCTAGAGAGAGCTTGGCACGATCTTCTGGGTTCGCGCGCAGAGGAAACCGCGCTCACTGCATTCCGTGATCCGTTAGACGTATCACGCGTGTACGTTTTGTGGCAATCTGACTCCGAATCAGAACTAACGTCGCGAGAGTACGCGGGGGCGCCGGACCCAGCGAGAGCGTTGCTCAATCGACTGGGTTCACGCACAGCGTTTACCACGTTTCGCGATCTATTAGACGTATCACGCGTGTACGTTTCGTGGTAATCTGACTCCGAATCCGAACTAACGTCGCGAGAGTACGCGGGGGCGCCGGACCCAGCGAGAGCGTTGCTCAATCGACTGGGTTCGCGCACAGCGTTTACCGCGTTTCGCGATCTATCATTAGACGTATCACGGTAGAACGCGGGGGCACGAGACCCAGAGAGAGCTTGGCTCGATCTTCTCGGTTCGTGCACAGAGGAAACCGCATTCACTGCATTCCGTGATCGGTTAGACGACTTATGTCGGTTTACGCGCTTGGCCGCAGTGCTAATTTCGTTAAGAAACTCGGAAATTGCTACTAACCCGGGTGATTCTACGTTAGACTGCCTGTATTTGGCCCATTCATAGCGCACTATCAGATTTAATTTATCCACGATTTTATTCACGAGCTCAGGCGCGTGCAAGTATTTCTCTTGACGCAAGGATCTAATGGTGGCGACGGCATTCGCTACATGCGCGGCGAATGAGGCTATATTCGAATTGTCTTCGGATAAACGCGACATGCGTTTAACGTTATGAATTTCCGTAAGAACAATCTCCTCAGGGTCGCCGAACTGCCGTTCCAGCGCTTCCATTATCTCGTACGGATCCTGAACTGTGTACATTATTGATTTTACGGCCGTCCGAGCTTCGCCCTTAAGTGCGCGCCTAATCCGACTGACGTTATTGACGGCACTAAACATGGGCGACGTATCTTCGAACTCTGCCCTAAATGATATCCACTCGGTGATATCTCCGCCGAATGCAGGTAATTCCGGCGGTTTATGGTACATTGGCGCGTAGGTACCGTGCGGTACCTCTAAAATGCGCGGGGTTGGTTTGCTAGTCCGATCGACGACTGCCCGCGGCGGCGGTGGCGCGGTCTGTTTCGGCGGCGGGATTTTAACGTTTTCCTGTGCGATCTCGTGCTGTAACCTCGCTTGTCGTTCTACCCAACTTCTAGTACGTTCTTCGACGGTCGCGTCACTGCTGCCGACAGACTGCGCCTTCAGTTGCGCAACCTGCAGCCGTAAATGTGCAGTGTCGGACTCTGTCTTAGCAACGACTAGACGGGCTTTATGAACCTCGAGCTCTGCCATTAGCACGGCCAATTGATTATCGCGTTCCCTAACCGATTTGCGACTCCTATGTGAATCGCGATTAGACGGCGCCCGCGGCGGCGACGGCGGCGCATCGGCGTCTTTATTCACTAGCGTACCGGACCTACTACGATTTACTACCGTGGCATCTAACGTCTCCGAGTGTACCGACTCGGTTCCACCGGTAGCATTCGGGTTGCCACTGGTGCCCTTGCTCCACGTATTAGTCTCGTTGGACGTAGTCTTACCAGACGAGGGGGTAGGGGTGTCCATGTTCGGTGCGGGCGCAGGCGGGCCCTTGGTGCGTGGGCGAAGGCTACTTGGGTGGGTACTTGTTTCTTTCTTGCTGTCTGAGTAAAGCAATGTCGCTTGAAACTCAGCGCGTACGTTTTTCTATCTTGATGTCTGAGTTAAGCTATGTCGCTTGAAACTCAGCGCGTACGTTTTTCTATCTTCATCCGGTTCGAAGGACCAAACTGTGGAGTGTAGACTGTAGCTTTTCGTGATGGGGGTTCGTTGGGAGAAGCGTAGAAACCCGCCGCTGGAACGCGCTGGCCGCTGTGCTGTCTCGAAGTCCGCTATACCTCCATTTACCGGTATATGTGTTGTGTGAAATGAAAACACATATATTTGATTTATTCACTTGGAGAGTGTTCAGGCTGGTATGAGTGAAGCTCTCTTGATGTCTCTGATATCTCTGAATAAGCCACGAAACGGCTCTGCCTTATATAGTAAAACACAAGGCCGTTTGGTACCTTCTTCAACTAGTGGGTGTATCATGCAGAGTCAGTAATGTATATTTTTGCCAATCTCGTTAATTATAAGCACGTATGAAAGGAGCACGAATCCTAGACTTATAAATAGGTACAATATTAAGCACGTATGAAAGGAGCATGAATCCTAGACTTATAACTAGATATAAAACATTCCACGCAATTCATTTGACATAATATACGAGCACAAAGTAAAACATGATATACAAAAGTAAAAATAGTAACCTAAACGTGAAGACTAATTTAATACATACATGAACCCTAATAGCTATTTACGACAGTCGGGTTATTTGTTGCCCACCATAAACGATACCAAATTTATGGTGGGGAACAAACAAAAAGTGAGACTGTGATAAAGACAAGCAATAATACGTCTTTCTCTGCTACTCCTACTGAAAGTTCCATAAGTGCATCTCGTTCGGTCGTTTGGCCCCTCCCCCGCTTCATCTCTATATTATTGTACCTCTATGGTTATCGGACGCGATCCACACAACCCATCCGCATGATGACATAACTTACTAGAATACTCGATCCAATAGTGTTGCACGTAAGCTTACAATTATATTAGTGACTAGACGGGCCCGCAGCTCCGCTCGCGTAAATGAAATAAAGAGTTTGTCTTAAATATGTTTATTTAAATACCGACATTATTATGTATTCAACCCTGCCAGGGTTTCATCTGTGATAGGGATTTCTTATTTGATTGTAGCCGTTATTTGGATAACTTAATTCGCAAATTTCTCAAACAATGATGTGATTTGATAAAAGGCAAGATTGTATTTTTTCATCTACGTAGGTATATATTTACAACTTGTTTCAACATAAAATGATTATTAATTTTTATAAGCCTAGTTGCAAAAACATTCATTAGATTAATTTCCGCTTTAAGAATAATATGGACGACCACTGCCCATAAATCGCCTTTTCATACAAACGTAGTCCCCATTTCCCTGGATATTAACATTACTTACTACGGATACGGCTACGGTGACGCAACGACCCAAAGTGAGTCCTGGCCTCCGACACCAGATCACGCAATAGCTCTCGCCAGTCGGCATGGCGGAGGTTGAGCAGGTCTTGAGCAACTAAGTCGTTTCAGCGGTACCTAGGACGTCCACTCAGGCGTCTCCCATTTTGTTGTCCCAACGGTCCTCTAATATGTGGTATAATGGATCTCTAAGTGTCCGAGCCACTGAAGCTGCCGCTTTGGTCTCTCAATATTTCGCCATTATATCGTAACACATCCTTATTTCTATGGCAACAAAGTTAAATTACGATATTTGGCTGACTGCTGACTGTAAATTTGCTTAATGTAGGTATAAGTAACATAATCTATTATTGTAGTAGGTACATAATTATAAGGAGAGGCATGTAATATCACTCTCCTCCATATTAGGTTAGGAATGTAGTCCATACACGGAGAGTCATGTAAGATGACTCTCCTCTATATAAGGAATGGTATTTAGGTCAAGCTACTGGACACCTGAACTGGATACCTTCCACGTGTAAACCTCCCCACCTAAACACGTGTGACCTAAATTCCCAAGTTTATATATTCTAGGTTTTAATCAATAAATTACAGTATTTACTCGGCACTCCTGTGTTTTACTACTGTCCTGGGTCCCATCCTTACAATCAGGTCGCTCAAAAATATCTGAACATGCACCTTTTTTATAACTTCCTATCCACTTTGTATTTCTGGCCCGTCTCGGCAGCCCGTTCCCCGGCATGGCAATGTTTGCCGAAGCCGTGAAAGTCAATCTGAATAATATAACTCAAACAGAAATAAACAACTGTAATAAAAATTCCTTCTTCCATAACAGCAATATATTTCCTGATCACAATATTCCGTTACAGTTCAATCTCCAATCACCTTACTTCACAATCGTCCTCCCTTCACCTCTGCCCGTAACCGAATGCCCGTTAACCGCCATGCCAGGCGTCTTATATTCTTTCTTCCAACTACCTTCTATTTACAAAGGTCAACTATCAATCACGTTACTTTTAAATTTATTAAATTATAGATTACCAATGATTATTCAACTCTTTATTTCATTAAATCTGTTTCTAATAATTAGTAATTTTAATGAATCTTACACTCGCCCATCCTGACATTGTGCATGTCCTCATGCACAGTCATACTAATCGCGTCTGTCATCTAATCTTACACTCGGCATGTCAAATCATCGGGCATTCAGTAAGAAAATTATTAATCCTTCATTACCCATTTAATACAATTTCTTTGTCTGTCTATATACATTTTTCTTATTATTTATTGAATTAATCTATATCTTTTAAGTTTCTATTCAATAATTATACAATAATATACAATATTTTTTATTCAATACATATAAAGTACATTACTTAACATATTCGATTGCTATGTTTTTTTTTTTTCACTCATTATTTCTCGTCTTTGTTTTTTTTTTTTTATCACTCTCATGACACAAACGTGTCTCACAACATACCATTTTTTTTTAATCAAATTTTACGTGTAGTACATTATTTCTCTTGTTTTTTTTGATTCCATTTTTATTTTTTTGATGTGCTACTTACTGAATCACTCTCATGACACAAACGTGTCTCATCACAACATAACATTCTCTATTTCCGTCTTTTTTTCATCCAATAATCCAATAATTTAATAATCCAATAATCCGATAATTTAATAATTTAATAATTTAATAATCCAATAATTTAATAATCCAATAATCCAATAATTTAATAATCCAATAATCCAATAATTTAATAATCCAATAATCCAATAATCCAATAATCCAATAATTCAATAATTTAATAATCCAATAATCCAATAATCCAATAATCCAATAATCCAATAATCCAATAATCCAATAATTCAATAATTTAATAATTTAATAATTTAATAATTTAGTAATTCAATAATTCAATAATTCAATAATTCAATAATTCAATAATTCAATAATTCAATAATTCAATAATTCAATAATTCAACAATTCAACAATTCAACAATTCAACAATTCAACAATTCAACAATTCAACAATTCATCAATTCAACAATTCAACAATTCAACAATTCAACAATTCAACAATTCAACAATTCAACAATTCAACAATTCAACAATTCAACAATTCAACAATTCAACAATTCATCAATTCAACAATTCAACAATTCAACAATTCAACAATTCAACAATTCAACAATTCAACAATTCAACAATTCAACAATTCAACAATTCAACAATTCAACAATTCAACAATTCAACAATTCAACAATTCAACAATTCAACAATTCAACAATTCAACAATTCAACAATTCAACAATTCAACAATTCAACAATTCAACAATTCAACAATTCAACAATTCAACAATTCAACAATTCAACAATTCAACAATTCAACAATTCAACAATTCAACAATTCAACAATTCAACAATTCAATAATTCGATAATTCGATAATTCGATAATTCGATAATTCGATAATTCGATAATTCGATAATTCGATAATTCGATAATTCGATAATTCGATAATTCGATAATTCGATAATTCGATAATTCGATAATTCGATAATTCGATAATTCGATAATTCGATAATTCGATAATTCGATAATTCGATAATTCGATAATTCGATAATTCGATAATTCGATAATTCGATAATTCGATAATTCGATAATTCGATAATTCGATAATTCGATAATTCGATAATTCGATAATCCCATAATCCCATAATCCCATAATCCCATAATCCCATAATCCCATAATCCCATAATCCCATAATCCCATAATCCCATAATCCCATAATCCAATAATCCCATAATCCAATAATCCCATAATCCCATAATCCAATAATCCAATAATCCAATAATCCAATAATCCAATAATACAATAATTCATTAACTGATTAATCCAGTAATCCAGTACCTGATCAATCCAGTAACTGATCAATCCAGTAACTGATCAATCCAGTAACTGATCAATCCAGTAACTGATCTGTACAGGCTCTGGAGCCTATGTTAAAAAGACAGTGATAAGTGTGGTTCGTGAAGTTTGCTCGTAACTATCGGCAGGCGCTTTCAGTGCTTGGAACATTTTTAATTGTCACTTCTAATACGATCTCTGTACAAGCTACACCTTTTTTGATTAAATTAATTTTGCATGTATTTGGGCATTTGATTTACACCACATATCCTCTAAAGATATGACATGGTGGCCCATGAGGGGAAAATAAAGAAGAATCCGCGAAATAATCAAGATTAATGTACAACAATTAAATACGACATCGGCCGGCGCGACGAGTAACGGATCTTCAACATCGCAGTTCAAGTCTAGAGGATTGCTGTTGTATTCTGGAGCTACCAGGGGATGTCTAAAGTCACCAGGCTTCAAGAAACGAGGATCTCCAAACCAGGGTTCGACCAGTGAAACGGCTAAAGTTCACATCGAGCAGTTACGTTCGCACGCCGCCACCCAAAGATAAGTGTCTATCCTTCATATATTCCAATAATCCTAACAACAGGCAATATAACTATTTAAAATATATCTTCATTTGTGTAAATCAAGTGAGTTCAAAACTATAATTACGTCTAAAAACCTAAAATTAGTGCAAAAGGTGCATTGCATCAGATTCTATACCTACCCGAAACATAAAAAAGTGAACAAAGAACTTTGCAATTAACTTTGCAATTTTAGATTATTTTACTTAAATTCGATATAAAAGTCTTTCAATATTACAAAGTTGACAATAAAACTTAATAATCATTATTACATTTACAAGTTTTGAACATTTATTAGTATAACTAAAGTGAAAGTTATAATATTTTTCGTATTGAATTCAATTTAATTTAGGTTCCGTTTTCCTTATCTTTGTTTACAAGATCTTTAGCATTATTTGCCGACTATTCCAGGGCAATACTATTTAAAATCGCCGTGCGCCGCTGGCATCGTTTGCAAATAAACTCCGTGGCTCGGCACCGGCCGGGAGGAGTCTGCTGAGCGTGCGCAGCCGGTTTCCCTGTCATCGGCAAGTACCACCAGAACGAGGAACGTGAGCCATTCTATTATATTTTTTATTGCATTACTATCTAAATAACTAAGTAGATACAGTTACTAGCAAAAATGTCAAATGAAACTGAAAAGGCAGATAAGTTAATGCTGCTTCAATTATCTAGAAAAAGGGCTTCCGCCAAAGGACAAATTACTAAATTTGGAAAATATTTAGATAGTATTGCACCAAAGACGGAGTTGGATAATGTTCAATTAACCGAGTTAAATTTAAAACTCGCAAAGTTTGAGGCTTTGTCCGTCAAGGTTGATGAATTGCAAAGTGAAATAGAGGTTTTAAATTTTGAAAATATTTCGGCTGAAATTGAAGAACGTGACCTCATGGAGCACGAAATAATAGTAAATATTGCCACGGCAAAAAATTTGGTCGAAAGATTTTCTACAAAATTTGAATGCGAAAGGAGGCGCATTTCCGCGCATAATACGTCATATTGTGATGATCCCACTCACTCTCACGAAATAGGGTTGAAATTACCTCAGATACAGATTGCCAAATTTGATGGCGCATATTTTCGTTGGTTAGAGTTCCGCGATACTTTTGAAAATTTAATACACAAAAATGAGCGTATTTCAGATATCCATAAATTCCATTATCTCGTGTCATATCTACAGGGTGATGCGGCTAGGATCATTTCAAATTTGGAAGTGTCAACTGATAATTATGCTGAAGCGTGGAAAATGATTTGCAATCGATATGATAACAAAAGAATATTAATTAATCATCATTTAAATTCATTGTTCAATATTAAACAACTTCCACGGGAAACAGAGCGATCTTTGCGATTTTTGGTTGATCACGTGACCAAAAACTTGCGTGCCTTAACTAGCCTAGGCCAGCCCACAGACAAGTGGGACGTATTGATAATATTCATGCTGTCCTCTAAGTTAGATAGCAATACCCTGCTAAAATGGGAAGAATATCGCAACAATTTAGAAGGTGATGTACCCACTTTAGAACAATTTTATAAATTCATGATCGATCGTGCTGATGTACTCGAATCGTTAAATCGTAACAATAAATCAGATGTTTCTAGTGTGTCAAAGACGCCTAGCGTTCCTTCTCGTTCTACAACGAATAATAATTACGGTCAAAGACCAGTTCAAAATAATTACGTCAAATCGTTTGCAAGTTCAACCAATAATAATAACAATAAAAAACAAAACATATTTGCATGTGTTATTTGTAGTGAGCGTCATAGGATTTATGATTGCCCTACTTTTAAGGCGAAGGGGGTTGACGAGCGAATGATGGATGTGTCAAAATATAAACTGTGCATAAATTGTTTGAGACAAGGTCATGTTGAGAGTGAATGCCGCATGGGTCCATGCCGCGAGCACGGCTGCACCGAGCGACACAATAGTCTTCTCCACCGTCCATCTCCTTCCTCAAGCCACCTCGCTCAAGTAGACGAAGAAGAAGCAGTACACGTCAATTATGCTTATCAAAATACAAATCAAGGCCGTCGAGGTTGGTTATCCACGGCAATTATTGAAGTCGAGAATCCAGTTGACCATCAAAAATTAAAAATTCGTGCATTTTTAGATAATGGAAGCGAGTCGTCTTTTATTACTGAGTCTCTTAAGGCCAGACTGTCATTGAAACCCCGCTCACTTGAAAGTTTAAATGTTATAGGCATGGGCGACACTCCTTCCAAACATACCATAAAAGGAACTTGTGATGTTCAATTAAATTCAATAAAAAATAAGTTTAGTGCTATTTTATCTTGTTACGTCATGGACGAACTTACCGGTCGTATACCAAAGGCGCCCGTCGATATTACCTCTTTCAATTTACCTCAAAATATTGAGTTGGCTGATCCAATGTTTTATCAGCCAGGCCCTATAGATGTTGTTATAGGTGCTGATATGTTCTGGGATATTTTAGGACACGAGGAAATTTCCCTAGGACCAAATAACCCAAAATTAAGAAGTTCAAAGTTCGGTTGGATAGTATGTGGCCGTATAAACTCAGCTGTATCTAGCAAAAAGATACTCTGCAATCATGCTATAGTTTCTTCAACTCAAAATGAAAATATTGAAAATCTAGTGTCAAAATTCTGGGACTTGGAAGAAGTTCCCAAAAAACAAATCTTAAGTAAACAAGAAAGTGAATGTGAAAAACACTTCCTCACTCATACTATAAGGGTTCAGGAAGGACGATTTTGTGTCAATTTGCCATTAAAGGAATCTGTAGATTGTTTAGGTGATAGTTATAATACTGCCAAAAAACGATTTCTGAATTTAGAAAAACGATTTAAACGAAATCCTACACTCAAATGTGAGTATACAAAGTTTATTAACGAATATGCTGATCTAGGGCATCTTTCAATTTCTAATGTTCTGCCAAGCCCTAGCCCATCGTACTACCTTTGCCACCATGCAATTATTAAGGAGGAAAGGGAATCTACCAAGTTGCGGGTAGTTTTTGACGGATCCTCCCCCACCACTTCCGGTTACTCTCTTAACGACGTGTTGATGGTAGGCCCTAATGTTCAAGATACTCTCTTTTCCATTTTAATTCGTGCAAGACAATACAAGTACCTACTAACTGGCGATATCGAAAAAATGTACCGACAGGTTTTAGTAAGCGAGAGTGACAGGAACTTGCAACTTATTTTGTGGAGAGAGGACGAGTCAAAACCTATTCAGACGTTAGTGTTAAACACGTTAACTTATGGCACAGCTAGCGCAAGTTATCTCAGTACACGTTGCTTGTGGGAACTAGGGCAGCAACAGGATGATGTGTTGATTAAAACTATCATTCAAAAGGACTTTTACGTGGATGATTTAATCACAGGGGCAAATGATCCTCAACAATTAATATACATTCAAAAATCAGTTTCAAACGCATTAAAATCAGGTTGTTTCAATCTTAGAAAATATAAAAGCAATCATCCATCTATTTTTGATAATCTTGACATAAACAAACAAGACAATTTAACAATCAGTGAGTCTTCAAGTACTTTGGGCCTCGGATGGACCCCTTCAAGTGATACTTTGCACTTTCCTATAAAAATGTTTAGTGAACCTGACGCTGTAATAACAAAGAGAATTATAATGTCAAATTCTTTTAAAATATTCGACCCGTTAGGTGTTCTGAGCCCAGTTATTGTTATTCCTAAGATTATGCTTCAAAAATTGTGGGAGAAAAAATTAGATTGGGACTCGCCAGTCCCATCAGAAATAAAAAATGACTGGATAAGGTTTTCTGGCAATTTGAAAATTCTGACTAATTTAAACATTCCAAGATGGGTGCTAGGCGATTCGCCTAAGCGTATAGAATTTCATTCTTTCAGTGACGCCTCTCAGTCTGCATATGGGGCATGCATTTATGTCAAGTCGATAGGCCCGAATGAGGATGTTACTGTCAAATTGTTATGTGCAAAATCAAAAATTGCACCAATCAAATTCACCAGCATCCCAAGGCTTGAATTATGTGCTGCGCTGGTCGCCGCCAAGCTCACGCAATCCGTTTTAGAGTCCCTCAGATACAAGCCAGATAGAATAGTGCATTGGTGTGACTCGAGCGTAGTCTTAGGATGGATCAAAGGTGATATAAGTAGACTAAAAACATTTGTTGCCAATCGTATTGGTGAAATAGTTGAGCTTACTTCGCCACAATCATGGAGGTACGTTCCTACAGATTTAAATCCCGCAGATTTCATTTCGCGTGGTGTTGACCCAAAAAATATAATGTCGTTGGATCTTTGGTGGTCAGGTCCCAACTTTCTGCTCAAAAATGAAGACGATTGGCCTGTCTTGAAAGTTAAAGATTCCGAACCTCTGCCTGAACTGAAAGTGCATTCCGCAGTAATAAGTGAACCAATAGTTGATTTCGAAAGATTCTCTTCTTGTAATAGACTTATTAGATCGTTTGCGTACGTACAAAGATTCATGTTCAACACTAAAAATAGTATCAAGCGTACTGGCATATTAACAGCTGATGAATTGCGTGAATCTTGGCATTCGTTATGTATTATTGCTCAAAGTCAATCTTTCTCAGACGAATATGAATCACTTTTAAATAATAAACCTATAAGTAATAAAAGCAAAATATTGTGTTTGTCCCCATTTTTAGATAATAAGATAATGCGTGTTGGAGGGCGCCTAGACGCAACAGATTTTTACTCTTTTGATAAAAAACACCCCATTTTACTTCATGCATCGCATAGACTGACAAGGCTTTACTTTGAAAGAGAACACATCGTCAATATGCACGCTGGTCCTCTCTTGTTATTTTCAACCGTAAGAGAAACAGTTTGGCCAGTAAACGGACGTCACCTCGCCTGGCGTGTTGTAAATAATTGTGTTAGGTGTAGACGTCTACGAGGTAAAACCCTACAACCTAAAATGGGTAACTTACCATCTCAACGGATTACTCCCGACTATCCCTTCTTGTCAGTCGGGCTGGACTTCGCCGGTCCTTTTACTATCATTAACCGCAAGGGCCGTGGAAGTCGTTTGATTAAATGTTACTTGTGCTTGTTTGTCTGTCTTCGTTATAAATGCATCCACCTCGAAGCTGTTAGCGATTTAACTAAGGATGCGTTCATAATGACTCTTCGACGTTTTATAGCGCGTCGAGGCAGACCTACTGAGATTTTTAGTGATAATGGGACTAATTTTGTAGCTGCCGCAAAGGAATTAGGGTCATTTATCAAACAAAACCAAGAACCTCTTTTTGATTTTGCAAGTCAAAACCTCCCAACTAGCAAATCTATGTGCTATAAAAGTTGAGAGCACGTTTTTATTTTCGCTTTTTGGTGCTATAAAAGGTGTAAAAACAGTCGAATAAAAGTCCTGTAAGCGTTTACTCAACGCGAAAAGGCGCACTTATACAGACTAAAAGTGTTATAAAAATCGAGTAAGCACTGTATAAGAAGCAAATCGATGCTGCAAGAGTTGAGTAAAAGTGGATAAAAGCGCTTCTAGTGTTTTAATAGCAACGATAGTGCTTTTATTCGACTATTTGTTCTATAAACATTAGCAATTTACTATTACTCAGTGAAAGTGTTCTATAAAAGCGGCCGCACTGCTTTTTCTCAGCAAAAATGTTTTGTAAAAGTAGCCGAATTGCTTTTACTCGGCATTTTAAATGTGTAAGAGTGCAGTAAATGCTTTTATTCAACTAATATGTGCTAAAAACGATCTCAGGTAAGCGATTATATTACAATTATTTTATTATGATTGAGGCCTAATCGTCTTCACGTGTCTAATAAAACAAAAAGGTACTTAAGTATTTTTTTACTGCTGTCATCCATGACATTTATTTTTACCGTGATTGTGTACATAAGTTTTTACTGTCTGTAAGTACACGTAATACAGTAAAACCTAGCGCGAAAAATACTTTATTGATAAAACCAAAGGCACTGGTTCATATATATTCATGGGCCGTCTATTTTCTTAAATTTCAATAAAAAAATATTAATTAAAATAAGTAAAAATTTGCTTACACGATCTAGTTTCTCTTATATCTCATTAATTCGACTATAAGTCGAGTAACTGCGTTTACTGCTACACTTATAGCACATGATGTCGCCATGTTTATGGATTTATAGTCCGGTGGCCGACTGCATGAAACCCTACCTGATAAAAAAATAGAAAAATCCTACTCTGTAAGGGTAGCTGACTTTTAGCAGCTTCAACTGCTCTTGGACGGCCGTGGCTTAACTTGGCAAATTTTGCGCAAGTGGCAAAAAAGTGGTACAAATATTCATCAAAAAACAAAAGTGGTCAGCTACATCCTGTGTTGGCTGGTTCCTGTGTCCGACCGAATTTGTGGTACCAAGTGAGCTACAATTTACCTCATCGAAAAATAGAATGTCACTTGTATGGTAGGATAGCTGCCATTGACATTTTTTTTAATGCGG
Organism: Cydia splendana; assembly: GCF_910591565.1. Lineage (NCBI taxonomy): Eukaryota > Metazoa > Arthropoda > Insecta > Lepidoptera > Tortricidae > Cydia > Cydia splendana. Next base: position 84,228 of record NW_026946912.1, read on the forward strand.
ACGGACTGCAAAAGCTGCCAGGCTAAGGTGAGACCGACCAAGACATACGTCAACAAATTTAATGTAGGTATTACAATCAGTTTTTTTCATTCTATTTTTCGATGAGGTAAATTGTAGCTGTCACGTTCGTTGTACCACAAATTCGGTAGGACACAGGAACCTGCCAACACAGGATGTAGCTGACCACTTTTGATTTGCTGTCCTCAATTCTATTATACGATGGGGTTTTTTTTTTGATGAATTTTTGTGCCACTATTTTGCCATTTGCGCAAAATTTGCCAAATTAAGCCGCGGCCGACCAAGAGCAGTTGATGCTACTAAAAGTCAGCTACCCCTACAGAGTAGGATTTTTCTATTTTTTTATCAGGTAGGGTTTCATGCAGTTGGCCACCGGACTATATTGAAACGACAACATGGCTGACTTGTGCTGTTAATGTAGTTCAAAACTCTTTAAAAGTACTCTAAGCTGAATACATTTTGAATAAAACCTGTAAATACACTTCAGCTCCTATAACAGCGGTTTGAACCCCATTACCCGAATTATTATATAAGCGCGCTGTTACAGCAGCATTGTTGCCAAATGGTTATTGGATTGCTTTTAATAAGCTTTTATAGCAACAGAGAAGAGAATTGAGTAACAGTTGTATTAAAGCGCCTTATTCAGACAATTAGCTATTCTATAGCTGTTATATGATTTTAATAGAACAATTATGCTGAATAAAAGTGATTTAGTAGCGCTAACTCAGCATTTATTAAAAGGTGGAATAAAAGTGCTAAAAGATAGTGCTATAAACGTTTATACGACATGATTATAGCACTAATTAGCGAAAATTGCTAAATAGTCGAGTTAACCGCTATTATACGATATATTGGTGTTTCAACAACCGTAACTCGGCTGTTATACGATTACAGGCTGAGTAAATCAATTCTTATACGACTATTTTGCTAGTTGGGCTTATAAAGTTTAGGTTCATTCCGGCTTACACTCCTCATTTTGGTGGACTATGGGAAGCCGGCGTTAAATCGGCTAAACATCATATAAAGCGTGTTATGGGTAATAGTCACCTCACTTTTGAGGAAATTTCTACTTTATTTACACAAGTGGAATCTATTTTAAATAGTCGGCCATTATGCCCGTTGTCATCGTGTCCCAATGACCTCCTTTCCCTATCCCCTGGACACTTTCTTATCGGAAGGCCGCTAACTGCTCCACCAGCGCAATACTTGGGTGACTCTAAGGAAAACTACCTCCAACGCTATGAACGCCTGGAAAAAATACAACAGCATTTCTGGCAGCGATGGCAGCGCGACTACCTATCAGAAATGCAGCAAAGGACTAAATGGAAGAGCAACGCTGCCAAGCTGAGCGTCGGAGATATGGTGCTTCTGGCAGAAGATAACGCTCCCCCTCTGTCATGGAGGCTCGGCCGTGTTCTACGCCTCATCACTGGGTCCGATGGATTAGCCAGAGTGGCAGACGTCACCACAAACAGAGGCTGTGTGCGCCGCTCTCTTGTGCGTTTGTGTAAGCTTCCGACAGCCGAAGAGCTTCGAGGTTGAAAAGCAAGTTTTCAACGGCCGGGAGTATGTACAGGCTCTGGAGCCTATGTTAAAAAGACAGTGATAAGTGTGGTTCGTGAAGTTTGCTCGTAACTATCGGCAGGCGCTTTCAGTGCTTGGAACATTTTTAATTGTCATCGTTCACTTCTAATACGATCTCTGTACAAGCTACACCTTTTTTGATTAAATTAATTTTGCATGTATTTGGGCATTTGATTTACACCACATATCCTCTAAAGATATGACAGATCAATCCAGTAACTGATCAATCCAGTAACTGATCAATCCAGTAACTGATCAATCCAGGAACTGATCAATCCAGTAACTCATTAATCCTGTAACTCACTAATCCAGTAACTCATTAATCCGTAACTCATTAATCCGTTACTCATTAATCCGTAACTCATCAATCCGTAACTCATCAATCCGTAACTTATCAATCCGTAACTCATTAATACGTAACTCATTAATACGTAACTCATTAATCCGTAACTCATCAATCCGTAACTCATTAATCCGTAACTCATTAATTAAAATAATCCAACAATTTTATAATTCGATAATATTATACTTATCATCATATGTAGATATTATCATCATATCATCATATTACTTGCCACTTAAAGCGTCAGTTGCACCAACCACAATTGACGAATTGATCAACAGCAATCAGCAGAGCTTTGCTTGCTACAATAACCAAGCTAAAATATTTAAAATGCAACGAACTTCTTAAAACCAAGGATACTGAAAGCGAATCAATACACGGTTATAATGAATACTTTACTAGTGTAGGCCCAACCTTGGTTATTCAATCAACACCAGCCAAAATGATCCCAGAAACATTATAAGATTTATAAGATTGAAAAAAAAATCCCGTCAGTTTCTCTTATTATTCTAATAATAATTAGAAAATTGTAGATTTCCCGGATACGCGGAACTGTCCTGTTAGGCCGCACACTTGTGTTAGGGTTAAAGAACAAGTCGGTAATTTTAACCAAACAACTTTACATATACTTGGATTAACTTTGTTTCTAATCTACATTAACGACTTGACTTTCTTGGATCTGACCAATGCAGACGTTGTGCTACGCAGATGACACGGCAATACTATTTCACGGTGCTTCCTGGGATGCAGTAAGCGCCTTCACAGAAAGCGGTCTAGCTTTGGTGAGGAACAGGCTTCAATACAATTTGTAACTCTAAACGCAGACTAAACGAGATATGTGTGCGTGTATAAAACAGCTGCTTCCGCCTCGTGGTCTCTAAATGTGTCAAAAGTTTATTCATATATTAGTTACCACTGGTACCTACCAGACGTCATGTAATTGTAAAACAATAGAAAAACTTCGTCTATAAAGTACTTAGGTGTTATTCTGGATGAGCAGACTGACAACCGACAGAGGAAGATGAGAAACTCAACTTTACAGCGTACATTCAAACCACAGTTAAATAGTGTCAGGAAATAACCTAACACTCATTTAAATATCTTCGAAATATCATGGATATACCACAGCGCCAATCAACCTATATTGCCCTAGCTCAACCCATTATTACGTAGGTAGGTACTAATATCGGTGTATAGCGTATAGCGCATCGATCGTTATTGTTTTTTTTTTTTTTTTTTTTAATATACTAAATTATGAACAAATACTGAAGAAACGTAACTTAGTCTTTCCTTTACCAGCGTTAACGTCACATTTCGCCAAAAGAGTAAACAACCAAGATCAAAACTTATAAATTAGGCTAACGAGCCCCATACAACTAACTGGAGCGAACTACAGGACACCACAGCATTGCCTGGACAACGATTCCACCCCCATAATCTGTGAACCCGTACCTCGAGACAACTTTCGTCAATACAAATAACTTTAAGGTACTGTACCAAAATATTCGCAGTTTAAGCAATAAACGACATCTATTAAAATCTACAACTGAAGACGACAAAGATATACAAGCCATCCGTTCCTGTCCTGTGCGGCTTCCACGTGAAAGCGATCCTGGCCGTGTTGTCCTTCCGTGTTGATCTTCGAAGCCACCTCTCATTGCCTCGGCCGTGTCTGCCGCTGCTGCGGCTTCGCCGGTTGCGACTCAGTCTGTTGTTCCTCGGGGACTGGCGGCGGTTGCGACTTCGGCTTCGACGTTCTTGTCCATCATCAGATTTCGATTTTCGGTCACGCTCAGGAGTTTTCAAGCGCCGCCTGGATGTTTTTTTTTCCTCATGGTCCATAGTCTGGAACTCGAAAACAACACCAGCAATGGAAGAGTTCTAAATCTTTGGATTGTTAATAGTAGACAAATATAAATTGTTCTTATTAAGCTAAATTCAACTGTTTTATTTATTTATTTAATTTACGTTACTGCTTCCGGGGTAGAATGCGGGACGTTTAAAACAGATCTTAAATCCAAAACAGATCCGTATCCCGGTACGGATCCGGAACACAGGCTTTTCGAAACGAGAGAATTCTAAAACTGGTACAGAAACGGAATCTAGAACAAATTCGGGATCCGGCACTGATCCGATACCAATCCGGCACGCGTCCGGTTCAGATCCGGCACGAATCCGGCAAATGATATACATGCGGTATTAATCCGGCACAGATCCGGTACCAATCCGGCACGGATCCCGCACCAGTCCGGGACGGATCCGGTACGAATCCGGCATGGATCCGAAACTCATCCGGCACAAATCAGGTATGCATCCGGCACGGTTCCAGTATCCGGCACGGACCCAAATCCAGGAACGCGAGATGGATCCGATATTCGAAACGGGATCCGGAATACGAAACGGGCCGCGTAGCCAAGATGCCAATCGCTTACGCTCCGTAGCGATCGGAACGCAACTGTCACTGTCGCGCTAATATGGAAGAGTGATATAGATACATAATGCTTTTCGTTGTCGAAGCGACAGCGATTGTAACTCCGGCTAGGTCGGCGGGTCGGTAACTACCAGTAAAAGTATCATTCCTACTTATTTACAGTCTGAGTAGTTTATAATTTCGAAAACACTTAACCCCGCTATATAATACTGACGTATTGATAAGTAATATATTGAAAATATGGTAAAAGTTGTAACCAAATAAGCGGTACATACATAGACTAAAAGAATCCGATCTACACCTGTAAATAATCATAAAGGTATCCGAACTATTCAAAATAAAACGGTGCTCCAAAGGTTTCACGCTACCCGCGATGTAATGAATGCTTTAATTATATTATGGATAGTCATTACAGCAAACACTAAAAAAACCTAACTGTTGGTCTTGAAGAGAAAACTTGCAGTATAATGCTCTCAAGTGAACGACTAGGCCGAAATGGGTTTACCCAATTATTTTGTTCTTGATAAAATTAACGGTGTCTTTGTTTCTAAGCGCCCGTTAAACATAAACTTCCTAACATAGGATATACGAAATGATAATTAATTTCAACTAAACAACAACCAATATAAGTGTTACTAATATATGTATAGGTATATAATTATAATAATTTTACACCACTGTTACTATTGTAACAACTTAATTGGGCAATTAAGATTTAACTCAATCAGTTCTAATATTAATACCTACATAATATAACACATTCAGGAATACCATACTGACTTGTAGGTACATCCCACTTCTGATCTGTAATAAAAATTCCTTCTTCCATAACAGCAATATATTTCCTGATCACAATATTCCGTTACAGTTCAATCTCCAATCACCTTACTTCACAATCGTCCTCCCTTCACCTCTGCCCGTAACCGAATGCCCGTTAACCGCCATGCCAGGCGTCTTATATTCTTTCTTCCAACTACCTTCTATTTACAAAGGTCAACTATCAATCACGTTACTTTTAAATTTATTAAATTATAGATTACCAATGATTATTCAACTCTTTATTTCATTAAATCTGTTTCTAATAATTAGTAATTTTAATGAATCTTACACAACAAAATACATGTTATAAATAATATGATAATATTAATTTGATTGATAAGTCATATACGGCATAAGTCACTCGCATGGGCTATAGACTAAGGTTGAGGATGACATCACTTTTTATTTTACTTCGTATAAAAACACGTAGAAATAACTGTATACCAACATGACAAATATAATTTAGATTACTCTACTCACCGCTCTACTTAAAGTTACAGAGGACATAAGACTCGGTATGGAATCTTCCAAAGTTACGGTGTTAGTGCTGATAGATTTCTCCAACGCCTTTAATGCGGTAGACCATGACCTACTTTTGGCTACTCTTACTCATTTGCAGGTTTCTTCAGATGCCACAAAGTGGTTCTTTTCATATCTTTCCGATAGAGCCCAGGCAGTCCGTGCCAGCCGCTCGTTATCTGATTGGTCTGAACTGAGTACTGGAGTACCTCAAGGCGGTATTCTCTCTCCTTTTCTCTTTTCAATTTTTATTAATCTTATTACCGCCAAGATTCGATGCTCTTACCATTTGTACGCAGACGATCTTCAGCTGTACGCGCAAGTTGACGTGGAAGATATAAACACGGCTATCTCATCAATAAATGCTGACTTGGATTACATCGCCGAGTGGTCTGCTAGCTTTGGCATTTGTGTAAATCCAGCTAAATGCCAAGCCATAATTTTAGGTAGCCAGTGGCAAATGTCTAGGTTGAGTACAGTACCTGTTGCTCCGATCCTTTTTGAGGATACTGTAATTCCGGTGAGCAGTCGGGTTAAGAATCTCGGATTAGTTTTAGATTCCAACCTTTCCTGGTCTGGTCAGCTCTCGGAGACAAGTCGGAAGGTCACAGGTACACTTAGAACTCTATATAAATTTAAAAACTTTCTGCCTGTAAGCACGAAAAAAATGTTAGTGCAGTCCTTAGTGTTACCAATAATTGATTACGGGGATGTGTGTACTACTAATGCCACTCAGGAATCACTCAATAAACTAGACCGTCTACTCAATAACTGTATTAGATTTATATTTGGACTTCGTAAATACGATCATGTCTCCTTTTACCGCCGGCAGCTCAACTGGCTCTCCATCCGTCGTCGTAGGTCCTTTCGGATCCTTTGTATCCTATTTTCGATCCTGTTTGAGCCTTCTGCTCCTGGATATCTCAAAAGTAAATTCGTCTTCGATACTCCTCGTCCAGGATGTGAGCTGCGTACCTCCCGCGTTCTCAAACTGACCATACCTTCTCACCGTACTGGTTTTATGACTAATTCTTTCGCCGTCCAGGCTAGTCGTCTTTGGAATTCACTCCCTCTAAATATTAGACAAGCTCCAAGTAAGTTTTCTTTTAAGCGGTTGTTGCGTAAGCATTTGCTAAAACAAGAGTTCGAATAATATCCATCATTATTATATTTATAGTATGTATTGTATAAATATGTAGTAGTTTATATATATTTTATTTATTTATGTAGTTTATATGTATAGTTTGCTTTTTTTATATTCACTGAATAGGTATATTTCTCTCTCTGCACCAATTGTAGATGTCTGTTTGGCCCTATGGTTGACTGGTAGAGAATGCCATTTGGCATTAAGTCCGCCATTTGTACATTTTTGTATATACTTTGTGCAATAAAGTTTAAATAAATAAAAATAAATAAATTACTTACACCGAAACGAAACGAACCGAGAGTTGCCGATGTTCATACAATAAAGATTGTTATGAAAATTTCTTTTGCTTATTGTAAATTAAATACGCATCGATAGCGGTAGTTTTTATGTTCTAGTTCTATTCTCATATTTAGATAATAGATTGGAACAGTTTTTTCTTATCATACGTGCGTCGTATTTGAGAAACGCGTCAAAAACTTTTTTAGAAATTTGTAAGGCGCCATCTCGCTTCTTTACATGTTTTTTATCCCGTTCTGGTTTTTCAATTTTATATATATGATGTGCCTTAACCAGCGACGGAATATACCGGGAGTGGCCTGTAACACGAGCAAATAATTAAAGCATAGATTGTACTCCTCAAACAGTGACACTTTTGTTCAACAACTTTTAAAAATTATGAAGTATGTATTTAGACTCCCTATTTTACATACAAAATAAACATTATCTTCAATGAACGCCATCGCCACGCCATATCATTGTGATTGACGTTGCTTGTCACGCCTTAAACATAACACAATTCGCAATACATTGCGTCTTAGAATAAACTTTAAAGTGATTTAAAAATCAAACTACAAGTTATTGTTAAAAGTCGCTGAACAAATGTTGGTCAGTATGAGGAGTACAGCCTACAGTTTAATTTTTTGCTCGTATTACAGGCCACACCCGGTATAATCTATATCAGCGGTCGGCAACCTGCGGCCCGCGGGCCGCATGCGGCTCGTAAACCTGTCACATGCGACCCGAGTGCCGCATTGGCTATTTTGTATGTAATAGTGACAAACGACAATGTCTCATAAAGTCATAAATATTAACAAAATACGGCCCGCGTCACCTCCGTTAACTACTACTTATGTGGCCCTTGGCTGCTAAAAAGGTTGCCGACCGCTGATCTATATTATAGACGGCTGCTATTTAACTGATCACCAGATTTAGTAAAATTGAATACCAAAAAAATCTACTTTACCACCCTAAAATAATAAATGATCACCAAAATTATAACACCATTTTAATGTGAAATGATTACCAATTTTATTACATTTTACTATCCTATTAAAGGAAATGACACCAAACTAATCATTATTAACCCAAAAATTGTAAATGATTACCAAATTTCAAACCCCATTTTAATGTGAAATGATAACCAAATTTTTACATCTTGCTATCCTATTAAATAAAATTACACCAAAATAATCATTGTAAACCCAAAAATAGTAAATGACCACGAAAATTAGAACTCCATTTTAATGTAAAATTATAACCAAATGTTTAAATCTTGCTATCCTATTAAAGCAAATGACTCCAAAATAATCACTGTAAACCCAAAAATAGTAAATGACCACCAAAATTGTAACCACATTTTAATTAAAAATGTGCAAATATTTAATGGCTGCTATTTAACTGATCACCAGATTTAGTAAAATTTAATACCAAAAAAATATATTTTACCACCCTAAAATAATAAATGATCACCAAAATTATAACACCATTTTAATGTGAAATGATTACCAATTTTATTACATTTTACTATCCTATTAAAGGAAATTACACCAAACTAATCATTATTAACCCAAAAATAGTAAATGATTACCAAATTTCAAACCCCATTTTAATGTAAAATGATAACCAAATTTTAAAATCTTGCTATCCTATTAAAGCAAATTACTCCAAAATAATAATTGTAAACCCAAAAATAGTAAATGGCCACCAAAATTGTAACCACATCTTAATTAAAAAACCGGCCAAGTGCGAGTCGGACTCGCGTTCCAAGGGTTCCGTATATTACACATTTTTTAACAATCAGTGCCGGATTAAGATATGTTGATGCCCTAAGGATTTCTAGGTGCCCCCTCTCCCTCGGGTCATCAAGATTACATTGATTTTTTGGTAAATTGAGAGAAGTTCATTGCCGCGTTACAGCTGAGAATGGAAATCAGTCACATCATTTTATCACGAAAATTGACAGTGCCGCAGCAGTAATGTTGCAACAGAGTACCTAATGCTGTTGCAGTCGCCACCCGAATGTCACCTTTATCATAGCTTAGAAAGTAATAGAAGAGCGCGGAAATTTTTCGATATTTAAACGCAATATGATAGACATTTGTAAATTTTTACTTTTAGTATGGAAATCAGTCACATCATTTTATCACGGAAGTTGACAGTACTGCAGCAGTAACGTTGCAACAGAGTAATGTTGCTGCAGTCGCCACCCGAATGTCACCTTTATCATACCTTATAAAGTTATTGAAAACGCGAGCGAAGCGAGCGCGAAAATTTTTCGATATACAAACGCAATTTTACTTTTAGTCCCAACCAGGCGCGAATCCAGGATTTCATACAGAGAAGGGATGGGACAGTTTTCTATCAGCCTAGCTTCGCATAGGGCTCGATATTTCTTAGGCTTCGATATTCGAGGTTGTTTTCATGCATGAAATATGCAAGAAAGCAGAGCTTGGAATTGAATTGGCGAAGTGTGAGAAAGGCAGTAGGCCTAGCTGCGAAAGAGGAAAGCTTGGATTTGGATCCACGCCCAAGTGTAATTAAGGCAGAAGGCCTCGCATAAGACCTAACGCCGAACCGCAAAAGAGTGGGTTGAAATCGAATCTATGCATGTAATCACGACTCTTCTACTGCTACCGATTGTTTCCCAAAGCATTACGCGCCATTATTTTTGCAAATTAGCTTTTGGACAGCTAAAAAAAATCGTGTGGTAAAAACGATGTGTCTGTCCCTAATTTTAAAATTTGTTCACCTTTTTCAACCTGGCATTTTGGTGCCCCTCCTGAACGTGGTGCCCTAAGCACGTGCTTGTTTTGCTTATTGGTTACAAAGTCTTTATTAATTCAACCATTAAAGTCGACAAGTACAAAAAACTTTAAGCTAGCTCTCAATTTAACATTTTTTTTAAACATTATTTTTAATTTGACCTTACAATTACTCGTAAGTAGGTAAGACCGTTAAATATTTAAAATGATTATCTTATCAGAAAATTATCACCAATTACTCTAAGAAAACTACTACTCTAAGTAATCCGGCACTGTTAACAATGTATTTTTTATGTGAAACGTGAGTGAAATCTCTTTAAAAAATCCGTAGGGGTCGGATTAAAAACTGTAATTAAGTCCGACTCACGCTTGACTGTACATTTCTAATAGGTTTTCCTGTCATCTATAGGTATAGACCTATTTTATGTATTTTTTTCAAAATTTTAGACCTAGTAGTTTCGGAGACAAGGGGGGGGGGGGATGGCCATTTTTTGCCTATTTTCTTGAATAACTTCTAAACTGTTGATTCGAAAATTATAAAAAAAAAATATTTGAAATCCTTACAATAAGCTCTTTCATTTGATATTAATTAATTAATTAATTATCATTTATTCAAAGACCAACTGAGATCATTTTTGTTAGTACTTACGACTATGACTTATAAAATATTGTTAGTTTTATGATCTATATTCTATACAATGTAACATGATATAGTTTGAAAAATTTTTTTTTTCATTTTTTCATTTACCCCCCAAAAGTGGCCCCCATGTTTAAAATTCATTTGTTTACGTTACATGTCCGTATTCGGGTCACAAACTTACATATGTGTACCAAATTTCAACTTGATTGGTCCAGTAGTTCCGGAGAAAATCGGCTGTGACAGACGGACAGACAGACAGACAGACAGACGCACGAGTGATCCTATAAGGGTTCCGTTTTTTCCTTTTGAGGTACGGAACCCTAAAAATGTACAAATATTTAACATATCGTTCAGTGGCGGCGCGTCAAACATATCCATAGGCAAGCCGGGGCTAATTTGGCTTATATATTTCCTTTACAACTCTGCTCAAATGTCCAAAAACAGGCAAGCCGGTGGGAATCGGCTTTTATGGACGCGCCGCCACTGATATCGTTATCCTATTCAATTAATTAATCCACTTCGTGACCTTTTTCTAGTAGGTAGCATTTTATTTCAGTAACAGTCGCAGTTCTAACCTAACCTAACCCACTTTTCTAGTAGCATTTCTTTTCTGCAAGGGTCGCAGTTCAAACCTAACCTAACCCACTTTTCTAGTAGCATTTCGTTTCTGTATGGGTCGCAGTTCAAATCTAACCTAACCCACTTTTCTAGTAGCATTTCTTTTCTGTAAGGGTCGCAGTTCAAACCTAACCTAACCCACTTTTCTAGTAGCATTTATTTTCTGTAAGGGTCGCAGTTCAAACCTAACCTAACCCTCTTTTCTAGTAGCATTTTTTTTCTGTAAGGGTCGCAGTTCAAACCTAACCTAACCCACTTTTCTAGTAGCAGTTCTTTTCTGTATGGGTCGCAGTTCAAACCTAACCTAACCCACTTTTCTAGTAGCATTTCTTTCTGTAAGGGTCGCAGTTCAAACCTAACCTAACCCACTTTTCTAGTAGCATTTCTTTTCTGTAAGGGTCGCAGTTCAAACCTAACTTAACCCACTTTTCTAGTAGCATTTCTTTCCTGTAAGGGTCGCAGTTCAAACCTAACCTAACCTACTTTACTAGTAGCATTTCGTTTCTGTAAGGGTCGCAGTTTAAACCTACCCCACTTTTCTAGTAGCATTTTGTTTCTGTATGGGCCGCAGTTCAAATCTAACATAACCCACTTTTTTAGTAGCATTTAGTTTCTGTATGGGTCGCAGTTAAAACCTAACCTAACCCACTTTTCTAGTAGCATTTCGGTTCTGTGAGGATCGCAGTTTTAACCTAACCTAACCCACTTTTATAGTATTTAGTATTTCGTTTCTGTAAATGTCGCAGTTCAAACCTAACCTAGCCTACTTTTCTAGTACCATTTCGTTTCTGTAAGGGTCGCAGTGCTAACCTAACCTAGCCCACTTAACTGATAGCAGTTCAAACTGATAGCAGTTTAACCTACTTTTCTAGTAGCATAACGAAATGCTACTAGAAAAGTAGGTTCGGTTAGGTAGGTATGCCGTGCGGGGTACGGGTGGGGTTGAGCGGGAGGGGCTAATAATTTTGGCATCAGTTTACTTTATTTGGTAATATGTATACATTTTTTGGTAATCATAGTGGTTTATTTAGGTGAACATATCGCATTAATTTGGTCTTCAAGATTTGGTGATCATTAATGATTTTTGGTGATCATTCAATATATTTGGTATTTGATTACAATTTGAAGTGCAGTCGTGATTAAAACGGTGGTACTTTTGTATTTTTAGGCCTTAATTTTTTGGTGTTCAGTAATTTTTTTTTGGTAAGCATGATTTTTTTATTTAGGGTACCAAAGTATTTTTTGGTGGTCATTCTATTTGTAGCCATTGAACTTGGCTCTCATTCATATTTATGTTTTTGTTGGGGTATCATTATTCATTACTTTTTATATAAGTAAATACATATCGATATCTTTGGGTTCAATTGGCGTAAACTTAGAGGATATAACCAACGGAGACGCCATGTCTAAAATTTTCGGTACAAAATAGTCTGCCGTTTTTTGCGGTGGAGCGGCACATCAAATGTATAGGTAAGTCATGTCAGATAAACGTCAGTCCATACATATGGTTGACATGTGGTTGACCGTTGGTCGCCTATTTTCGACAGAGGGGAACGCCTGTTAATGGCGGCTCCATTGTTAATTACTCCGAGGGCGTAAAGGACATTTTGGCAAAAATAAGTTATATATACAGTTTTGTTCAGAATTCCAAGCGCTACCGTTCTGTATAGTTAAAATTTCGATATCTCTTAAAAAGTGTCATTTACGACCCAATTTTTACACTATGAACTTGCAAAAACAGCTTAGCTCAAGGGGCGTACATGACCAGTTACAAATTAGATGTTCAAAGATATTATCGTAAAGGTTACCGCTAAATATATTTATTGTTGTAAGACTTACATGTCTTTTCTCGTCCTTTAAGCTCTTCATTTGTCTTAATGATTTTTCATATCGTATGGTCAAGATGGTCGTAAAGAACATATCTTACTATTGATATAATTGTACTTGCCCTTTACGACCCGCTCTAAAAATATTTTTTAATAAGTATAAGAAGCGAACAAGGTAGTAAAGGACTTTTCTAATACTTGTGTCTTTTACTACCTCAAATTAGTTTCTAAACGCTAAATTTAAAACAAATAACATGGGCGTAGCGGTGAATAATATCAAATAAATCGTTTTCTGAGACCATTATTACTATAATGGCCCAATTAAATTAAGGGTTCCACCTCGGAATGAGAGATAATAAGCTGGAAACTCGTATACACCTTCGTTATGTCGTGTTAAAGGTCCTCTTAAAAGTCGACCCATATATCGTGTGCGCGTCAGAAGTTATTGAAGGTCAAATGTCATAAAAATCGGTTTTTCGCGGATATCAAAATTTCTATAGCTCCGATGTTTTTTACATGTAGGTATGAATTGTAGAGCATAAAATTTGCGACGCGTTAGGTATCAAACATTATTTCATGCAATTAGCCGCTTTCAAGATATACGCTATAGAAGGCGCAGCGGCCCGCCAAACACAAGGTTAGCTGGTAATCTCTGTGAATAATAAATTTAAAGTTTTTTAATCGTTAAACTGACACTTGTTGGTCATCAATCGATTTTGAAACAAAAGTTGCCCCTCCTGTGGACATTAGTTAAGCTAAGGACAGCTTGTGAGCATATTGTAATGATATTACATAGTTTAATATAAAAAGGGTACCCCTTTACACAGGTTTAATCAGAAAATTATATGCTTTATAGCAATTATAGCCTTTAGGTATTTCTACAGGAAAAAGGTAGATTTTATATAATGCGTGTATCATAGACGAAAATGGTTTCACAAGCTTTTATTTAACTCCCGATGTTTGTATGTAGCTATGAAACTTGGCCACAAAATTCAACTCGAATCAATCAAGCTGATCTGATCTGTTGATGGGGACCGTAGATGGCCATAGGAACTCTGTGATAGAATGACTCTATCTTATTGAGTTTATTTGTTACAATCGTCTAGAAGAGTAGACCGTGAAACAAAGATCAACATCCCTACCGTTTGAGGTTAAATTATTTTCATTTTCATCTTCATCTTCATCATCTATTGTCAAATCTGGGTCAAATGCACTGTCTTCTTCGGGGTCGCTTTGCAATGAAGCCGCACTAAAACAGGCTTGCCCATTGCACTGGCCACAGGCTAAAGAGCATTTCAATCCGATTCTGCACCCGCAGCGTGGACCACACCCCTTTATAAAATTGCAAAATATGGTATTTAGTAGTTCATCTGGAGCTGGTGCTAATTTTGTTGTTTTTGGCTTCAGGAATTCGTTTTGAAGCATGCAACCCCATTCTTGGGGATCTAAGACGTTCCCTAACCATGTTTGTACCTGGTAATATGTACGGTTTATATGCTGATGGGCTGTTGCAGTTGTCGGTGGAAGATTTGACAGCTGTACAGGTTTATTAAGCTTTGAATATCAGTGTTAGGTCGAAAAAAATATTTATTATATTTTATTCGAAAAATTTGTATCAGGAGCGTATGGGAATAATGTTGGATTTTCTCTGAAACTAAAAGGCAAACCAATATCTTCGAAAGGTACTTACTACTTATAATACCAACTAGTCCTTATTTTATATTTTCTACAGGACAGACAACTTTTAAAATCTGGATATGATCAATAAAGAATCATATACATATAAAATTGAAAAACCAGAATGGGATAAAAAACGAGGGAAGAAGCGAGATGGCGCCTTACAAATTTCTAAAAAAGTTTTTGATATGTTTCTCAAATACGACGCACGTATGATAAGAAAAAACTGTTCTAATCTATTATCTAAGTATGAGAATATAACTAGAGCATAAAAACTATCGCTTTCGATGCGTATTTAATTTACAATAAGCAAAAGAAATTTTCATAACATTCTTTATTTTACGACTATCGGCTATTTTCGGAAACTCTCGGTTGGTTTCGTTTCGAACTTCAAATAACCAAAATTATGTTTGTTATGTTGGTATGCAGTGATTTCGGCCTTTTTTACTCGAAGTAAAATAAAAAGTGCTGTCAACCTCAACCTTTTACCTTAGTTTATGCCCATACGAGTGACATGCCATATAATGACTGATAATGACTTATCAATATCAATAGTAATTTGTTTTTTGTTGTTTTAAATTTCTTTTTGAGTTATGTTATTCAGATTTACTTTCACAGCTTCGGCAAACAAATTCGTCCGGGGACCGGGCTGCCGAGATGGGCCAAAAATACAATTAAAGTTGATAGCAAGTTATAATGTAGGTAGATAAAATTTAAGTGCATGTTCAGATATTTTTGAGCGAAACGACCTGGTGAAAATAAGCAAACGTAAAGTCAGCAGTCGGCCAAATATCGTAATGTAACTCTGTTGCCATAGAAATAAGGATGTGTTCCGATATATTGGCGGAATACTGAGAGACAAAAGTGGCTAAGCTTACATTGGCTCGGACATTTAGAGAGAATGGGAGAGGATCGTGCCGTGACGAGAGCGTACTTGTTGGGACAACGAAATGGGAGACGCCCAATTGGACGTCATAGGTACCTACCGCTGGAACGACGTAGTTGCTCGAGATCTGCTTATCCTCGGCCATGGGGACTGGCGAGAGCTATCGCAAGACCGAGAAACATGGTGTGTTTTGTTTTGTCTTTTCTCGGAGGCCAGGATTCACATAACCGTAGTAAGTAATGTTGGTATTCAGAAAGGGAAATGGGGAGTACGTACGTTTGTACCAAAAGGCGATTTATGGGCGGTGGTCGTCCATATTCGTCTTAAGGCGGAAATTAATCTAATGAACGTTTTTGCAATTAGGCTTATAAAAATAAATAATAATTTAATGTTGAAACGAGTTTTAAATAAATAACTACGTAGATGAAAAAGTATAATTTTGCCTTTTATCAAATCACATAATTTTTTTCAGATATTTTGCGTATTAAGATATCCAAATAACGGGTACAAATAAGAAATCCCTATCACCGTAATGAACCCTGGCAGGGTTGACACACTCTTTATTTCATTTACGCGAGCGGAGCTGCGGGGCCGTCTAGTAATTAAATAACTTTGTAGAAGATATTATTCACCGATATTCACGATTGACCTCATCATAGTGCGTTTAGCTGGCCGATGCGCCTTCTATGCCGTATATCTTGAAAACGGCTAATGGAATGAAAAACTGTATGATACCTAACTTGTCGCAAATTATATGCTCTACAATTCTTACCTACATGTAAAAAACATCGGAGCTATAGAAATTTTGATATCCGGGAAAAACTGATTTTTATGACATTTGACCTTGAATAACTTCTGACGCGCACACGATATATGCGTCAACTTTTGGTATCATGCGAATAACAATAAACAAATAGTACAACTACTATAGTAATAAATATTTTTTTAGAGGTAGGTACTTACTCCTGGATTGCGCGCCATCCTTCGAATGACGTCGCCGCTGGCAACAAATACTAAACCACAAATCAAAATGATTATGGATGCTGCGATGATATTCTGCACGTCGTATCTGAAACAATAAAATAATTAAATTTTAAACAAGCAGAAACGCGAACAATGCTATTAAGCTTAGAATAAATTTAAAAGAGAAAAAAATGTTGTCTTGGGTGAGACTTGAACTCACGGCGTCTGGATCGATACTCCAGCGCCTAATGTTTAAAATTAATTTAGTCTGAGTAACACATCGTAACTGGTGAATTTCCAATATAACTTGGAACTCCCATAACGGGTAGCCGTGTAATTAAATGTCTTACGGTGGATATCGCTAGGGTCCCCTAGACCCATAGGAGTATCGATCCAGACACCGCGAGTTCAAGTCTCACGCAAGACAGTAATTTTGCCACTTAAAAAAATAAATAATTATTATAGAATATATAATTCGAAATTTAGTAGCCCCGCTCTGCCGTGTCAGACGTATATATGTTATCTTGAAATAACAGAGACACGCCTTAAGACGAAACGGGACGTCAGCCCGATCTCAGTTTTGAGATTTTGAGGTGAATATCTCCGTCGCGCTGACGGGGGCGGCGCCGCGTAACGAAGGACTATCCCTGTGTGTGTGGTGCGCGCACACAGACGCACACGTCATTGCCTTCACGGGCCTCGCGAAGCGGTCGGCCCGTTATATAGGTAGCTTTGCTACACCTAGTTCTTTTCTTATATTACAAACTTATTCTTCGGTGGTAACTCGTTAGCTCGCTACCGCCAATAAGCGTTTACTTATTCCCTGTTATTGTGATTTAACTTCTTGACTTTAGGTACCTAACTGAATTCAATATCCGTCTACAACCTGCAATCCAATTTAAATCTTAATAACTGTTTTATTAGTGGTCCGATTTTTAGGGTTGTGTAGTCACCAAAGAAACCCTTATTGTTTCGCCATGTTCGTCTGTCTGTCTGTCTGTCTGTCCGAGCTTTGCTTCGTGATCGTAAGTGCTAAAAAGCTGCAAGTTTGCAACTTATTGGCATGATACATGAATCACGCATTGCGACGGAACGGTAAAATAAAAACTATTAAAAAAGAATTGCAGACCTGAGACCTCCCATACAATATTCGATACCTTTGGGTTCAATTGGCGTGAAGGACAAAATGCTATTTTTCAGGAGACAGATTATTTAAAATGTTGGTTTATTTTTGTTGTTTATGGAGCTATATTTTTGATGTGTATTAAAAAAGTACTCAAAATGTTAGTCTCTTTAACCTGAATTAGCAATCATATGTATAAATTAAAAACGAAAGAAGTTAATGCCCTATAGAATTGGTCAAAAACACTATGAATGTCCTTTACACCCATGCTGCGTTTTTTGATAATTTAATGTATCTTGTTTAGTAGGGGGTCGTAAGTGACATTCTCAGACTATTTTATTCCAAATTCGGGGTGTATTATTTACCAGCCACGGTACCTGCACATGTTAACTGTTTTCAGCATAGTTTACTATTACGAAGCTTAAAAATGTATCAAACGGTAGTTAATGATGCTAGGTATAACCCGATTAGGCACAGTTGTTATTAATATTTTTCTGATAATATAGTAATAATAAAGAAAGCACAATATTTTGAACAATTATTTACTAAAAAATAATTACTTGCTCACAAAGTAGCTAATATTCGAGAATGAAGGTAAACTAAATGTCCCAGTGCTTAACACTAGCCGCCTTCAATCATAACATGACAGCCTTTAATCATAACAAGGGAAGTATTAGATCAGCTAACGATGATAAGAATTAGCATATCAAGCATTTGGACGTTTCCTTAGTGAATAAAAGACTATAATTCTACAGTTTAAATTTTTCAAGATGTCTTATTTCAAAATACGAAACAATAAGATATTAAATCGATTTTTTTATTCCTATTTAAGTAGTAATTTCTGTGTTATTTAATCCCTGTTAACTGTAATAATTCAATAATTGCTGCAATAATTTCTAATTTCAAACGCTTAAAAATATCTTCTGTAAGAACTACATATTATGAAACAAGTAAGTAAACGAATTAATTATAACCGATTCGGTCATTAAGTATTAATTACCACTTCGCCCAGATACGTTCCAAACTTTGTGAGTGTGTTTGAAACGAAGCATTGTTCTTTATTTCAACTAGCTATTGTAGCCGAGCTCAACCAATAAATAATTAAATTACGCACAAAAAACAACTTCCACCGCTCAGGAACGGATAATAAACAGTCAGGAGCGAGGCAATGGGCAACTGATACACCTGTCTCGTTCTACTAATCAACAAGAAATGCCAGTCGGAAAGGTTCAGAGTGTATTATGCACAGGCTAGTATGTATTATCGCAAGACTATAAGAGATTCCGAACGATTTTTTGTTAATCTACACTTTTACGTCCATGTTATTTGTTTTCAATTTAGAGTTTAAACGACACAAAAATTAGAAAAGTCCTTTACAATTTGTTCGCCTCGTATACTTAAGATAAAATCATTTTTTAGAAGAACGGGTCGTAAAGGGCAAGTAAGTAAGTAAGTCAATAGTCAAATATGTCCTTTACGACCATCTTGACCATACGATATGGAAAATTATCATGACAAATGAAGGGCTAAAGGACGACAAAGGACATGTTAGTATTGTTAGTCCTTTACAACATAATTTATATTTAGCGGTAACCTTTACGATGCTATCTTTGAACTTCTATTTTATAACTGGTCATTTACGCCCCTTGAGCTAAGCTGTTTTTGCAAGCTCATAGTGTAAAAATTAGGTCGTAAAGGCAACTTTTTATGAGATATCGAAATTTTAACTATATAGAACGAAAGCGCTTGGAATTCTGAACAAAACTGTAAGTATATTTATTTATTTAATCGTATGGCATGCATGATTAGGCAATCAGAGTACAGCTTTGAGGTTGTTAAGCCAGGTATGAAAACTGTATATAAAACTCATTTTCGCTAAAATGTCCTTTACGCCAATTGAACCCAAAGGTACATATATTATATATTTTTATCTCAAAACGCAATATCCTGTCTAACTCATGTAAAATATTTGATCCGCTCGGTCTTCTGTCTGCTTGCACTATATTTCACAAAATACTGCTTCAACGGTTGTGGTTAAACAAATTGGATTGGGATGATTCAGTACCCATGGAGCTTGAGATTTCATGGCGTGAATTCGTAAATGAATCGCGTCATTTTGCGGATCTAAGCGTACCACGCCACGCTCTTTGTCACGCACCTGTCACGATTGAGATTCATACATTTACTGATGCTTCAAAGGATGCTTACGGAGCATGCCTGTATATGAAATCCATTGACAGTCAAGGCAACATAATCGCTCCTTGAGAAACATAACGTCATTATCCGAAAAATGGGGTTTTTGAGTTAGTAACGCCATCTAGTTCATATAATCATAACGCACGCAATACGAAGACACCTATCGCCCTAGCTCTATTAGAACCGCCAGAGGACGGTAATGTCGTTATGGCGAATAGAGGGAATAGGCGCCTGCCTCATAGGAACAATGTCATTAAAAGGAAGAAATTTGTGGAAATTTGTAATTTTTTGCTTAGTGACGGTTTGCTATGAGATTCAATGGTAAGTACGTCAATTTTCATAAGAAATAGTGTATCTATACGTACTATGTCACTTTGAACTTATAATATGGTATCAAAATCAAAACTCAATTTTAAGCAATATTGTACTTTTCCCTTTAAGGACACTTGTACTTTTGCATTTTTTAACGTTTTGAAATAAGTAAAGTGACATTATACCTATAATGACAGTATTGCTTAAAACTCAAAGCCATAATGCTAACTAAAAATAAAAACGTACTGTTCTTTTTCTTTAAGTGACATTGTGATTTTAAGAAACTGACGGGAGTTTTAGCAGGTCGTTCGTCATTATCTGTGTAGTGTCAATTTGCTAGCTTAGTTTACCATAGCGACACTTGGTGTGCTTAAGTGAAAAATGTCGTTTTAAGCTTAAAGCCACTACAACTGGTACAAAACGCTTATAACGGTGTGGTTAATGAATGCCACTCGTTGTTTAATGTCACTGTGTTGTATTTGTTCAATAAGGTTCATAATGGGGTTGTATTATGGGTACCTACTAGACGATTATTTATAATTAGATAGATATAGCCACATTACGAGCCCTATTGAACTAACTGTGTATGTGTAAGATTCCCATATTTATTTATCCCATACAATATTATTTATGTGTTGTGTGATACTTTTTCATTAATCAAAAATAGCAAGTTATTTTTGAGATGTCTATTATGTTCCAATTTTATTTCTGACAAGGTGTCACAAGACACACATTAATTATTATTATCACTACCTATTAATTACCCATAAAACTATTGTTCTGTTACAGTAGAAAATGTCTCAACGCAATTCAAGACAACAAGGTTTAAAGCTATTTTAATAAAGTTAAAACTACTCTTTTAGTTGATACTGTTAATAAAGTTAATTATACTGACGATTACGAAGAATTCGTACCCCCTTCAGAAGAGCTAGTTCTAATAATGTAATGTGTCGCTTGTGAGTTTTTTTGTTGTTGTTTTTCCGGGTTGGTTTCATTTTTCTACTGGCTGTTTCTAAAATATTTATTTATTTATTTATTTATTACTATTCGGAGATCCAACAGCTGTTAACATGTTAATAGGTTTTATAAATGTGATACAAGAAGCCAATTACAGGTTCTCACCAGTAAATACAGATTAACAAAAACAATTGGTGGTTAGCACTATTGCACTACACATACATTTCAACGCCAAAGGCAGAGTAGCAAATTTTGAATTCGTATTACTAAAGAAGATTCAAAAGAAATACAGATTAACAAAAACAATTGGTGGTTAGCACTATTGCACTATACATTCATTTCAACGCCAAAGGCAGAGTAACTAATTTTGAATTCGCATCACTAAAGAAGATTCAAAAGAAATAAAGAAAAAACACAGCACAATGAAATTTCACATTCCACTAAGCCATGCTCATTTAAAGAACTCCTCTGTCAGGATACGCCGCACAGTTTGGATGTTGCTGTTGAAAATATCGATGTCATGCTCCTTCGTGAGTTTATTTAGACATTTACTAGCACGTATCAAAAAACTGTTCTGTCTGTAGTTACGCGAAGCATTTGGAACAGCAAGGGGTCGAAAATTTCTTGTAGATTTGGATGGAATACTGAAAGAGAGCTCAGCCAACAACTCAGGGCAATCAATATTTCCGTTTATAATATTGAGAATGTAAACTATGTCTGAGATTTCACGGCGTGTATGCAACGGAATGAGATGATGCTTCCTACAAATATTGACATAGTTGGAGGATGCATAAGGATATTTAAGTTTAATGCAGAGGAACTTGATAAATTTCTTCTGGATGCGTTCTAGTCTATCAATATAAGTATGATATCGGGGATTCCAAATTTGTGATGCATACTCAAGTTTACTCCTAACATATGTACAGTAAAGAATTTTAATAGTTTTAGCTTCAATGAAGTGTTGGGAGCTACGCATGATAAACCCTAGTGTTTTGGAGGCATTAGATATGACAGCATTAATGTGGGAGTCAAATAATAATTTAGAGTCATGAATAATTCCCAGATCTCTCATTAACTGGACTCTTTGCAGCTGTTGACCTTCAATCATGTATGTAGTTGGAATTATGCATCGCTGTCTAGAGAAGGTTAATGTAAAGCATTTGGATGGGTTAAGTTCCAATCGGTTTAACTGGCAGTAGGAAGCTAGGCGCGAAAGGTCCTCTTGCATAAGGACAGAATCATGAGCAGATTTTACTTTAGCATAGATTTTCATATCATCTGCGAAACAGAGTAAATTAGAAAATCTAAAGCAATCACAGATGTCGTTAACAAATACATTAAAGAGGAGAGGTCCCAGTAACGATCCTTGAGGGACACCACTTGGAACGGTCACCCAGCCTGATATATAATTGTTAACGACAACAGCCTGTGATCTATTGTCAATATATGATGAAAACCATCGCAGCAAGTCACCATGAATGCCCATTTTATGCAGCTTTAGAATTAACAATTTATGATCAATTCTATCGAACGCCTTGCTGTAATCAGTATAGATAACATCTATTTGGGCTCCTTTGACCATTTCACTTGTGACGTAGTTATTAAGCAATATCAGATTAGAGACCGTAGATCTGCGTTGAAGAAAACCATGCTGATTTGGATTGAAGCAATTTCTGATTGCTCCGTAGACTTGACTGTAAACTAGCTTTTCAAGTACTTTGGAAATGATGCACAATTTGGAAATCGGCCTGTAATTGGTTACGTCTGTTTTAGGGCCTTTTTTGTGGACCGGAGTGATAAAGGCGGATTTCCATAGTGCTGGAACCTTACATTCAGTGAAAGAGCGTTTGAATAATAAAGCTACGGGCACAACGATAGTTTTCGCACAATTTATCAGAAACTGGGCTGGCAGATCGTCTGGTCCAGCTGATTTAGATGGATCGAGTTTCAACAGCAGTTTGATGAGCAGGTCAGAGTTGACTTCAACGCTAGATATATGGGCAACAGAATCATACATGGAGTCGTCGGGTGTTATTGGATCGGAATTTGATGTCGAGAATGTAGTACGAAAATATTGGGAAAATGCTTCACATATGTCAACAGCCGTGTTGACCACTCGATCACAATAATTCAAACAGCTAGGCATACCGCGTGAGTTGGAACGTGACTTTAAGTAGGCCCAAAATTGCTTGGGGTCCTTTGCAATGTTACTCTCCATACGGTGAACATATGCGTTAAAACAGTCATGTTCCAGTTTCTTAACCCGGTCCCTTTGTACATTGAAGGAAATTAAATCTGATCTATTACCATAAATTTTAAACTTTTTTAAATACTTTAATTTCTCCTTAATACATTTTTTTAGTGCGGGCGAATACCATTTGGGAAACGTGTCAATATGTATTTTTTTACTGGGGATGTATTTACTTCTAAGTTTTTTACAAGTTGAGTAAAAGAAGTCGAGTGAGTCATCTAATGAGCGTCCAGAGAATTCCTCCTCCCAATTAATCAGAGATAATTCGGTATTAATAGAATCATAATCACCTCTATTATAAAAAAACTTAAGTAATGGACCAGGCTTTAAGCTACCGACTACAGCGAAATTAATTGAAACTAAGAGCGCTTTGTGATAAGGATCAATTGGAACTAGAGGGTCCGTACATTCTGAGACGCAAACAGTATCATTTGATAAAACAAGATCCAATATTTTGCCTTGGTGGTTAAGGATACCGTTATACTGACTTAGGTTATACGTATTAAGCTCATCAATCAGTAAGCATTCGGCCTCAACTCGGTAATTAGACGGAGTCATTTCTAAATTATGGGGAGTCCAAATAATATTACTCATATTGAAATCGCCTATTATTAAGTATTTGTCTTCAAGGCCACTAAGCATTGTGTCACCGAGCTTATTTAAGTAATTTGCCAGCTGCTGTGAAAATGTATAGCCATTATTTTGGTTGCACAGATATATAACACACATATGAAGTTTAATCGGTGTAGAACCGCGATGCTTAATAGACAAAGAAACCCAGAGGTCCTCGGCTGATGACTGATAACTTGGCTGCGGGATAACGGCTAGCTCCCGACGAGTAGCAATTAAAACCCCACCACCACGGCTTTGATTAGTTAAGCCAGAATCGCGATCCCGCCTCCAAACAACATACCGGTCATCGAACAATTCCGTGTCCAGTACTCCATCCAAAAGCCACGTCTCTGTCAAGAAAATAATGTCATATCTAGTGGAAATTAAATTACGATAAAAATTGGTAGTCTTTGTACGAAGTCCCCTCACGTTCTGATAGTAGATGGTTGGATAGATATTCTCATTTAGGGCCATTTACGTATACAATAAACAGGTGTAATTATAGTAAAAAAACATTATAATAAGCTGACGTTTAAATAATAAAAATATATAGTTTACAGCTGTACCTAAAATAGCAGTATTGCATAACACAGAAATGAATAATGACCACGCGTAACAAAAAATATTGTAAATCTTAGAGGAGCATAAACGCTTTAGAATATGTGCGAAGGAGCGAGTTAATAAGCATAACATCTGAGGAGTGTGCGAGATAAGGATAAATATAGTTAAATGAGCATGCCTTAAGCAGCGCAAAAAGACTGCAGGTAGCGATAAGCGGTCGCACCCGGTAACAATGGAATGCGGTCCGGCCGGGTCGGGCCGTTTACAGATGCTCAAACTTTTATGCATACAAATGAAATAGACATTCAACATAGTTGACATGCGTGTTGTAGGCAACAATAGTAATATTATTAGATAAAATACGACAAAAATTATAATAATTTGTTTAAATCAGTTTCGTTATTTATAATGAGTACTTTAGAATTATCATCTTTGCGTACATGGATCTTAGCAAACTTCACCCACACGTACATATAGTTTTTAAGTTTTAAAGTAGTTTTTACTTTCGTTAATAGCATTTTATATTCAGGCGTTAAATGATCGTTAACGAATATCTTCTGTTTACTGTCCTTAAAACCGATATCAGCAGCTAATATTGTCTTCATCTGTCTCGCAGAAGCTATGAAATCCTCTTTGATGTAACGATTGGTGAAGTTGACGATAATTGATTTTTCATTTGAGTTATGTACGGGGACCCGAGATATGTAATTTATGCTAGCTTTGTTCACCGGATATCTCACCACCTCACTTATACAGTCCAAAATGGTAAATAGATTTTCGTTTTTCTTAAGTGGCACGCCCTTGATCTCAATATTGTTCAGTCGAAACCACTGGTCCCGGTTGAGCATCTCATTTTTTAGGTGGGCTACTTGAGAGTTAAGTGAGGCAACCCTGTCGCTAAGTGTGTCGAGTTCCGGAATTCTCTTTTCCATTTCACCTACCCGCGAAGTGCACTCATCCAACTTGTCGCTACAGAATTCGTTGGAATTCTTAACCTCTGCAAGTTCTGTTTTTATGCTCTTTATGTCCTCTACCAAGCCCGGGAGACCCTGGAGCTGTTGTTTTATATCACGAAGTTCATTCATAATGGAGTCCAAGTCGGCTTGTTTGTGGCATGATGGTGAGGCTCCTTTCTTACACTTAGGGCATCTCCATGCTGCTTTACGGCTGGCGGTGAGCTTCCTGTAGTCAGTTTCGGATATACCCGCACAGCAATAGCCTACATTTCCTACACAGCCTCCACAACGAATGGTATCACTCACATTATCACGACAAAGATCGCACTGCATTGTGAAGTTGAAGATTACGGATAAGATTGAGAACCACTGGTAAAATTGCGATACTGGCGATCACTAAAGAATACGTGCGGCTTAGGCGAGCGCTTGCACCTGACCTATTTATAATATTGTTATTTTGAATTTGAACTTCTGAACAGGGCCGTCTTAAACTGTGTTGGGGCAAGAATTTGGGGCCTCTTTGGAAACCATAAAGAAAGCGAATTAAACTAACATTTCTCTACCATGCTCTCCTATTTTTTATAGGTAATCAAATAAATATGTTAATGTCTTTCCTTCGAGGCCCCCTGAGGATGGCCCTGGGTACGTGCCCCGTGTGCCCTTATGGTAAAGACGGTACCGCTTCTGAATGTGTATTTGTGGTATATTCTTAGAAGGTGTCAAAATTACTTCTTAATTCTAAGTTAAACTGATCGTGGTTACAAATAAGAGTGTGTCTCTGTTTAGGTGTTTTACTTTTAAGTCTTAAACTTTATTTTTGCTCTCACGGGTCTGTGATCGGAACTAAATTTAAACCTATTGATTGTACGTACCTACCTACATAAATAAATCTCTATTTAAACTTTTGTTAATAAACTTGTGTAATTAAATTTTATAAGTAGTCAATTTCGTGTGTGATATTCCGCCAGGTGAAGTCCAGGTCCAGCGACTTTGAGGTTTTTTGAGAAAGAAGGAATTACTTACGTTCATGTTTTGACCGAAAGCAAATGGAATAGGCCGAGAACTACGGTCGTTTCTGCTGCCAAGGCCATATGTGGTCCAACTATGTCGGCATTATCCAATCTGTGCTTGATCTGACTTTAGCGTTGAAATCACCAAGGACAATGGTCCATGTTTCCAGCTTTTCGTCGCTAGATTTAATTAGGGGGTCATAATATCGTAATGCTCTTCAATCTTATCATGGCAATGTGTAGATGTTGATGCGTAGGTTTTGATTGGGGTTAATGTAGACTTTGGGATTTGGGATATACTTAACGTCACACTGCAGCCACCTTGTCGGAGTAATTTGATAATCCGACAATGTTGTCCTTCCACTTCTTTTTGATATTTTCGGGGGCCCTTGCGGATACACTTCGACCCATAGGGATCTTTTTGATGACAAACCCTACTCCATATTGTCCGCTGGCTGTTCCAAAATGGTAAACGGTTCACGCCCTCTCGTCGAACTTCTGACAACCCCACAACGTCCCATTCATTTCTTTTATGCCGTGTTTCAGTTCAGGGAGACGCTCTTCGTTTATCAAAGTGCGGCCTTTATAGGTGTTGGAGTTCTTTTTTCTTGCATGGGTTATTAAAATCTTTTTGTGGGTAGGATCTTCCGTCCGGGGATTCTTAGCACCACTTTTACAGGGCACTTAGCGCCGTAACGAGGAGTCGTACATGTCAAATGAGATTGGACCATAAGCCCATCATGCTGGTCCAGTGCGGGTTGGTGGATCGCCAAAGGCTCGTTTGTTATTCAACAGGGTGACCACGAGCAGGAGAGGCTGGCTTGGGATCCGTAACATGACATTACGGCCCCTTACATCCCATCCCCCGATTATTATCCTCCTCTTTGTTTATTTACTTTGGTAATTTTTGATCGTAAAAATATGGCCAAACAAAACAAGCTAAGAATACTATAGTTTTAAAGAAAAAATAGTCTGGTTTTCTTATTTTTTTGGGACTGAAAGTCGCTTACTGTAATCAATATTAATTGGCATCTATGTAAAATGGTTCTACTTGCGCTTTTTCATTGAAATAAAGGTTAAGTTACTTCAAATAACTGGATATAGTGTCACTTTTCCAGAAATTTAATTAATATTGCGAAGCGGTCATGTGACATTAAGCAAAAATAAACGGAAAAGTGACATTACAATTTTCTTTTAATTGAATTATCTCAGAAATTAAACAAAAAAACCACAGTTTACTCTAATGGTTAACAAGCTTAGTTAAAAATCTAACAAAACATAACAAAATAATCTTACTTTTATCACTAATACGGCAGTTTTAGACGTTTGAAGATTTCGAAAATTTTAAAGCTCTGTACCCAAAAAACACGTTTTTCGCTTAATGACACTGTGTTTCTCAAGGAGCGAATTATTTATTTATTTAATACAATTATGTTTACACGGCATTACAGTAAAAATACCAATGCGCCGAGAAACGCTTACAAATATTTCATTACAAGAAAAATATAACACAAGGTAGATACATATGTGTCCGCCTAATGTGCGCTAAGGCAAGAGTGGCACCACTCAAACCTGAAATGACAATTCCTCGTTTAGAATTACTCAAATGTTAGCGCGATACTGGCGTTAACTATATTCTTGTCTTTGTTGTAGAATTATTGAAACTAGTTTTATAGTAATAAATTCGTAATATTTATTGTACCTTTTACATTGAGATGTTGACATTAAGTAAGTTGTTTTTGCTTGTCATTGACATATTTCAAGTATTTCAAAATTAGAATGCGCGCCGCATCGTAGGTTCTTCTGGCGGCGCTAATGCATAAAGGTTAGATTGTTAACATTCTGCCCGCCTTGAAAGCCTAGCTTTCAAGAGGCTCATGGGAGCCTAATCCTTCTAAGGCTGATAGCCTTGATACGGCTCGCTTGATGATGCCGTTCTTCGTCTTTAGGTCGACTACTCTGCAGACTCCATCATTTCCAGTATAGAGTTTGACGATGCGCCCTAGTAACCATTTCATTGGTGGCAGCTGATCGTCCATGACTAGGACCAGGTCGTCTATCTTGATGGATCCCTTACTGGTTTTCCACTTGATACGTTGCTGGAGAGTAGCGAGATAATCCTTAATCCATCGCGTCCAGAAATGTTCCCGAAGTCGCTGTACGAGCTGGTATCTATTGACAGTCATCGTCTTCACTTCAGGCGATGGCAAGGACATCAATGGTCGCCCGACAAGGAAGTGCCCAGGCGTGAGTGGAGCTAGTTCAGATGGATCCTCAGACAAAGGTGTCAGAGGACGTGAATTCATAATAGCCTCAATTTGTGTAAACAGAGTAGCTAATTCCTCGAAAGTCAAACTGGTATTAGCAGCAATACGTTTTAAATGATATTTTGCAGATTTTACTGCTGCCTCCCAGACTCCACCAAAGTTAGGAGCGTAAACCGGAGAGAAGTGAAAGAGAAGTTCCTCACTGCAGGCGAATTCTCCGATTTGCCGTTTGCACGTTTGTAGCATTCTGTTCAATTCATTCTTAGCCCCTACAAAGTTTTTTCCATTGTCACAATAGATATTTTCTGGCTTACCACGTCTAGCGATAAACCTACGTAAACACATGATAAAGGCATTTGCGCTTAGGTCACTAACGACCTCAAGGTGAACAGCCTTTGTCGAAAAGCAGACGAATACACAAAGGTAACATTTGGAAGTCTTGGCCCCACGACCCTTCTTATTTAAAATCAGAAATGGGCCTGCAAAATCGGTCCCACAGTTTGTGAAGGGTGGAGCAGGAGTAACACGTGGAGCAGGTAAGTTTCCCATAATTGGTTGCATAGGGTTTACCTTAAATCGTTGACATTTCATACATCTATTTACAACCTTAACTGCCAAAATCCGACCACCGATTGGCCAGAATCGCTCTCGCACAGAACTTAACAATAATTGAGCTCCTCCGTGCAACAACCTGATATGTTCCCTTTCGAATAAAAGCCTCGTGAATAAATGCTTGCTATCAATGAGAATTGGGTGTCGCTGTTCATATGGACAATGAGAAGTATTAACAATGCGACCACCAACACGTAAGATATCATTTTCATCAAGGAATGGATTTAATCCTAATAGTCTTGATTTGCGGTTAAGATTCTTTGTCGTTTTGAGAGAATGAATATCTGTAGCAAAGGATTCCCTTTGCGATGCAGTCGCTAATACTGTCATACTCGATTGTAATTCAGTAACATTTAAGTTTCCGGATACTTTGGCCTTATTTTTGTTACAGTTGTTAAGAAAACGTAGCACAAATGCGAATGTTCTTTGCAAGGTTTGTAGTTTTGAATATTTGTTAAATGGAATAACATTAGATTCGCATTGTACAGTCATAAACGATTTAATCTCTGGTAATAAGGCATCAACGTGTTTAGCTGTCGGCCATTCAGACTCTGGATTTTTAAGGAAGCAGGGTCCTTCCCACCACAAAACACTGGTGAGTAATTGTTGAGGTTTGACCCCCCTTGAAGCCAGATCTGCTGGGTTCAAATTTGTTGGCACGTGACGCCAGGCATTTGGATCTGATAGTTCGCGAATTTGGTCTATTCGATTACATACGAAGGTTTTCAATGTTTTCGGTTGCGTCTGAAGCCAGCCCAAGACAATTGTGCTGTCAGACCAAAATATAGATCTAGTAACCGTCACACGTAAAGCTTGCGTAACCTTGGCATGTAAACGAGCACCTAATAATGCTCCTACATTTTCGCGAATAACGCAATCTGTTTTCATATTGGATTTCTTTAATTTATTTTCTAGGTTAAAGAACCGCCTCCTAGCAATGTAATAAGAGTCTCCTAAGGCGTCCTCCGGGGCCTCACGGAGTGGTAGCTTGACACAGAAACGACCATCATCAAGTCGCAAGGTATTTTCCTTAAAATGGGTCTCGCAGTACTCTTCCTCCTTTGACAGCTTTGATTCAGGAGGAGAGTTGGGGATATCTTCAAGCTCCCAAAATCTAGCAAGGCTATCCTTGATCTCTTGAGTAAAGTTGCACCTAGTAGAAGAGCTTGAACCCTGACCTGTCGGACCAGAAACAAGCCAACCTAGTTTTGATTCTTTAAGCGTTGGTTTGTTTTTACCTAATTTAATTTTTTGACACCCTACAATATCCCAAAACACATCGCCCCCCAGCAATATATGAATTTCAGACGGATGATAAAAACTGGGGTCCGCTAACTCAATCGATTCAGGAATATCGAAGCGTGATGTGTCAATTTCCAAACTCGGCGTAGATTGTGTTATTTGTGGCATGATCAGACAAGAAACATCTATTTCAAATTCACCAGTTCTGGATTGCACGAGAACACCACATTGTTTTGAAGCACTGCCAATCAAGCAATCGTTTAAGCCTGTTATAGTAGTGGGCTCACTTTCATCGTAGGCAAGGTTCAACCTTCTTTGCATTGTTGTAGATATATAAGAAGATTGACTCGCTATATCTAATAAAGCTTTCGTAGTGTGTGTTTCCTTTGTTATAGGATTAACTAAATTCACTTCAGCAGTACACAAAAGCACATAACCCTTCTTAGCCGGAGTGAATGCAGACATCGCAGTAGTAGTATTTGTGGTTTCAGGTAAATTTGTACTATTGCTGTCATTTGTTTCAATGTGCAATAGTGTGTTGTGTTTTTTATGACATGTATTACATGGGCCTAACCGGCAACGAGAGTGGTGATGACCAGGGCGCAGACAATTTTTACATAATTTGTATTTCGAAACTTCATTTTGCCTGCAATCCACTGACATTTCTTTAAACTTGTCACACTGATGATTGAAGTGATTTTGTTTGCAAAACGCACAAGTTATTTTTGTTTTTGTATCTAAGTTATTAGCACTAGCTGTGTCACTTGTACCTAGCATTGTTGCAACACGTTTGTTTACTTTTATTTGATTAGTAGGTTTATCATGTTTTTGTGTAGAAGCACCGCACTGTATTGTTTCCAAGACATCCGCTCGATTACGAAGGAACACTAAGAAATCATCGAGCTTAGGGGAGACTTTGAGTGTATTTTTGTGTTCTTCCCACTTCCTACTAGTGGCGCCATCTAGTTTCGACACCATCATATATATAACTAATGTGTCCCAACTATCTGTGGGCTCTTTGAGTGTGTGTAAAGCACGCAGGTTTTTGGAATAAAAATCAATCATGTACCTTATAGCTTTATGGGATTCCCTAGTAATTGGTTCAAAGTTGAACAATGACCTAATATGGTTATTGATCAAAATTCTCTCGTTGTTGTATCGCTCGCACAGTAAATCCCATGCGATTTTGTAATTTTTATTATTATTAGGTAAAGGTAGATATATATATTTTTATTTGCTTAGTCCCAATAGTGTGGGGTACCCTTGGATAGGTGTTTCAAAACGAATAAAGGTCTCCTTAAAACATTTTTTGATAAATTTATATATTTCCGGAAATAATCGCTCCGAAAGAAAAAAGATATCCCACCACCCGCCTCTAACTTTTGAACCATTGTCCAAAAAAATGAAAAAAATCGTGTAACAAAAGCTTAATAACTACTTTCAATGAAAACTATATAGCGAACATGACCGGACTCCAGTCGGTTTTGAGTTATTGCAAAAAATCTTCTGTTCTTAGTAAAAATCTAAAAATACGTAGAAAGCTCTGTACTCCCTTGTAAACGTATGATGCTAACTTATCGCCCCCGTTTAGCCTATTTTGACAGAACGGTAACTACGAAACTCTACACTGAGCATGGCCCGACATGCTCTCGGCCGATTTTTATTTTTGAGTCAGATTTTGATCCATTTAGGTACCTATGTTTGAGGAGCTCCTGATTCTGGTCGGAATAAATACGAAACCCCAATTTGGGACAACAGTATAGTCTACAAGTTCAAAGGTGTGATACCTCATTGGATTCAGAATGATGTTTAGAAAAATGTATTCAAAGCGTTTGTTACCACAGATATAAAATCAAAAATTATTATAAAATAAAAGTGCGTCTACTCAGTTTTGTATGAACCAAGAAATAATTAGTGTAAAGGACGACTCACATTAGACCGGGCCGGAGCTTCCGGCGCATCGTTTTCTATGGAAAGCATCACGTGGTCGCCTGTCGTGTCATAGAAAAGTAAGCTCCGGAAGCTCCGGCCCGGACACGGCCCGGTCTAACGTGAGTCATCCTTTAAACGGTTTTCCCTGAAGCAAAAGTGCAATATAGGTATTACTTACTTCACTAACTTCGCCTACTAAGAGGCAAATCGCGACTTTGTTATGGTTTATCGATAACTTCTCACATCACTAGATTATCGACATTACATGTCGACTATTGCCCAGCACTTTTCTGGCTGTGTACGTATTTAGAAACTTGACTCCGCCCCTAAAATTAGTGCGATAGGGACAACTGCAGCTGAGGTGAAAAATCCTGCGTAAAAATGTCAAAAATCGAGGTTTCGTACTCCACTGTTTCCTCCTCCAAAACTTAACCAATCGTAACCAAATTTGGAAATCTAAATGATTATGAAATTATCTGTGTCGGACCGTTTTGCTTTTTTGGCTAATTGATATCAGTTTTGAATACCACGCCTCTCATTGCGGCATAGTCAATTAGGCCATTTTGGCCATTTTTGAAGGGCTGTAGCGCCTTAAAAAAAAATATCAAAAAAAGCAAAACGGTCCGACACAGATATTGACAATATTAATCTGTATTGAAAAAATCATTGCTCTAGCTTCAAAAACCACGGAGGAAAACGGGGAGTACTTTTGTATGGAGGAATGACCACTCCTGTTGGCTCTTAAAGTAGTATGAGGATGGAAGTCGGGAGGTGTATTGATACAACCAGATTCTAAATAAGACTACATTTTATTCATAAAGATCATCGATTATATAGCATTGAAATACACGTACATAAGCATCTATAGTTCTATACACTACATCTCCCACGGAGGAAAAAAAAAAAAAACAAGTATTTTTTTTTTGTTGAAATGATCATGTTTTAAACAATGAAATTATCTGATCTTATCATTACTTAGAACTAATTAGTACTTATATTAAGAGTTACAACTCTTGTTTACAATAATACAGACAATGCTGATCGAATAACAAATACATTTATGCATCAACCACAGTAAAAGAATAATAGACAGTATGCTAACATTGTATTATGGTATGAAAGGCTTAGTTCTGTTTTTGTGAATTACATCATATTTACAATTTTTAATTATTTTTATATTGGGTGGAATGTCTTTTACTACAATATATGGTCCTGAATATAAGCTTTGGAGTTTATTACCAGTCTCGTTTTTTATTAAAATTTGATCGTTGGGTTTATAAGTAACTGGATTTATATAGGAGTCGTACCTGAATTTACGCTGTAATTTACTAGAATATAAATTGTCACGTGCCTCTCTTTGTGTAACTTCTAAACGATACTTTAGTTCTTTTGGATAATCATCATAGTTATAAAGCGGGTCTATGGATATGACTAAGTTACTTGGTAAATTACACTGCTTACCGTAGACCAATTCGAAAGGGGTGAACTGCGTTTCCGAGTGTACTGACGTATTATAAGCGAAACTCCAAAAGGGAAGCCATTCACTCCAAGCCTCGGGGTGATTGTCGGTCTGTATGCGTAGAAATGCACCTAAATGTTTGTGTGAATTTTCGAGAGATCCAATAGATTGGTGATGATAAGCGGTAGAGTTAATTTGATTGGTATTTAAAATTTTACATACCTCTTTCATAGTTGTGGAGATAAATTCTGTGCCTCTGTCAGTTGCTATGGTGTTTGGTATACCATGTTGAAGTATGAAATTGTTTACAAAACATTTGGCAACCTCTGTAGAAGTTTTAGAAACAAGGAGATATGCACAAACGTATTTAGACAGTTCGCATTGTGAAGTTAGAATATATGAATGATTGTAATTATCCTTATCTAGAGGGCCCACTATATCTAAGAATATTTTTTCAAACGCAGAGTGCGCTGTTGACGTCACGACCCTAGGTTCTTTTATCTGAACCGTATATTTTTGGCGCTGGCACTTTTCACACTTACTTACGAATTCCTTAATATCGTTTTCAAGGCCAGGCCAGTAATAGTACTTTTTCAAATTATTATACATTCTCCTTATACCCGCGTGGCCACTCGTGGGTAAAAGGTGAAAATCATTAAGTATGACTCTTTTATCGTCTTTGTCATATATTCGCTTTACTTCATTTAATATATGTAGGTGTGGTCCGGACCAATTCACCATATTTTGTATTTCGCTTACTAATTTCTCGACAAATATATTATTATTTTTATTTTTAATGAAATATATGTCTTCAACTTTTATTTTCTTACATAACTCACTAAGTTCTCTCACAAAAGCGGCTCGCGTCAGTTGTGATTGAGATACTTGTTTAATATAAATTGTCTTTCTTTCCTGGCTATAACATAATGTTTTACTCTCGTGATTAATTCGTTTTTCTCTTTTTACCCTATCTATACTTTTTATATCCAGAAATCTCATCTCTACGGAATCCTTCGGTTTGCTATGTGTTGCTACAACTCTTGGTTGATCAGACCTGTCGTCAGTAGAAACCATATCAACCGGGGATACCGCATCCATCCTTCTTTTCTGCGCTCTAGTCATCACGTTAATTACATGTTCATTCATTTCTTTCAATTCCTCTGACGTAATGCGTATCCGGGACAATGCGTCTGCAGCCACGTTGTCCTTGCCTTTCACATATTCAACCACGTAATCGTACTCTTCTAATGCCATTCTAAATTTTAATAATCTACTTGAGGGATCTTTCATATTGAATAAATACACGAGAGGTTTATGATCGGTACATATTTTAAATTTACGCCCGTACAGATATGGCCTAAAATGTTTTACTGCCCAAACCACGGCGAGCAATTCCTTCTCCACTGTAGGGTATTGAACTTCTGCTTTATTTAAGCTCCTACTTGCGTAAGCGATGGGTAATTCATTTGAATTTGACAAAAACGCACCTATTGAAAATTTGGAAGCATCTGTTTGTACGATAAATTCATTTTCCTCTGAAAAATCAGGATATTGTAACACTGGTGGTGATACCATGCAGTCTTTGAGACATTCGAATGCTTTTGGACAGTTGTCATCCCATTGAAACTTAATATTTTTCCTACATAACAAATTCAAGTACTTAATAAGCTTTTTCGGCAAAATTTGGGATGAATTTTCGGTAATAATTTGCGAAAGCTACAAAACGTTTCACCTCGTCTGTGCTTTTAGGAACTGGATAATTCTTCATAATTTCAATTTTAGAGGGATCTGGCAACACTCCATGACCTGATACGACATGTCCTAAATAAAGTATATCTTTTCGCAAAAAATCACATTTTTCCGGATTCAATTTTAAATTTACGCTTCTAAGTCTTTCAAAAACATCCTGTAAATTTTTGTTGTGTTCATTTAAATTACGGCCGAAAATTATGAGATCATCTAGGTAAACAAAACATTTTTGATAAGTTAATCCAGCCATTGCCATGGTCATCATCCTGGAAAATGAATTCGGACTAGTTTTACACCCTTGAGGCATGCGGGTCATTTGCCATCTACCCCCACAGAAAGCTGTATATTTTCTACTGTCTGGCTCTAACTCAACGTTGTAATAACCCTGATTTAAGTCTAAATGAGTAAAATAAATACTACCGGATAACGAATCTAAAATCTCTGTAATGTTGGGAAGCGGGAATTTATCGTCTGTAATACAATTATTAAGTTTACGGTAATCCACTACTAATCGCCATTTCTTGTCTCCACTGCTATCCGATTTTTTAGGCACTAGTAATATTGGGCTTGACCATTCGCTTCTACACGGCTCTATAATACCTTGTTCTAACATACTATCTAACTGTCTTTGCTTTCATATCGATAGTGCCCTCACGTGGGGCTACCACATCGACGTGCTCTGCTCCAAGCTGGGTCGCGCACACTTCGCGCTCCGTCGCCTGGCTAGCACGGCGTCTCGCAGCGTAGTAATATCATGTTATTTTGCGACCGTTCACAGCCTCCTCACCTACGGTGTCGAGCTGTGGGCGCGGGCTGCAGACGCCGGGCGGGCCTTCAAAATGCAGAAGAAAGCGATACGTGCCATTGTCGGCGCATCCAATGATGCCCCGTGCAGAGAGCTATTTAAGGAACTAAATATCATGCCCCTTCCCTGCGAACTCATTTATCAGGTAGCTCTCTTCACACACAAGAACTTGGATATTTTCCGGCAGCGAGGTGTGAATCCGCACCGCGCCATGCGCAGCAATAAGCTCGCCCATTTGCTCGTCACACCTAAACACGACCTACGCAAGTCCGAGAGGTCGGTGTATGTGATGGGCCCGTCTGTGTACAACAGACTACCGAACACAATTAAAAAGGATGCAGCTTCCATAGTGGCCTTTAAGCTAAAACTACGTAGGTGGCTCCTTGACCACACGTTTTATTCATTGAATGAGTTTTACGAGCTTCCTAGTCAATGAAATTAATAGTAATAATTTAAATTGTATGAATGTTATGATATTAATAACATAATTTATGCACCTAACTATTGTATATTATGATTCATAATTTATAAAAATACCAAATGTATTCCCTAGACCTAAGCCTGACCTGTAACTTGGTGTTATAAATAAATTATTTGTATTTGTATTTGTATTTGTACTTCACCTTGTTGGGAATATGGCAGCCTATACGGTTTAGAGTACACTGGTTGTACATCCTGTTTTAAAGTAATTTTATGCATAACCCTTCGAGTGGCATTGTCCTCCTCGAGGTCTTTACGGTAAGTGGCGGAGGCCGCGAGACGGACAGACATAACAAGCCGGTTGAGTGGCGCAGCCATTTTGGAAAAATATACGTCAAGTGGCGGGGCCTCAACGGGTGATCATCGCGAATTTGGCGCGTGTTAGAAATATGACCGTTTGCCAAAAAAAATCTATGAATGATATATACAAACTTTATATCACTGAATTCAGCATAAAATTGGTTATTTGATTGTATACCAATGAATTCTATTCTATTTATGTGAATTATGCTAGACTTGTTCTAATCTCATATTACCAATTTTTTCCTACTTTCATGTAAAAATACGTATAATTACGAAATAAAACAATTGATTGTAGAAAAAGCAGTCTTTATGACAAAACAATACATTTAACACGATTCACACAGTTTATTTCACTTTTTATCAGTGCGTATTCCGTTTGAATGTTCGCGGCTCGACGACAGTCGGCGCGTAATGGGCGAGGTGGGGCAGGAACATCACGTTATTTCTAACAAACTTTGTTTTACGCGGGAATTCGACCGTTAGGGAATACCATCCTTGTTTATTGACGAATGCATCTTGCAAGAGTGAGCAAGCAAGGCGTAGTTTTAACGGTTTTATTTTAGGCGCGAAATGCAGCGACGCACAGATGCCGCGAGACGGTCTCTGCCAATTACGGGCTTGTTATGACCGAACCTTCTCGCGGCCTCTGCCACTTAGAGGCATATTTAAAAAAATGGCGGCGCCATTTCTCCTACCGTTCAACCGGAGGTGCTGCCACCCGAAGGGTTATAAATGTTCGTTGTCGTTAATTTGTCCCCTGGCAAATAAAAAATATCGCAGTATTTAGCACACAATTTCTCAATAGAAATTTGTTCCTCTCTATTTAAGTGACTAATCTTTAAATGAGAAAACATCTTTTTAACCCGTTCCGCATTTTTTTGCGTTTCGTCAAACATACATACATCGTAATCACTTGCTTTGTGAATAGTCGGGTTTAATCCGGTAATGGTCAAATCATTTTCAGTTGTATTAAGCAAACGAATAGGTATCTTTCCATTGTTAGGTTTCACTAATGCACTAGCCATAAACAATCCGGGTTGAATCTCATTCGCGCACACCACACATTCCTCTTCTATATTCGTCATTATGTATCGTATAGATTCCGACCTAGCCGGTACCGTCAAACGGTTGCTATCTTCTATAAATAGCGGTAATATTATTTTACAATCTAAGCCATTCCTTAAAGTCAAAGTGCTATCATAGTAGTCTATAGTTGACGTGTACTTTCTGAAAAAGTCATGTCCTAAGATGCCGCCAGCCGTACATGGCAAAGAATTGAAAACATAAAACTTTTGATTAAGGCTATATGATCTCCATAATGAAGGTCTAAGTAAACATATCCGACAGGTTGGACTGTGCCGCCCAATCCGCTGACTACTACATTATCGTTATGGATTGGAATATTCTGATTATGTATGTACTTATATTTTATAGCACATATGGTAGAACCCGTGTCAATTAAATATTGAGTCGAAATACCGTTATCAAAAGATAATTCTACATAACTATGTTTCTTATTGTTGTTAGTTAAAATATATTCTTCAGTCAGGAAAAAACTGATTCTCGTTACTATTTGACACGTTACTATCCGTCATTACATGTACTTGCTGTTGACTGCGTATCCCGTTGTTCCTAGCTCTGTTGGAATAGAATTGGAACCTACCTCTATTCTGCTGGTAAGGCCTCGTTGCTCCTCGGGCAGCCGCAGGTTGGAAGCCACGTCCCGTACCTCGCTGTCGGCTACTGAACCCGTACCTTGCCGGTTGCTGGCCGCGTGTTGAGTACGACCTTCCACGGTGTCCCCTAGAGTATGAGGATGATGGGCCCCTGAAATATCTCGAATTATAATTATGATTACGTGCCATTGTCAAAATCCCTTCAGACGTACTTGGACTGGACCGGTCGTAATCGTTGGCAGCTTGAACTGCATCTTTTAGGGTGGTAAAATTCCGCGCAGCGATTATAGTGCTCAGTCTGCGATTTCGCAGCCCATCAGCGAAGCTCTGAATAGCCTGGCGTTCATTTAAGGTGTACGGTGAGTAGACAGACACATGACGTGTTGACCCTAATACTCAACACATGACGTGACGTGTTGACCCTAATACTCAACACGTCATGTGACATTTAAGGTGACATTTAAGAAATAGAAAATATATTTAATATAAAATGATCAATAATTCTAATTACATTTATGTAAAGGTCACCTAAATGCCACTCACGTAGGCCACTAGTATATAAGCACGAATTTACTTAATAAAGAGGTTCAGTATTCAGCAGACTTTCATAGTATTCATTACTACCCGAACGCCCCACATTACAAAGGGTCGCAATACCTTATAATTGTCGGCATTATCACCCGCCTGCGACAAAGTAAGATCGACAAACATTTCTGTTAATTGTTTACCATAGTCATCGATAGACATTTCGTTTTGTTTTAAACTTAAAAGTTGTTTTTGTAACCATGGCACTGACTTTTTTGGTAAAAGTTCATTTTTCATATCCGTGATTAAAGCGTCAACGGTAGTATATTCTGGTAGCAGCTTTAGTTTAGCTGACTGAGAAAGCCTACTCTTTAAGACGAAGGTTACCAGTTTCGTTTTTGAATCGTTATCGAGAAGTGATTGATAATACTCAGTACCGTCAATTAAATTCTGAATTTCATTAATATCATCTTTCATTACTGGTAATAAACTCAAAGCCGTTTTGAAGTTAAATTTCTCCATCTCGGACATATTAGCTTCACTACACAATCCTAAAATGTCTGCATACAATGTATCAAATTGGCTACAATATTTCTTTATAGTTATAAGATCGTCGTTTTTTATAGTCTCTTCAATTTCTTCTAAACTATCCAAAAAACTAGAATAATCAGCATGCACAGCTTGTGCTTCAATCAACTTATTTTTAACAATTTGTCCTACTCGGGTTCCGTCTATTTGGCATAACTTCCGTGACCCGAAACGCATCTGGCATAACCTATTTGGCAGAAATATTTTTCGACGAATGTTAAATTTGCAGAAAGCTTCAGTTTGTATAATATGCAATAGCCCGAATGATTCCAAGTCCGAATCTTAAATAGACTACTACTATCATGGCCGAATTTTGATACGAATAATTTTATTTTGCATTTGTTTAAATGTCCGAAATGTGATTTTCATAATCTGTTTAGCATAATAGGATTTAGGCGAATATTTACATCGAAGAAAACGTATTTAGATTCTTTCTATTTGGTATAACTTGTATGACCTAAAACCCATCTGTCATAAGCTACATTTGGCAGAATGTTTTTCGACGAATGTTAAAATTAAAGAAAGCGTCAGATTGTATAAAATCCAAGTCTAATTTATATTTAAAAATGCATAAAACACCTAAATATGTGGCTGACTGACTCATTAACGCAGAGCCGTAACTAAAAGCTCTGCCTACTTTTATAATTCGTAAAAAAAAAAACATTATTATTGTATTGTATTGTAACTTTGGGTGGGAACATATTATTGGCATTTTGGATGTATACATATTTTTAGCTCACAAAACAAACGAAAACAAACTGTTGTCAGAAAAGTGGGTTAGGTTAGGTTAGAACTGCGACCCCCAAGAAAACGAACTGTTGCCAGAAAAGTGGGTTAGGTTAGGTTAGAACTGCGACCCCACGAAAACAAACTTGCCTGAAAAGTGGGTTAGGTTAGGTTAAAACTGGAACCCCACGAAAACGAACTGTTGCCTGAAAAGTGGGTTAGGTTAGGTTATAACTGCGACCCCACGAAAACAAACTGTTGCCTGAAAAGTGGGTTAGGTTAGGTTAGAACTGCGACCCCACGAAAACAAACTGTTGCCACAAAAGTGGGTTAGGTTAGGTTAAAACTGCGTCCCCCAAGAAATCGAACTGTTGTCTGAAAAGTGGGTTAGGTTAGGTTAGAACTGCGACCCCCAAGAAAACGAACTGTTGCGAGAAAAGTGGGTTAGGTTAGTTTAGAACAACTGCGACCCCACGAAAACAAACTGTTGCCTGAAATGTGGGTTAGGTTAGGTTAGAACTGGAACCCTACGAAAACGAACTGTTGCCTGAAAAGTGGGTTAAGTTAGGTTAGAACTGCGACCCCACGAAAACAAACTGTTGCTGAAAAGTGGGTTAGGTTATGTTAGAACTGGAATCCCACGAAAACGAACTGTTGCGAGAAAAGTGGGTTAGGTTAGGTTAGAACAACTGCGACCCCACGAAAACAAACTGTTGCCTGAAATGTGGGTTAGGTTAGGTTAGAACTGGAACCCCACGAAAACGAACTGTTGCCTGCAAAATGGGTTAGGTTAGGTTAGAACTGCGACCCCACGAAAACAAACTGTTGCCAGAAAAGTGGGTTAGGTTAGGTTAGAACTGCGACCCCACGAAAACAAACTGTTGCCTGAAAAGTGAGTTAGGTTAGGTTAGAACTGCGACCCCACGAAAACAAACTGTTGCCTGAAAAGTGGGTTAGGTTAGGTTAGAACTGCGACCCCACGAATACAAAATGTTGCCAGAAAAGTGGGTTAGGTTAGGTTAGAACTGCGACCCCACGAAAACAAACTGTTGCCAGAAATGAAATTATGAGAAAATAATAGTTGCGAATTGGGAAAAATTTGGCGAATTAATTTCCGCCAAAAAATATTCGGCCTACAACATATATGAAAAGTGGGTTAGGTTAGGTTAGAACTGCGACACCACGAAAACAAACTGTTGCCAGAAAAGTGGGTTAGGTTAGGTTAAACTGCGTCCCCCAAGAAATCGAACTGTTGTCTGAAAAGTGGGTTAGGTTAGGTTAGAACTGCGACCCCCAAGAAAACGAACTGTTGCGAGAAAAGTGGGTTAGGTTAGGTTAGAACAACTGCGACCCCACGAAAACAAACTGTTGCCTGAAATGTGGGTTAGGTTAGGTTAGAACTGGAACCCCACGAAAACGAACTGTTGCCTGAAAAGTGGGTTAGGTTAGGTTAGAACTGCGACCCCACGAAAACAAACTGTTGCTGAAAAGTGGGTTAGGTTATGTTAGAACTGGAATCCCACGAAAAACTGT
Organism: Cydia splendana; assembly: GCF_910591565.1. Taxonomy (NCBI): domain Eukaryota; kingdom Metazoa; phylum Arthropoda; class Insecta; order Lepidoptera; family Tortricidae; genus Cydia; species Cydia splendana. The sequence continues at coordinate 126,615 of NW_026946912.1, forward strand.
TGCGAGAAAAGTGGGTTAGGTTAGAACAACTGCGACCCCACGAAAACAAACTGTTGCCTGAAATGTGGGTTAGGTTAGGTTAGAACTGGAACCCCACGAAAACGAACTGTTGCCTGAAAAATGGGTTAGGTTAGGTTAGAACTGCGACCCCACGAAAACAAACTGTTGCCAGAAAAGTGGGTTAGGTTAGGTTAGAACTGCGACCCCACGAAAACAAACTGTTGCCTGAAAAGTGGGTTAGGTTAGGTTAGAACTGCGGCCCCCCGCGGGTTGCTCACCTTGTCGTGGTGGAGGGGCTTAGTAACCGTGGCTTGGTCACCCACGGTGAAGCGAAGAGGCAACCAGGGCCGGCCTGTTTTAGGGTCGGGCTGGCCCGAGGAGGACGCTCCAAGTGGGCTTGTTAAGCCCGCTTGTGACGCGTTGGAGGTGGACCGTCGAGGAAGAGGAGTGTCGGTATTGCGGTGAGCCGTTCTCCCTATCCTCGGCGGCCGAGGTGGGATCGCAGGGGAAGACGCGTGATGGTATTAAGATCGCCACTCGCCCTATCCCCTGCGAACTTGGCGGTGCCGTTCCGCTGTAGCGGCGTTGGTGGGGCTGCAGAGGAAGAGGAGTGTCGGTGTTACGATGTGCCGTTCTCCCTGTCCTCTGCAGCCGAATTGTGGTTTTGCGACAGAACCATAGACCTGATCTGTCGCCGGGCGCCGGAGAACTTTTTGGCGCCTGTGGCTTCCTTGTGGCGGGCTCGGGGGGGTCCGCTACAGTGCAGAACGGAGGCGGAGGAGGAAGGCGCGTCGAACCATCTGGCGCGCCTAGCGTGAAGGGCCTTCGGGCATTTGCGAAGGAGCCGCTCGTGGGCGGCTGCCGCCGGTGGGGTCGCGGATGAGTACGCAAGCGTTCCTGTAACCCCACCAATAGGGCGGCGAGGCGGTATATGGGGGGTTTTTAGTGGGTATACCGTGGGCCTCATTAGCCTAGACGGGAGTCCCACATAACCACTCGGGTCACCCCCCGCACCCGGGTGGTATGCGGAATGCATTTTTGTTAGGTTAGGTTAGAACTGCGACCCCACGAAAACAAAATGTTGCCAGAAAAGTGGGTTAGGTTAGGTTAGAACTGCGACCCCACGAAAACAAACTGTTGCCAGAAATGAAATTATGAGAAAATAATAGTTGCGAATTGGGAAAAATTTGGCGAATTAATTTCCGCCAAAAAATATTCGGCCTACAACATATATGATTCTTGCAAGTATGCAAAACATTTCTATGCCATAAGATTTTATGCTTGTAGTACTTTATGCTTAATGGCGAATTATGCAAAAACAAATTATTATAAATAAAATTATGCGAAATGAAACAGATACCAGGTCACGATTCGGACATTAAATTTATGCCAAAAGATACTTCGATCAATAAAAATTATGCGTAGAGTATGTATGCGCAACAATCCAGTACCAAGTGAGTTTATGCTAACAGCATGTTATGCCTAAAGGTATTATGCACAATAGAATTATTACAAAAAAAATTATGCCAAAGATAGGGGAACCGTCCTACTCTTCTCTTAGGACCGATTTTAATTAAATATTGTCTTATAACAGTCAACTGCTTAATTAAATCTAATAATTCATCTGACATACTAATTCATAAAATTAAAAGATATATTCGCCTTAAGCTATTGCTACGTGATATGCTAATTATAAACCAATTAAGTTCTAATCTTACTCATTGTCCGGTGAGTAGGTACAGACGGCTACACATGGCACAGACGGTTAAAACGTGCACAACACTTTACACTGCACTTTTTATTTCGACGCTAATGTTCATTGAGCTGTATATAGTCCGTATTCCGCTGCAAAAGTTCAAACACGCACGTAGTTAAACCTCGTTTTCCGATTTCAGCGTCCGGCGAAAAATCGAGCTCCTCAGTGCGTGCCCGCGTATCTCCTCACGTATCCACCTTTTGTGGCATCTTCTATAAAAGTAGTATGCAGCACCCAAGCATATGATACCAAAGATGCATACCACCCACGACGAGCAGAGTATTTGTGGTATTTATACTCTTAACCACCTCGGCGCTGTTGCTGGAGCCCCCGGCAGCATTCTGGGCTATAACGACCTCTTCTTTTGTTTGCGAAGACCCCATCTTCGTACCGCACTTATAATTTCGTATTTGAAATGAGTCCCATGTTGAGCACCGTCTTTAATTTTATTTGTTCACCGCCAAATATTTAGTCCTTGATAAATAAATCTAACACTTTCGCGCGCGTAGTCACGGTCACGGACGTCGCGGTAGGCAGCGCGCAAAGCGCTGCGATGGCAGGATCGCCATATGAGGATGGAAGTCGGGAGGTGTATTGATACAACCAGATTCTAAATAAGACTACATTTTATTCATAAAGATCATCGATTATATAGCATTGAAATACACGTACATAAGCATCTATAGTTCTATACACTACAGTAGGTTGCACGTAGGTTGAGTAAGGGCATTGATCATGCACTTTAGCCTCAGGCGATGCCGCTTGGCATGATTGTTCCTTAGGTCAAACAAAGCTGATTTACCCCGGTAGCCACGAAATCATACCGTGCATACCCCCCGAAGGGGGGGAAAGGGCCGGCTCCCGAGGTCCAATCTATGCTATATTTCTTCCTGTTCTTAGCAACTAGGGCAAGTTATCGAACGAGCGAGCGAAGCGAACGAAGTTCATACATTCGACTTGGGACACGCGGCTGGCTAGGGGCACGTCCCGGCATTTCGATGTTTTTAAGCTGAACTATCAGAGGATAGTTTGATACTCAAGAACTTAAATAAATTTGTTCTAATTTAAATGAAATTGGGTAAACGTGTAGTTGAGGGCATTATATATTAGTCATTAAATTATGAGCAGGCTTGATCAAGGGGTTATTGAGCTAGAAGAGCTTAGAAAGTTAAAAAGCTATTTGTGAGGGGTCTTGCTATTCTGGTCATCTTTTTGCAAGAAAGTATGGTCGAGTTTGGTATCAAATGAAAGTGCTCGGCTTGTACTTATATAATATCGTTTTTAAATTTACCATTTTGAAATAATTAGCAAGATAAAAATAAACATAGTATAGGTATTTGACATTTGACAGGAAATATTTCGGCTTACCACAGATACAGTATCAGTTAAGGGCTCCACAGACCTTGTAATATATCCACGCGATTTTGGATCCATTGCCGCCTATAGTGGGACATAAATAGTAGAAATAAAATAAAATGGAACTCTAAAATTTCCATACTATAGTAGGTCAAACAACTTTGTCAGTAGAAAAAGGCGCGATATTCAAATTTTCTATGGGGCGATAACCCTTCGCGCCTACATTTTTTAGCCGCTTTTTTCTACTGACGGAAATGGCTTGACAGACTATAAATTGTTGCCATGTGTAAGCACTTTACGTCAAAAATGTGACAACTACGTAGAAAGTGGCGCCCTCATTTATTAACCGACTTCCAAATCTCAAAGGGAGGAGATTCGATTGTGATTTTTTTTTATGTTTGCTACTCCATATCTCCGTCATTACTGGACCGATTTCGAAAATTATTTTTTTGATTGTATGTATATGCATACATATTGGTCCCGTTTTTATCAAAACCCAGTTCTGATGATGGGATCCATGAGGAATCGAGGGAACTCCTCAAATCTTAAAGGCATACATATAGTGATTATGTGTTTTATCAACAAATCAAGCATATACATTCAAAAAAGTAACATTTGTTGAAGTGGAACTGCTGATGATGATCAGAACGGAACTCTTCAACGAAGCATAGTTCACGGTTGGCGATTTGTCCTCTTCGTTATGTTTGTTAAGCAAGTTAAGTTTTTAAGCCACATTTTTGTCAAGCTTGAGTTCTGATGATGGGATCCACGAGAAATCGAGGGAACTCCTCAAATCTTAAAGGCATGCGTATATAGATTTTTTTATTTTCATCAGAAAATCAAGCATTTTCATTAAAAACTGTCGCATTTGATGAAGTGGAACTGCTGATGATGATCAGAACGGAACTCTTCAACGACGCATAGTTCACGTTTGGCGATTTCTCCTCTTCGTTATGTTTGTTAAGCAAGTTAAGTTTTTAAGCCACATTTTTGTCAAGCTCGAGGTCTGATGATGGTATCCATGAGGAATCGAGGGAACTCCTCAAATCTTAAAGGCATGCGTATAGAGATTTGTGTATTTTCATCAGAAAATCAAGAATTTACATTAAAAACTGTCGCATTTGATGAAGTGGAACTGCTGATGATGATCAGAACAGAACTCTTCAATGACTACACGTTTGGCGATTTCGCATTTCGATTTCGACGGAACTGGCCCTGAAGACAGACCTGACCCGGATCCGGACCGGATCCGGATATCTGGACCTGGACCCAGACTTGGACCTGGACTTGGACCTGCAAGACCCTGGACCTCGACCTGGACCTGGTCCTGGACCTGGAACTGGACCCGGACCCGGACTCGGACCTTGACCCGGAAAACTACTGATACCTAAGCTATAATAAACCACTATGATTACCTACCAAAAGTATAATGATGCCAAACTTACTAGCCCCTCCCGCTCAAACCCCCGTACACCGCACCGCACGCGCCGTTAAGTGTGTTAGGATAGGTTTGAACTGCGATCCTCACACAACCCAAAAAAGTGGGTTAGGTTAGAACTGCGAGCCTTACAGAAACGAAATGCTACTAGAAAAGTGGTTTTGGTTAGGTTTGAACTGAAATCCTCACAGAACCGAACTGCTAACAGAGAAGTGGGTTCGTGAGGCTAAAACTGTATTCAAGTATTCACGTAGTTTATTAGCATTCATATTGTACATAAGATCTTATGAAATAAAAGTTTCAAACATGAGCCCCGTTAGGGCATGGCAATCCTTATAAGTAACTAACTTAAACTAATGTGTTTTTTTTACACTAGGTAACAACTGTAACAAGCTTATTAGTTATTTTACAGAAAAATGACATTTTATAGTTTGTCATTTAAATATTCATTCACAGAATAATAGGTTTTTGTTATAAGCATTTGTTTAAGTTTATTTGAAAAATCACTTTCTTTTTCTTCTTTTTTAATTTCTTCAGGTAATTTATTATATAATTTTATCGACATTTTTAAAGGGCCAGTAGAATGTAGTTTTAATCGGGAGGGTGGTGGCATTAATCTTGAATTGTATCTAGATGGGTAGGACGAGGGTATGTCTCATCGTTTTGTGTAAAATTCTGTGTATTTATGTACAAATTTGCAAGTCTCCAAAATGTAAAGGCAGGGTAGAGTAAGTATTTTATATTTTACAAAGTATGGTTTGCAACTATCCGGTTCTTCAATATTGACGATTATCCGTATCAGGTTTTTTTGCTTAATGAAAAGGGAGGGAGCTTCACTACTATTTCCCCATAAGATTATTCCATAGCTGAGCCAGGAGTATCCATAGGCATAGTATGTTGAGAGTGCGGTTTGAATGTCGGTAGTTTTTTTGATTTCGCGAAGTGCATAGGAAAATGTCGATAATTTGGTTCTAATATTATTTATGTGCGGTTTCCAGGATATGTTTTTATCTATAGTGATTCCGAGTAATGAAAATGAGTCAATTATTTCTAGTTTAACAGAGTTGTGGCTGAAATCGATTGCCAATGGTTCTTTCTGATAGGAGTAGAATGTCATTAATTTAGTTTTATTATAATTTATTTCTAAATTGTGATCGTGCACCCAGCTCTCGACGTTAGTAAGGATGTTATTTATTTTATCATTTAAGTTGGTTGTACATTGACAGGGTGTAAGTATTGAGATGTCGTCAGCAAATAAGATAGATTTATCTTGTATGGTTTTTGGAAGGTCGTTTATGTAACATAAAAATAGGAGGCAGCCAATTACACTGCCTTGCGGTATGGGGGAGGTGATAACTTGAGTTTTCTTGCTAACTGCGACCCTTACAGAAACGAAATGCTATTTACCTACTAGAAAAGTGGGTGGTTTTACCTCCTTTTCTACATAGTGCACCATCTATGTACAATAATCTTTCACCGGCCCCATAGAAGTCGGTTTTTTTCTTGAAAATTATTTTCTACTATTTTATGTCGAACTATACGAGTAAGTAGGTGCAAAAAAGTCAATCGCTCTATATAATTTTTGGCAAACCGCGAGTTCTCAGTTCGGGGCGAACTACTAGTCATTTTCGTATAATTAAAAAACGAGGAATTCATTTTTGAAATAATCATTATACCTTTCCATACAAATAAAATATCTTAGTAAAAAAAATGAAGATTTTATGTATATTTTTGTGACAATTTTGCACATGGATGTTACATCACAGTGTAGCGATTTGCACTAAATATTATTTAATATATTATAAGCGCAACCAGTTTACCACCACCCCTGACGTCACCACCAGTCAGGTACCTATCTACCTAGCTATAGGGTAGGTGAGCACGCGGTGCGCACAGCCATGGTATAATAATATACTCCGCCTGGTACTCTATTCCGAGATTCGCGTATGACCTAACTGACACGGGCCTACGTCATCATGCTGTTTACAGGTTCTCAAACTTTAAAATGTGCGAGAATGTTAACCAACGGTGAAAATTATTTTAACGGCTTTAATTTTAAGTTATTCATGTAGAAACATAGTAAAATAAAACAAATCTAATGTATTAAATTAAACTTTATTTATCTATACAAGACAAACGTTTCAAAAACTAATTCACAGTTACACATTAATTACCAAGCTTACGACGTGAAAAGTTTGGAAAACGCTGCGACTGCTGACACTGAGCGAGAAGGAAATAACAATTAACACGCGTTCGACAAGGATGACGGTCAGGGCATGAAGTTATCTAGATCCGAATTGTCAAATGTGACAGCGCTATCCTGTGTTGCCAGTAATGTAAACAGAATTACCCGAACGTCTGAAATTTCTTTCGTGAATCGGAAGATATTGCTAACGAATAATTAAAAATGACGTGTTAATGTAAAATTTAAGATAAAATACATTATAAATGAAAATTATAAAATTATAAAGAAATATTTTAACTTATTAACCATAGCTATAATGTACCCATGTAACATGTTATTTTGAAATAAAGTGGCAATGTTATTGTGACGTAGGCCCGTGTCACTCTGGGAATAGAATACCATGTTTTATTAGACCATGCGCAATTGCGCACAGCCATCGTCCGGCATTGACATCGTGGCGCTTGCGGCGGATGGACGTCTCCAGAATTACTCGTAATCCATGGTCTAATAAAACATGGTCTTCTATTCCCAGAGTGACACGGGCCTACGTCACAATAACATTGCCACTTTATTTCAACATAACATGTTACATGGGTACATTATAGCTATGGTTAATAAGTTAAAATATTTCTTTATAATTTTCATTTATAATGTATTTTATCTTAAATTTTACAATAACACGTCATTTTTAATTATTCGTTAGCAATATCTTCCGATTCACGAAAGAAATTTCAGACGTTCGGGTAATTCTGTTTACATTACTGGCAACACAGGATAGCGCTGTCACATTTGACAATTCGGATCTAGATAACTTCATGCCCTGACCGTCATCCTTGTCGAACGCGTGTTAATTGTTATTTCCTTCTCGCTCAGTGTCAGCAGTCGCAGTGTTTTCCAAACTTTTCACGTCGTAAGCTTGGTAATTAATGTGTAACTGTGAATTAGTTTTTTAAACGTTTGTCTTGTATAGATAAATAAAGTTTAATTTAATACATTCGATTTGTTTTATTTTACTATGTTTCTACGTGAATAACTTAAAATTAATTCCGTTAAAATAATTTTCACCGTTGGTTAAAATTCTCTCACATTTTAAAGTTTGAGAACCTGTAAACAGCATATGACGTAGGCCCGTGTCAGTTAGGTCATACGCGAATCTCGGAATAGAGTACCAGGCGGAGTATATTATTATACCATGCTCGTAATCGAGGGTCGCGTGAGCCATATATTTTTGATTGTGATTTTTAAGTAAGGAATAAGCAATCGTTATTGTTGTAGATGTTAAGTAGCCATCGAGTACTTGTGTCTAGTGATTACTATAAAAATAACTATTAACCCTCTGCGACTGATGTGCGGTCTATCAGACACCGCCAAATTTTTTTTTGTTGCTATGTCGGCGTACGGCGCGATATAGTTCTGTCTCGCTCATTACCTTCCTCAAACGACTCGCGGCATCGGACAGTGATGCCCGAGCGGCAATGTGGTGCATCCATCGGGAGATATGAGCTGCGGGTGTCCCACAGACGTGAGCACAGCAATAAGTCCTGGGTCTGACAGACCTCACCTCATAAAAATATGTACTTGTTCATAGTAATTATGGGGTCTATCAGACGTCACCTCACAAAAATAGTAATGTTTCTATAGTGTCTGAGAGACCTCACCACATAAATAATTATATTTTACATAGTTGATCGACGAAAATCCTTTAAAATAAGTACCAATTTCAGGACTGATTAGTGCCTTATTCTGTCTTTAGATTTTCTCTATTTTTTTTTATGTATAAATATAATGTTCAAAAGAAGGAAAATTAATGAAGTTACATGAAGTTGTTGATTGTTAAGCTTCTTTTTTAATTTTTTTGTTAGCCTAAGTACAAATAGTAAAAACTGTGATCTCATTAAAATTTATTATATATTTCTTATGTATTTTATTTTAAATGTATTTTACAATTGAATTTATTAAATTATAAATGGATTGATTGTTATATAAAACAATAGTTACCATTTTGCCATTAGTTTATTTTTAATGAATTAACGAAAATGAGGTCTGATAGACACCACATCAGTAGAATCTCTCTAAAAAAGTCACCACAGTTGCAGAGGGTTAAGAATGTTAAATTAAATGGTTTTCTTTATAAAGTTATTTTTATTCATTCAAATATCACCTAGAGCCTTCTATCAGTATTGGGATAAAGAACTAGTTTGCCCACATGAGTGTGTTTATGTGCTAAAATTTTAAATTAAGAAAACCGTTACACACTGGTGTCTTGTGTTTTATATACCAGCGATTGCTTTTTCCTTTATTGTTGCTTACTGTGTTTTATTCTTTCTTGTGAATTCATTTTGTGAGTGAATTTTATTATGACGGGTAGTGCATCACGATCGCGTAGCCGAGTATGACCAGGCACTCGAGGTAGGTCGCGCGTTCGCAAACGGCGTCATGTCCGAAATAGGCGGGTTTCGCGTAGTAGATCCGGTGCGTATAGCAGCGAAGACTCGCGACGTAGCTCGAGTGATGGACGGCGCCGGCGTGATCCGCGGAATGGCTCGCGCGTTCTGGACCGAAGTAATTCGCGGAGCGCCGATGAACGCCCTCCACGAAGTAGGGTTAGGCGACGCTCGCGTAGTAGTAGGAATAGGCGTCGGTCGCGTAGTAGAACCCAACTTAGGTCAAATAGTAGGGCTAGGCGTAGCCATTCGCATAACGTCTCACGTATCCCACGGCGCGACCGTTCGCGAAGTAGTTTACGTGGCGAGTCGCGACGGGTTTTGCGTAATATCTCGCGCGCTAAGGAGATGCCAGCGTGTACGGTACGGAACGTGTACCTACACCTAAAACGCCTCCATTATCAGATTTTCCCGGCATGCCACCTAGACGGCGCTCGAATCTTTGGATTCTCGTGAACCGGGTTCTGAGGCGTCTACTCTTGCACAAGCTTTAATGCAGGCTATCCAATCTGTGCAGCCAATCAGGTCACAGCATTATTACGTATCAAATTTTGACCCTGCTTTACATAACATTGAAGCATGGTGCGAAGAAGTGGATCGCGCTAGAACTGCCAACAATTGGAACGATCACGAATGTTTATCGCGCGTAGCTTCGTGTTTAAAGGGTGACGCTAAAGTTTGGCTAAGCGAATGGGTGACGAACGATAGGACGTGGTCCAATTTTAAACGGGAGTTTAAATCATTATGCCCTAATAAGTTAGATTACGCTAACATTCTTTTTGAGTCATTGAACGCTACGTCAGATAAATACTCTAGCTTCGCGGAGTATGCGCGGCGTACGTTACTCCGTTTAAAAATTGTCGAAGGTTTGAGTGATGAGCTGAGGACCTTAATTGTCATTCGCGGCTTAGACAATCCCCAAGTGACAGCAGCAGCTAACGCTAACCTTGTTCCTGAAAACATAGTTTCTTTTTAAAACGCTAAAAATAACGCTAGTTTGGGTAAAAAATGTTTTAATTGTAACCAAAGGGGTCACCTTAGTCGAGACTGTAAGAGACAAAAACCTCCTACTGGTACAACTGACGCGCAGCCCGGGACGGGTTCAGGCTCCGGCTCAGGCCCTAGCAATTCTTGTACATTCTGCAAGAAACAAGGACACACCGAGGACAAATGCTTTGCGAAGTCACGGTCAGAACAACGCAATCAGCGTAATATAAATCTTTGTTCTCAGCGGTCAGGTACCTCTGAAAACAAAGATATAACTACTGCAGTAATATGCAGAGTACCCGTTGACGTACGTACGTACGTCACCAGATCCCTCTCAAGGAGGAATGTATCTATCTTACTGGCTTTGTTACTCCGGAAGATCATTTTGAATATGTTAAGATGCCGTATGGTTTGGCCAATTCACCTATCGTTTACCAACGTATAATTAACGATACCTTACGTGATCATATTAATGAAGGGAACGTCCTAGTTTACGTTGATGACGTACTACTTTTGAGTAATACCGTAAGCGAGGGAATCCAGTTATTAGATAAGGTTCTAGAGACTCTTACGACGGCCGGCTTTTCGATCAACCTACGTAAATGTTCGTTCCTTGTAACTGAGGTTGAATACTTGGGTAAGGTTATATCTCAGGGTCAGGTTAAACCGAGCCCAAGAAAAGTTGAAGCCTTAGCTAACACCACGCCACCAGAAAGCGTTAAACAGGTACGGCAGTTACTAGGTTTAGCGGGGTACTTCAGACGCTACATTAAAGATTATGCATCTAAAACCGCCCCTATTGCTCACCTCACCCGTAAAAATGTCAAATTTAATTGGACCACTGAGTGCGAAGTTATCCGTCAAGATCTTATCAAACAGTTAACTAGCGAGCCAGTTTTGGCAATTTTTAATCGGGAACTTCCCACTCAAGTTCATACAGATGCGAGTAGCATAGGATATGGGGCCGTACTTTTACAAATTCACCCAGACTCAACAAAGCACGTCGTAGCTTACTTCAGTAGATGTACCCAGGGTGCTGAAAGCAAATATCATTCTTACGAGCTGGAAACTCTTGCCGTTGTTAAAGCTCTGCAAAACTTTAGACATTACCTTGTAGGCTTGAAATTTGTCGTTGTTACCGATTGTAACGCCTTAAAGTCCACCGAACGTAAAAAAGATTTACTGCCTCGCGTTGCCCGTTGGTGGGTCTACCTTCAAGACTTTGATTTCTCAATTGAATACCGAAAAGGGGTTATGATGTCCCACGCAGACTATCTTAGTCGAAATCCCATTGTCCGTGTGAATCACATTGAAAAACCCCGAAACTGGGCTCAAATAGCTCAGTCAGCTGACAACGAAACTCGCGATCTTATACAAAAACTTCACGATGGCAGACTTGATGCTAATCGTTAGTCTGTCCAAAATGATATCCTGTATTACAAATATATCCCTGTAGGGGAGGCAACCTCGATTGCTGTGCTATATTCCTAAAGGTCATCGGCTCAGTCTTTTAAGGATTTTTCATGACGAGCACGAGCATATTGGTGCAGATAAAACCTTAGATCTCATTTTGAGACACTTCTGGTTCCCAGGCCTCAAGCAATTTGTCAGGTCAGTAAATATGTGGCACATTGTCTTGTATGCATTTCCCAAAAAAGAGTTCCCCGCGCTCCATTACAGAGCATCACTTCTTGGGAGAAACCTGACACACCATTTCACACCGTCCACGCTGATGCTTTAGGTCCCTTACCTGTATCAGAAGGATACAAATTCATCCTTCTTATTGTAGACTCCTTTACTAAGTTCACCCTTCTGTACCCTATTTACAAACAAGACGCAGCCGAACTCAAACGTGTCGTTACTGAAGCGATTTCGATCTTTGGCGTACCTAAGCTCATGATTACGGATAAAGGACGCATGTTTGAATCTAGCGATTTTGTAACGTGGATAAAAGAACTCGGGTGCGATCTCCATTATATTACGCCCGAAATGCATCACGCGAATGGCCAGGCCGAGCGCTACATGCGCACCGTCCTTAATATGTTGCGTATACAAACAAATTACCGAAACGCATCTTGGCCAGACACGCTGTGGAAAATACAACTGGTGCTAAATATAACGAAGCAAAAAACGACCCAAACTTCGCCGTTGAATCTTCTCATAGGGACCGAAGCAACAACACCTGCCATTCGCGCTTTAGTGCGAGATGTGGCTATTGAAGGTTCCTCTCCGAACTGAGAGGCTCTGCGCGAGATCACAAGGAGCCGGGCCCAACACTTGTTGAAAAGGAATCAGACCCAGCAAGACGAGCGACTCAACCAACGACGACATCCGCCGCGTCAATATAAACTTCATGACTTAGTGTTCATTATAAAGTTTTCTCAGTCGACAGCAAAGCTCGATTCCGGTATGCGCGGCCCTTACCAGGTGGTAGAAATACTACCAAGTGGACGCTACGCGCTTCGGTTGCTTAGCGGTGGCTACGGCAAGACAACGCAGGCTGCGGCTCAACACATGGTGTCGTGGCGAGGCGAATGGTGTCAAGATACGTGTGCTGCATTTTTTGAAAGTAAGTGATGTTTTGTCTTTGTGACATATCTCTCTCTGGGCACATCACGTGGTTCCATGGTGACTGATCGAGCTTAGGTCCGATTGACGTACTGCACGCACGTACGATAACGGTCTGCGTGTGGTGCTGTTTAGTGTTCACACGGATGTAGATGCACGAGGGCGGACTTTAGTGTTTTAAGCTAAGAAACTAGCCAAAGGTATGTAATTTAGATAAACAAATGAAAGATGGTATTGATTCAAGTACTTACTGTTTATTATCACAATATCAAATGTATCCTCACACTTAACTCACCGATGCATTCATAAAATACTTGCTATACTATATTTAAGCAAAAGCTTTAATAAAATAATTTAAGCATACAATTCGCAAACTAGTACTTTCTTCCTCGATCTCCTTTATTGTTGGTGGTTAAAACAAGACTCCCTAACGGCCGTTGCCACTATTCCCGCTACTTCAAACGTCATCACTGTCGGCCAATCAGAACGCCGCGCCACCATTTTAGCAGCGCCCTGATTGGTCGACGTGCCAACTGTCAGTCTTGGTTTAATCATTACACTTACTTCTTTTACTTAATGAATCAGATTATTATTAATAAGAGTACAAATGTATGTAAATAATATGCTATTAATTATATAAAGCTAACAGTCGGCCATCCAAATCGATGCAACGACCTCGTGAATCTAATGATATTAAGACAAAATGTAATACATACAGATATTACAGATTGATTAATTAAGTGACCTATAATCAGTCAGTTAATAAGCAGGTAACAGTCTTTATTGCATATAGGATATTTAAGTAAATCATTGTTATTACAATTAATATTAACGACTAACTCCCTCATTCATAAAACTTTACGGGCCTGATTTAGTTAAATTATGTTGTATCCCTTTCTTACAAATACATAAGTCATAATGACAGATAAATGCAAACAATAGCTAATTCAGGACTGTTACGCATTTATGAATAATAATAATAAACAAACAATAATGAAATAAACAATAGATCACGGCACATCAAAAGAACTTTAGTTATCAAATTGATAAATGTATATATATAAAAGGCATTATTTCGTGGCCTTGACACAATCAAACATTATTTTATAGCCCATGTAGGTAACAGGAAAAACTATACTAATCTTATCCTAGCAGGCATTATTTCATGGCCCGCAATGTACATACGAACAGGCGTTATTTCATGGCCTGGTTTTATACATAATAGGCATTATTTCATGGCCTAGGAGCATTTGCAAGCAGACATTATTTCATGGTCCGTGCAAGCTAAAATTAAATTATTATTAATAAACAGGCGTTATTTCATGGCCTGGATTTATAAATGAAAAGGCATTATTTCATGGCCTATGTGTATTTGCAAACAGACGTTATTTCATGGTCTGTGCAAGCTGAAATAAAATTATTATTAGTAAACAGGCATTATTTCATGGCCTGTGTGTATTTGCAAACAGACATTATTTAATGGTCTGTGCAAGCTGAAATAAAATTATTATTAGTAAACAGGCATTATTTCATAGCCTATCTTATGTGTATTTGCAAACAGACATTATTTCATGGTCTGTGCAGACAAGAAGAGACATATGAAATATTCTCGATATAAAATATTGTAATGAGTATCGGACTATAGTAATAGTTTAGTAAAATACTTTTTTTTATCATCAGTTTCCAAATACTGACAGCTGCTTACGATTGATGTTTCTTTTAAAATGAATTGCGTCATACTGCCTATGAAAGAAGCACAAAAACCTAGTTTTCATTTGTCAGTAATAATGAAGGCAATTGTTATATCTTTCATTAAATACATCAAAACATAAAGGACGAATAGGAATGGGACATTCAACTTTTAACGCATAAAGCAGTAGAAATTTTACAAGTGTCGATGTCGGTGAAATATCATATTGCTTTAAATTTTCTCTGAAATGTTCCGTGATTAGTGACGTTAAGGTGCAGTGGGTTCAGAAAACGAAGTTTTTAAAAAGCAGTAGCTTTTTTTTGCTTCACAATACGGCTGCCATACATTCAATTAGCAATCATGAGGGCTTTTTCTAGTGACTTCCGCGATTCGAATCCTAAGTTTTTGACTTTTGCTCGATAGAAAACGATCACGAACATAGGTCTAAAACGGACTTTAAACATTCGTAACAATTTGTGCACAAAAGATAAAAATATGAAAACTGCTTCTAATAACGCGCAATTTTATGCTTGAGCGAATTCCGCGATTACTTTTTTTTAATTTAACATTAAATAAATAAGTTCATAAACATGATATCAGCGGTCCCGTGCACGCAACTTCTTTGATCAGATGCCCGCTGGGCTTGAACGAAGGCGGTCCTATCGCGGGGCGCACTAAACTGACAGTTGGGTTTTGCAATTATTTTGACATTAAATCATATACGTATACGAAAAAGTATACCAGTAGACAAATTGTATTTAAAAAAAATAGGGTAAATTAATTATCATCACATAGAGCTCGGGTCTCATCTTAAATTTGATTTGTTGTTGTTTACGGGGGATAATTATTGAAAAACGCAGTAAACTATCTTAAAACAATACGGTTCTAAAATCATTTAAGTAATTTGCGCCTTGAAACCCCGCTTAAAATGAAAAAAAGTTTGAAGACTCATACTTACTGATTGGAGTTAATTTTCATTATGCTGGTATTACCTAATATTGCGTAATTTTAAAAACGTACCCATGTGACTTCTGTACGTAAATTATATTCTGTGCATATTTAATTTTATTTTTTATACCTCGTCGATGACAAACAAGCATACGGCCCGTCTGATGGTAAGCAGTCTCCGTAGCCTATGGACGCCTGCAACTCCAGAGGTGTTAGGTACATGCGCGTTGCCGTGCCTAACCCTCCGCACCCTCGTTGATAACTGGCAACCATACTCACCGGCAGGAACAATACTATGAGTAGGATCTAGTGTTATTTGGCTGCAGATTTCTGTAAGGTTGAGCTCTGCTCTAGATCTGGAATGACATCCGCTGTGCTGTGTCCTACCATACAAAGCGAGATGTAATTCACAGTGCCCATACCTCTCTTTTGGACGTAGTTCAAGGACCAGAGGAATGTCCATATATCTTCGTTCAGTATTTTCGTACTAAATAACTACACAGATTCAGATTCTGAACATATAACCGTAAGTTTACCAAAAATTTGGCGTAGCTGTACAGTCAGATGCAGAGAAAAACAATCCGCCAAAATTAAATTTCCACCCTGCCAGGACTTTATTCATTGATGAAGATAACGATATGTTTGCAAAAATGTAGTGATGAACATAGGTGGACAGTCATTTTGGATGCGTAGGGGAGAGCGGGGAGAAACGCAACACTTTGTACTTTGACCTTAGTTTCTGTTTAACCGTTATTATATTTAATTACACAAACGGGTCTACCGCGATATAATTTCATTGTTTTTACCTTTAATTCCGACGTTTCAGCTGAGTTGCACCAGCTGTGGTCACGGAAAGACACCGTTATTAACCGTTATTATTTTGATGAAATTAATGTAGTCATATATAACTTCATTGCATGTTCTGTACATTAACATCTTGATCAACCTTATAATAAATTGTGTATTTTGTATGTAAGTACCAGAGTGACTAAAAAATCTTCTTTTGTTACTCATGACCCCGTTGGCGTGCAGAAAGTAACACGTGTGGGTCAAAAGTAACAAGATACAGTGGGCTGTAATTAATATAATATGATAGGTATATCAAATCAATCAATCAATCAATCAATCAATCATTTATTTATTTCTTTGAATGTGGTACATTAAAGATGTAATAACAGAATTTTGTTCAGCACATCCTGCCTGAATAGGCATAGAAATAGTGAGTCTTACCTAAACTGCATGCAAGTAATGATTATGTACATTAAAATTTAACATTAAATTATAAGTAATATCAAAAATATCAATCATAGAAGTCACAAGTAAACATTAATTTCATTCATTATAAGTAATATCAAAAATATAAATCATAGAAGTCACAAGTAAACATTAATTTCATTCAATAAAAGTATACAAATAATTAATAATTCAGGTAGTCAAATAATTGGTTCTACGTCAAATAATAATATAATAATAGTCAAGCCTAGTTTAACTCGTTAAGGAGCTTCTAGGAACTCTTTTATTGAGTAAAAACATTTATCGATCAAATAGGTAGTGAACAGCTTCTTAAATCGATGAACCGGGAGATTTCTCATATGTATCGGTATTTTATTAAATATTCTTGGTGCCATTCCAAAGAAACTATTTCGCATTAATGCCGTTTTCATAGGCTGAATGTATAACTGTCCCTCATATTGAGGGCGTATTGGCTGATTACGTCTCTCTGATACACTTGTAAACAAATGTGGATTTCGTTTTACGAATAGAGCTACTTCGAGTATATATAATGAAGGCAGTGTTAGAAGTTTTAGGGATTTGAATAAGGGAATACAACTATCTCTTACGTCTACACCGCAGATAGCTCTTATGCATCTCTTTTGGGCTATAAAAGCGGCCTCGCGATTTACAGAGTTTCCCCAAAAGATGATGCCGTATCTAATTTTTGATACTACTAGTCCGTGATATGCTACTAGAACTGTATCACGATTGGCTATTTTAGACAGTCTGTTAATAGCCTAGGCCGATTTGCTCAAGTACTTACATAAGTCATCTATGTGATTTTTCCAAGTTAACTGATAATCTATTAATAAGCCTAGAAATTTTGTAACAGCTACATTCTCTATTGTTGTACCTTCGTAGTTAACATTGATATTACTATTACTTGATTGTGCTGATGTCCGCTGATGAAAATGCATTACATTTGTCTTATCCAAGTTAATTATTAAATTATTATTGTTAAGCCATGTTATTATATTATTCAATTCTGTATTTATGTCATGTTCATAGTTTCTTAAATCATTACAGCGTATAATTGATGTACTATCGTCCGCAAATAAAACAATTGGATAATTGACATTCTTCGGCAAATCATTAATATAGACTAGAAACAATAATGGTCCAAGTACACTTCCCTGAGGAACCCCATGTTGTGTAATGTGTTCTCCAGAGGTATAACTACATTGTTTCTTGGTTGCATTACATATTCTGGATATCTCGGTATATTGTGTCCTATCTTTTAAATAAGACGATATAAGATTCGATGCGTTGCCCCTTACACCATACATACTAAGTTTGTCTAAGAGTCGATCATGGCAAACATAATCGAAAGCCTTAGACATGTCGGTATAAATCGCACAAATCGGGTTTCTTCTGTCAATACTCTCCATCACAACCTTAAGCATGTCATGTATTGCTAAATTAATAGAAACATTTTTTCTAAAGCCTTTCTGCTCGTAACATAGTATGTTAAAATTTGTTAAGTAAGAGTACAGACGTTGATAAATAATTTTCTCAAAAAGTTTTGAAAATATGGGGATAAGAGCAATTGGCCGATAGTTGTTTAAGCTTTCCTTATCTCCTTTTTTATGTAACGGCTTTATAACAGTTTTTTTTAAACCATCAGGATATATTCCTGTAGATAAAGTGAGATTAATTATATGGCACAAATGTGTGTCTATGATACTACTGGCAAACTTAATAACAACCGTGGATATATCATCATAACCCACGCTGTTTGTATTTTTGAGGGAACTTATTGTTGATTTTATTTCTTGTGGTGTTGTGGGCGCTAGAAAAATGGAATGTGAATTGCTACGTATTTTATTGTCATTCCCGTTATTTTGTGTCGTACTTGGGATGCTTCTTTCAATAAAGTGATTATTAAACGCTTCCGCGATATGGACTGGATCTGTTAATATCTCATTTCCTTTTTTTATTGATTGTATAAATTGCTTAGGGTATTGAGCTTTTTGAGCGTTTATTACTCGCCATGTTGCTTTTGTTCTGTTCGTGGCAGTATTTATTGCATAGTTATTTTGTGCCTTCTGCGTTAACTTGACTATCTTTTTGTATAATTTTGAATAATTATTAAGTAAGGCTTTGTATTGCGGAGTAGGAAATCGTCTATATTGCCATAATAGTTGTCTCTGTCTCTTACAACAAATTCGCACACCCTTTGATATCCACCTAGTTTTTGCATTACATCTAATAGTCACACTTTTTTTTGGAAAACAAAGCTCATATAGTAAGCGAAAATCCTCTATAAAACTATTATACGCAACAAGTACTAATTAAATATGTAAATTATTATTGATCACACACTTTAATATTTGCATTTTAACTAAGTACATAAACATTAGCATTTTAAGAAAATAAATCAATATTAAGTCCTCGTTAGAAATTGTTTTTATTTCAAGTATCAATCAATTATTCTGTTATAAACATGTTTTCTACTCAGATAATTCAGGGTCAGTTTTTTCACTCACAAATATGGCATACATCGTTTAAATCATCATTGACGCATTAAGCATGTGACACCATAATCAATCTAATCAATAATCAATATCCCTTCGGGTGGCAGGGCCTCCGGTTGAAGGGTAGGAGAAATGGCGCGGGCATTTTTTTAAATATGCCCCTGCGTGGCAGAGGGCGGGAGCCGGACACTTCCCTAATTGGCGGCGAACCGGGAGACGGTTCCGTCATAACAAGCCCGTGAGTGGCAGAGACCGTCTCCCGGCCTCTGTGCGACATCGTATTTCGCGCCTAAAATAAAACCGTTAAAACTATGCCTTGCTTGCTTACTCTTGCAAGATGCATTCGTCAATAAACAAGGATGGTATTCCTTAACGGTCGAATTCCCGCGTAAAATAAAGTTTGTTAGAACTGTGTGAACCATATTAAATGTATTGTTTTGTCATAAAAACTGCTTTTTCTACAGTCAATTGTTTTATTTCCTAATTATACGTATTTTTATACATGAAAGTAGAAAAAACTTGGTAATAATATGAGATTTGATCAAGTCCAGCATAATTCACGTAAAATAGAATGTAATTCATTGGTATACAATCAAATAAACCATTTTATGCTGAATTCAATAATATATAGTTAATATATATCATTCATACATATTTTTTGAGAAACGGTCATATTTCTAACACGCGCCAAATTCGCGATGACCATCCTGGAGGCCCCGCCACTTGACGTATATTTTTCCAAAATGGCCGCGCCACTCAACCTCAACCCACCGTTAAATCTGAGGCGCCGCCATTCAACGGCTTGTTATGTCTGTCCGTCTCCCGGCTCCCCGCCACTTACCGTAGAGACCGGGAGCCGGACAATGCCACTCTAGGGGATATGCAAATATTCAGAAAATGTATGTATTTTAATACAACGTAAACATCAAATAACTAAAAGTCAAAAAACGTACTTTTGATTCGAAAAATCACGTTGCGTCCTCTCACAGAACCTAATAGCACGTGGCGCCCGTTTCGACTGATGCAAGTGAAGGGGGCGCCACTGTCTATCACCTAATAGCAGCGGAGTGGTGTTTTGACTATTAGATACACCTACAGAGCAATAGTTACTTTCCATTCCACCCGCCGTTACGTTTGTCCCCGCTCTCCCCTACATTTCACTTGAAAAAGCATGCAAAATTTTCTTATTAGCTAGGTACTACAACTAAATATATACAGATTGAAGCTAAGCTAAGGTAAGTAAGTTATATAATAATAACATCATCGGAATACACATATGATTTCAAGGAAATTGTCATTGAATTGATTTTGCGCCTTATCGAAAGCCCTATTGAATAGAGTAGTACCTAAATAACGTTTTTCATCTGACGACTTCTGTATTTATTCGGTTTATTTAGTACGCGTATCTAATGAATTCGATTTTAGTTAATTTACATTTAAATACGTCACATATGACATGAACAGACAAGGAGAGTAAGATAAAATATATTGTTTCTCTTCCTTCTTTCAATGGAACTTTTTTAGAGTTTCTCATCCTCAAAGGAGGCTAGTGGTTAACACGAAACTTAAAATACTCTCATTTGCATCTTAAAAAAAACAGGATGGGTCACTGACCTGTCCCAGTAAAGTGAG
Source organism: Cydia splendana (assembly GCF_910591565.1). Taxonomy (NCBI): domain Eukaryota; kingdom Metazoa; phylum Arthropoda; class Insecta; order Lepidoptera; family Tortricidae; genus Cydia; species Cydia splendana. Next base: position 147,368 of record NW_026946912.1, read on the forward strand.
GTAGTGTGCGTGAAGTGTGCTTGTGTGTGAAATGGGGTAATTTGACAGAATCTGAAAATTTTCCTCGGGCATACCTCGCCTTAATCCATATACTTATGATTAATAATGTACGATAAATGTATTCACAATGAGATCAGCAAAGTACCTTCCCTAAACAATTGTCAACATATTTGTAAACTAATCATTACCAGTTTGTTTATCAACTTCAAATTTTCCTATTTTCGTAAGTCTTGCTGTCATTAACTTTATACGGACACTCACACACTAGAGGTATTTATTATATACTCGTATGGACTCTGAAATTATATAGCTATAAGCTTTTCAATACTTGTCTTTCAACTTACACTAAGTTCCCATCTTCGTATGTCTTAGGATTAGAATGTTTAGCATCATAATACATATTTTGAGATTCCCGTGATCGTCTCTATACGCGAATTTAATTTTTCCCTTACTTTATCTACATCTTCACAGTTTGTGCCGGTAACATCGTCAGAAAACTATGTCAGAATGTGACTCTCACCAGGCCGTTGGCCATGAGTGTGGGAACGGAATTTAATATAAAATAAAAATGTCCTAAAGGATTCGCTAGTGAATGAAGTGCTACGATCGGTAATAATTCGACGAGAAATACAAAATTATTCAAAGTACTTGCGAAGAGTATTGATGGATGTTTGAAACTTGGTGTTCCAAACAGGTTTTACATATACATAAGTATGTATTTATTTATTGAACAAATCTATTATGACGACTCGAATCTACTATGTAAACGTTGTCCCTTCTACTCCTAATAAATGACCCAACGTGATTAGCATGTTGCGAGTACTGACCTTCTTAATTGGATTCCGCTTGGTTTGGATCGGGCGTATTTTGCGATCATATTTCGTGAAAAAAAATACGCATCATGGTAAACCAATAAGAAGCTCAAATCTTCTCTTGTGTTTTATTCACGTTGAAGTGTCCTATGTTGTAATACTTATCAGTGCAGTGCAGACTCTTTGGGATTACTCATCGGTCGTCAACGGGAGCAACTCGGAATATCCTATTATTCTTTATTTGGACTTAATATAAACGATATTATGTAACGAAAGGTTATTTAGGCTGCCCATTATCCCCTGAACCTCACTGTTTGCATTTTGAATGGTAAGTAGTTCAATTATTATAATGAAAGTATTATGTGATCCGCGAACTAACTAACTTAGTGCATCAACTTGAGGCACTACTTAGCCGAGCCTATATAATCTTAAAATTACTTAAAATTGTACTCTTGTATCTGCTCCCACCACCTAACAACACGACCAAGCCTACCAAGTATACTCTAAAATCTATAAATTTATGCAAAGAGGCTACTACATTGAGCATTATACGATCATAGGACGAATAATTTTGCTCCTCTAAGGCTTGGATGGTCTATCTACTGGAAACGCCACACCGGCAGAGCGTATAATAACATCATCTAAATAGGGATAGGAAATGATTACCCGCTAACACATCAGGTTGGCTAAGTTGGCTTAGTTAGACCGGTATAGGGTGACGGATAATGACGAACAACGTTATTGTCCCCTTCGCAGCCAATTTATAACTCTACAAACCACAGGGTCCTACTGACGTACTACTCAGTTCTGATAAATTAAAGCGAAGGAAGTTCTACATTCATATAGTATATCTAAAAGATGGATTCTATCACGTGGATTGAGGTTTTCACCACATTTTAAATCAGAGTTGATATACTAGAGCCTATATCTCCATTCCGAGTGGTAACATTCGTAACACATGTATACTGGTCTCTTCCTGAGCTATCCAACCACGTGCAACCAAAGTATCTTTGACTAGCCAACAAACGTTATGACCGGAACAGGTTTTCTTAATTTGACCTATGCCTCCAAATACACCGAACGATATTGAATTGTGTCCATTGTGTAGGTACTATAAACCCTTTATCGATAAGTTCGATAACAACAGCGTCTTCATAAATCAGTGTGCTTCTTAACGATGACCGCACCTGCGATTGCAACATCACTATCGCAACTTATTTTTTTTTTATCGTTTCTAATTGACCAACCTGAACTATACCTAAATGGCGACTAATTTTAATCAATATGTAAGGATAACTGGTGTATCTACATAACAGCAACACTATCCAACGAAATTTGAACATTGCACCTTTCCAACATTTGCACTGCCCCATTTCAAAATCCGTTGAGTACAGTTGACTAGTGCCTTAGCACCAGTAATATAGATTTCTAAATATAGGTATATATATTATTATATTAAGCAACTGTATATATATAAATATATATAAGCTTTAAGATATTGATCATCACGCGTTCACTGTCTAAATTAATTATAACAAAACATTCGACCTGTATGCCATCGACCAAAGCGGTTTTAAAATATCTATAATTAGTTTTTTTTTTGTTTTGAAAAAAAAAACTACAGAAGCTGAAACTATGACTGGGATACCTACTCTAAACACTATTCTCAGCAACGCGCAGTGTTGTCGTTTCATTGGGCAGTTTTGCGTAACATTGTTCGGTTTCGTGGCCTATTCTCGAACACCTACCACATTTTCTTAATGGTAGCGTACACTGGGAAGTAATATGGCCGTCTTTCTTACAATTAGAACAGCGCAAAGGCCTTTGATTGACGCGCAACTGACCATCCTGAGCCTTCGGAGCTAAGTTTCTGGCAAATTTACGTTCTATATTGGGTCTTGTGTTTCGTGCATTACGCAGATACGGCAGCAATTTATTAGGATCGTTATATTGTGCTGCTTCTGCACCTAACCTTACGGAACGATCATCAATGCCCTGCAAAATGCATTCTACCGCACGCTTACCAAAAATACTACATCTACTTGTCAACGCTACCTTCTCATAGTAATATTCTTCCAAGGAGTCGGAGAACCGGGCCCTTTTAGCTAACATGTCAGTAAGCATAGTACCATAATTTTCTTCGGATGGAAAAGCTGATAAAAGTTTTCCTGCCATTCGGCCCATGAAAAGAGAACGGATGGGAGACTTTCGTACCACCGCTGAGCGATACCTTTTAATTTTGGCAATGCAAAGTGCACAATCTGCTTTTCTGTCCAGTTGTAGATGCTGGCACATTCGTTTACCTTATGTAGCCACATAGTCATAGTCTGTTCCTTTTTACATGGGTCGAATTCAGGTACAGTATTATTCATCGAGCCAAGTTTATCTAAATCAACATTAGGATTACGAAATGTCTTTAACGCTGATACTAGGTCCGCAATATTAGTATTATTCAATGGCTCACCCGTATCCTTGGTTCTTCGCTCGGCACGACTGCGTGCCCTGTGTCCGCTCGAGTTGCTACGTCGAGGAGTTGAGCGGCGTGGTCGGCGGCTGCGCCGGCTCCGTGACCGGCGTGTCCGGCTACGCGAGCGGTGCCTCGACGGCCCCGGAGCAGCCGCGTCAAGGCTGCGACTCACGTGGCTCTGCTGAGTGCCGGGGTCCCGGCTGAGCGTCCGTTGGTTCCGCGCCCGGTGACTGCCGCTCACGTGGCTCTGCTGAGTGCCGATGTCCCGGCTGCGCGTCCGTAGATTCCGCGCCCGACGGCTGCGCGACCGTTGACTGCTCGGGCGTCGGCTGCGCCTCTCGCCCCGCCGACGCTGGTCTTCGTCCGGAGAGCAGCGGCTGATACGCCCTCGCGAACGCCGACTGGTGCGGCTGCGCGACCGCCGCGACCCCCGCCTGCTCGTCCGCTGCCTGGCTCTGCTGCGCGACCGTTGGTGCCTCGAAGCCTCTCTCGTAGGACTCGTGGGGGTATACAGCACCCGACCATGAGATCCGTCCTCCATAGCGACCTGGAACGTTCAAGTTATTCGCGAAGATCACAGCTGACGTGAACTTGAATATATATGATATACTTCTGTATCAATAATTACACATTAACACAGCAGAAAAAATGCTACAATGATTGTGATAGGATCTCTAGATTTTAAGTTGTTTCGTCTTTTAAAAGAAATACGGTAGTATTACAATTAATTTTAAACTAGCATACACTATTCAACTTTTTTCCAAATTAATACATATACTGTAAGCCTATCGCAGCAAATAAGTACTACATACTATCTCAGTGTTAACCATCACCTAATTTTGGTTTAGTTAGCACTTGCAGCAATTCATGTGTATATATCAAAGTGATTTTTAACAACAACAACAACAAGAATTACATACCTTTGTTATATTTGTAGCAATCTTTTCAAAAGCAAAATTTATAATTCAAAATGTAGGTAGTGGACGTAGCGGTTTAACGAAAACAAAAGCATAACGCAGAAAAAGAAAAAAAAAAGTATTTATTTATCACTTTAATGGTTCATATATCCCACTGGCTGAGATGTAGATGCACGAGGGCGGACTTTAGTGTTTTAAGCTAAGAAACTAGCCAAAGGTATGTAATTTAGATAAACAAATGAAAGATGGTATTGATTCAAGTACTTACTGTTTATTATCACAATATCAAATGTATCCTCACACTTAACTCACCGATGCATTCATAGAATACTTGCTATACTATATTTAAGCAAAAGCTTTAATAAAATAATTTAAGCATACAATTCGCAGACTAGTACTTTCTTCCTCGATCTCCTTTATTGTTGGTGGTTAAAACAAGACTCCCTAACGGCCGTTGCCACTATTCCCGCTACTTCAAACGTCATCACTGTCGGCCAATCAGAACGCCGCGCCACCATTTTAGCAGCGCCCTGATTGGTCGACGTGCCAACTGTCAGTCTTGGTTTAATCATTACACTTACTTCTTTTACTTAATGAATCAGATTATTATTAATAAGAGTACAAATGTATGTAAATAATATGCTATTAATTATATAAAGCTAACACGTATGAACACGGTCTGCGTTTTGAACGATCTACACATGATTATGGTCTGTTGTGCTCTGTGGTTTACACGTATGATAGTGATCTACGTGTAGACTGGGCTTGCACGTATGAATACGGTCTGCGTGTCAAGCAACGTGACGTACGATTATGGTCTGCGTCAAGTATGTTTCAGGTGAAGGCTGAGCTTTCGTTCGCCAGAGACCAGAGACTATGGCAGTTTCTACTGGCAACGAATGGCGACGAATTAATCGACATCTAGGTTCGATTTATTAAAAGATACGCCCCTGTTTACCTTGAGAATGAAGAATGTGTGCAGGCTCTGCTTTTATTGATGAGTGAATTAATTGAATGATGAATGAGCGCGAGTTTTGAAAGTCTGTGTGAAGAAGCATACGATTGTTGAGCGTGTTTCTAACTTAGTATTGTTTACAGGTGAAAACTTAGGAGATGGTGAAACATCGTCCCCTACTGCAACTGCTGGTCCATCTGTGTCGCAAGACTCGCAAGTGGACTCGCACCCCGAACTGCCTACGGTGGACACCGCTGGTCAGAGCGACGCTACGCGAGCACGTGTCGAGGGCGACACGCTGCCAGGAGAGGCCGTATAAGCGCAATCAGTTTACCACCACCCCTGACGTCACCACCAGGCCCCAATTTCACCACGGTGACAGGTGCGACAATTGTAAAATCATTGTTGCTGACGTCACAGGCATCCATGGGCTACGGTTACCACTTACCATCGGGCGGGCCGTATTCCTGTTTGCCACCATCATTGTATTATTTAAAAAAACTTTATTATATCGGAAAAAAAACAGATATTTCTTTTGCGAAGTTTCTGACAATTGTCAAGATTTAGAAGAATTGTAGGTAATTCTTGACAGGTAATGAGTTATATGTCGGAATTTCGTGACAATTGTAGTGTTTCTTGTGACAATTGTCATAAACTTAGCAAGAGAAATATCTGTTTTTTTCCGATATAATAAAGTTTTTTTTAATAAAACAATTATGGTGGCAAACAGGAATACGGCCCGCCCGATGGTAAGCGGTAACCGTAGCCCATGGATGCCTGTGACGTCAGCAACAGTGATGTTTTACAATTGTCGCACCTGTCACCGTGGTGAAATTGGAGCCTGTCAGTACCTATCTACCTAGCTATAGGGTAGGTGAGCACGCGGTGCGCACAGCCATCGTCCGGCATTGACATCGTGGCGCTTGCGGCGGACGGACGTCTCCAGAATTACTCGTAATCGAGGGTCGCGTGAGCCATATATTTTTGATTGTGATTTTTAAGTAAGGAATAAGCAATCGTTATTGTTGTAGATGTTAAGTAGCCATCGAGTACTTGTGTCTAGTGATTACTATAAAAATAACTATTAAGAATGTTAAATTAAATGGTTTTCTTTATAAAGTTATTTTTATTCATTCAAATATCACCTAGATCCTTATAATATATTGACTATTGATTATTATTTATTACATCTGCGTATTCAGTCCGCGGGGGGCCGTCTTTAGCGGTCACGCACACTCGGACAGTAGTACACCAACAGTTTGACACGCCTAGTTGCCTCCAGAAACTCGCGAACTAAATTGACATGAGTTTGAGAAATAAAATGATACCAGGAATAGCAAAGAAAAAATAGTCAGGGGTAGGTATATGTCGATAAAATGATATCGATAAGTAAGATATTGCACTTACGAGTAAGTAGGTACTAACTACCTATCTCATAATTATAAAGCTGTCACAAACGACTTCGATTTGTATGAATGTGACGAGAAAAGTGGTTGACTCGATTGTAAGATTGGGACATTACCGATCAAATCGAAACTGACAAATTTCAATGTTAGTATGCAGGTTTGGGGGCAAGTTGTTTATTTCAAGAGCTCGCGGTTGTCGCCATAAATCTAAAATTGGTGGTTTAATTTTATACAATGTGGCCGGTAGATGAGATTGATCGATAATTAAAGTTAAAGACCAAGAAAACTCTGCAGTGATTTTGATAGCCTACGCAGTGCAACTATTATTAAAATACGTCATACTTTCATAGAATTTTGACGTTTAAAATAATACTTGCGCTGCGTGGGCTATCAAAATCACTGCAATCTTTTTTTGGTCTTACGGTCTGGACGGTTTGCCCTTCGGGCATCTGAAGCTACCTAACGAATCTAACCTACCTAACCTACGTTCGAAAACAAAAAATCGTATGCTTATTTTAAAGACTCATGAACTCTAAGTAATAGGAATAAAGTAGAATTTTACTAATGCTGTAACGCTGTAATGCGACATGCTAAAGACAGCCCAAAAATTTTGGGGCGATAGAATAAAAGTTTCACTTTGACTTACCCTTCCATCGTAGTTCTGTTGCAATGAAAAAGCTGACGAAGAAAATGAAGTCACGGTGCGCGGCGCCTGTACGATGCGCGAACTTGGTCCAGGAGTACCTACAATAAAAACAAAATTATAAAGTTGTGGCTATAAATGCACAGATTGCCAAAAACAGATTAGATAGTTGACATATATTTCCTTGTTGTATCACCAATTGCCTATGATTTTAAAAACAGCTAAAATCAGTTGTCAATTTGTGTCTTTCTTTGTTCCTCACGTTATCCCGGCATTTTGCCACGGCTCATGGGAGCCTGGGGTCCGCTTGACAACTTATCCCAAGAATTGACGTAGGCACTAGTTTTTACGAAAGCGACTGCCATCTGACCTTCCAAACCAGAGGGAGTCTAAATACTTCATAAATTTTAAGACTCCCTATTTTTCATACAAAATAAATATTATATTCAAGGGACACCGTCGTCTCGTCACACCATCTCATTGTGATTGACGTTGCTTGTCACGCCTTAAACATAACAATATTTGCAATACATTGCGTCTTAGAATAAACTTCAAAGTGTATTAAAAATCAAACCATAAGTTATTAATAAAGTCGCTGAACAAATGTTGGTCAATATGAGGAGTACAGCCTACAGTTACATTTTTTGCTCATATTACAGGCCACACCCGGTATATAATACATACGAGTACATATATAATCCCTTAGAAAGTTCTCAAGTACATACACTATTAAAAACAAAAATTCGCTCTCGATGCAAATTTTCCATCGTTTCTCCACCATAAATTGGGGATTATTACAAACTTTCCATGAAAGGCATTTTAACTCCCTTATCCGAATACATTTCTAAAAACGCTGACATACACTTACTTGTTTTCTATTATTGTGTCTTTTTACGACAATTCAAATTCACTATTTACAGAAATTTTCATTTCCGATGCAAACTTTCAACCCTTTTTTCACCAACTTAGGGAATGGATTTTCAAAAACGTCGATATCAGTTTTCGTTTATTTAAATATAATGCCTACAAATTGGACCACATATAAACTTCTAATCCCGTTTAACCCTTTTAGGGGATGAATTTCTGAAAATGATGTAATTATTTTTCTTGAATTCTAATAAGTACTTACATAATATGCTGTTATACGAAGTTTCTAGTCCCATACTAAAAAAAAAGTAATTCGCTCCATACATTTTCACCACCTTGGGGGATTAATTGTTAAAAACGATGAAATTACTTTTCTTGAATTCTAATACATAATATGCTGTTGTACAAAGTTTCAAGTTCCAAGCTCAAAATAAAACTTGAACTGCGTACAAACTTTCATCCCCTTTATAACCCCCTTTAGGGATTGAATTTCCAAAAACGTTTGATTATAATCGGCTGTTATACCTTTATAAGAAGTTTCTATGCATTTGAAATGGATTAAAACTCTCAACCCCTTTTTAACCCTTTTAGGGGATGCAATTTAAAAATCGCTGAAATTAGTTTTCTCTATTTTAATAAAATACCTTTTAACGAAGTTTCAAGTTCCTAGATTAGAATAAAATTTGAATCCCATACAAACTTTCCACTCCGTTTTATCCCTTCAAAATCGGTTTTTATTTCTTGTACACGTTACAAATGTAACCTGTACGGTTACCATCAGTACGGTTACCATCAGTTTGTCACTGACATAAACGCCGTCGAGAACGTAATTTACTTTCTATACGTCCCGTTTGCACTAATATGCGAGTGCGAGCGAGATGTATAGAAAGTAAATTACGTTCTCGACGGCGTTTATGTCAGTGACAAACTGATGATAACCGTACAGGTGTGCAAATGGTAACTTTCTAGCATTTGTAGTTTCGGCTCTGCGTTGCTGAGTCAGTCAGTCCGTCATCCAGGACACGTAAATTTAACGCTGCTTTTTAGGGTTCCATACCCTATTACTAAGACTTTGCTATCCGTCTGTCTGTCTGTTACCAGGCTGTATCTCATGAACCGTGATAGCTAGACAGTTGAAATTTTCACAGATGATGTATTTCTGTTGCCGCTATAACAACAAGCAGAATAAAATAAATATTTAAGTAGGGTCCCACACAACAAACGTGATTTTTTGACGATTTTTGCGTACGCGTTGCGTATGGTACGGAACCCTTCGTGCGCGAGTCCGAGTCGCACTTGTCCGGTTTTTTAAAATCCTGTTGGCACCTCAGACAGTGGCGAACCACTCGTTACTTCGGGCAAACTCGGCTCCGTTCGGTTGAGCATTGCTTCGAGCATAGATATAATAATATATAGAGATACCTTCCAAGCGAGCTGTCACTGTTGCTACTTTTGTTTAGTGTACGAATAACAATGAGGCCCACCTTGCTGTAGCCATGTCGATAAAGTCATATCAATAAACTATCGACATTACTTGCAATTTTAATTTTACTTCAAAGGTTTAACGATACATAAAATGAACAAAAACGCTTTTATTCTTTATTGTGGTTATCAGATCACAATTTTATAGTCACGCCCCAGGAGGGAAAGTTCAGATATTTAATTAAAATACATAAATACCTACTAAAATAGGTGTTCCGCAATAATTAAATTATTTTATTACATTATAATATATTCATTATCCATTAGCATTTCAATTATGTTTATGTTTAACGGAGATATTGAAGCTTCAATTAATCGCTATTTCGTTCCGCTGTGTAGCGTTTATCGATATATAACATGATTAAAATCGACTTTTCACATCCCTAAAAGAGCACACATATACGCTTTTACATACACAACCTGGGTCTACCAAAAAAGGCAACACTTTGATTTGAAGTCCATCTTGTCAACAGTACCTATGGTTGTCCTTTTTTGACAAACGGCATTTTTAAAAGAGCGAGGAGAGACAAATGATACTAGTTGCTGCGCCGTGAAAGAGAACAGAAAACGTTGGGCCCTTGGCTTCGAGCAATTATTAGAGTTGGCACCATTTGACGTCCTTTTGCATGCCCGACCACAGATAAGATAATGACTTGAATTTTGACAACCCTAAATAGCCGAAAGGGATAGTGCCATACTTAGAAATTTTTATATTTTAAAATTAATTAATTTATTTAAATTTATTTTGATTTGATTTAATTTTAATTTATTTGTTAATTTATTCATTACTTAGATTTATTTTATTAGAGTTTATTTTATTTCAATAATTATACCCGAATGAAGGTTGGGGGAGGCGATGGCTGAGATACGCGTCATACTCGTGAACGGGTGCTGTTTGTGGAGACTGTGGGCGCAGCACGGTTCCATTTTTATCGTCTATCACTATGCGCGTCCCTTTCGCACTTACGTACTTGTTAGAACGTGACAGGCATGGTGACAAGGGATAAAAACGCGACCGTGCTAAGCCGCCTGGTCTGCTTAAGCTAACACAAGCTATTATACTTAGTAACTTTATTTTTATTAACTAGCTGTGCCCGCGGCTCCGCCCGCGTGTAATTCGGTCTGTGTCATTAAGCGGCTAATTTCTAATCCTAATTTTTCTCCCTCTCCCCTGGAGGCGGAACTTGAAGTAAAGTTGACATATGGATATGCTAGAGGACTGAAGTCCAGATAAAATATTTTACAATTAGGTACCAATAAATAAAACTACACTCTAAAATCAATAGTTTTATTCGCCCTTATTCAAATTTTACACGTAATTTAAACTTAGAGAATATAACCAAACGGAGTGGTCATTAACAGGCGTCCCCCTCTGTCGAAAATAGGCGGCCAATGGTCAACCGACGTTTATCTGACATGGCTATGTTTACGTTACGTAGGTACCTACACATTTGATGTGCCCCTCCCCCGCAAAAAACGCCAGACTATTTTGTACCGAAAATTATAGACATGGCGTCTCTGTTGGTTATATTCTCTAAGGATTTAAACGACAGAGTAGTAGGTGAATATCGGACGATACAGTAAGAGATACGCGCGCGAGCGAAAGCGAAGCGGCCTGCCTGGCTAGAGCGCCACTTACCGTGGTCTTCTTCAGACTCCTGAGGAAGACCACGTGCCCCTTGTAACCTCAATGCGTTGCGAAACTTTCGCGAATGATTCGATTTTTTTCGGGAAGGCATGGTAATGCGTATAAAATGCGAGTCCCAAATCGTTTGACTCCGCAAACGACCAGTCAGCCGGATTAAGATATTTTGATGCCCTAAGTATTTCTAGACCATGACCATGAAAATTTTTCGATATAAAAACGCAATTTGATAGACAGTTGTACATTTTTACTTTTAGTATGGAAATCAGTCACATCATTTTATCACGAAAATTGACAGTGCCGCAGCAGTAACCTTGCAACCTAATGCTGCTGCAATCGCCACCCGAATGTCACCTTTATTATCATATCTTAGAAAGTTATTGAAAACGCGAGCGAAGCGAGCGCGACAATATTTCGACATAAAGAACGCATTTTGATAGACAGTTGTACATTTTTACTTTTAGTGTGGAAATCAGTCACATTATTTTATCACGAAAATACACAGTGCTGCAGCAGTAACGTTGCAACAGAGTACCTAATGCTGCTGCAGGCGCCACCCGAATGTCACCTTTATCATAAATAACTTAGAATGTTATTGAAAACGCGAGCGAAGCGAACGCGAAATTGTTTCGATAATTTTTGGTGCCCCCTAGACATGGTGCCCTAAGCAAGTGCTTATTTTGCTTAAAAGGGTTAATCCGGCACTGCAAATGACAGAGGTCAATGTTTTTTTTACCCACACCCACCACCAAAGTACCCACCTTCGTGGCCATTATTAAGTGCTTAAGTAGGCGATACGTATGAATATGTATTTGATATGGATGCGATATAATTACGATTAGGTATAATTCATGACGGAGAAAATAAATAATTTTAAATAATTTTATGAAATTATACGCGTGTTAATATGTGTGTTTATTTTACAACTACGTAACTATGTAAACCCATTTTTAGTTTTCTTGGTTACCTCCCCAAAAAATGGCACTGTGCAATGAGGGGCAATTAATTTACTGTCGTTTAATTTTGTTGTATTATTAAATCAACACAATTATTCAATAAAATTTGTTGATATCCGTACGATTGATTGAAATTTTAGAAGAGGGGTCTTCTAAACTTAGAGTTAATTTGGCAAAATCCTTCCTCGGTGGCTTATTTATGTCACATCGTATTAAAGTCAGCGCCATCTGTTAGTTTACCAGGGTACTCTATAGTGTTAGCACATATTTGAAAAAAGTTTGCCCCTCCTTCCTAAGTAGCGCCATACGATTCAGGGGCAAACTTAAGTCAATCGAGTGTTGTGGCTACCCCCCCTTTTAGGGGTTGAATTTTTATAGCTTATAACCTGGCCGGGGATTTTCTCGACAGATTAGTAAAGTTTTCATCAAAATCCGTTCAGCCGTTTTCACGTGATGCGCGTTCAAATAAACAGACAAACAGATAAACAGATAAACAGACAAACAGACAAAAATTCTAAAAACTGTTGGAACGTGTTCTGTTATCAATTCCAAGTATCCCCAGCCAACTTTTTTTCAAATATCTTCCATGTACAGACTTTCGCCCCTCTTCAGCTTTATTATATGTATAGATAGATTAATTACAGTGAGACGCCTCATTCTGCTCTCGTATGTTTCTTTTCTCTTAATGAATGTATTAATTATACAGGATATTGACTCTTGGAGACCCTATACATCTCTAATAACTTGATAAACTATATAATCTTATAGTTCTGACACCTAGAGACATTTACACCTCTAAATATTATAGAATTTTTTTTTTGTGTTTAGTATCTGTATTTTTTATGTAATTCGACATTAAGAGACCATATACATCTCTTAGTAATTGTAATACGTTAGATTGAATTGTTAGTTTTATTTTATAAAATTGTTGATGTTATTATTTTTCCTTGTATGTAAATTCAATGATGACGTGTAAAAGTGCCCTTGTGGCCTATTTGCTGAATAAATGTTGATGTTTGATGATGTTTGATGTTATATTTTTAGTAAGTACCTTAGTAACAAAAAAATATCTTAAATTAAAATATGAAAAATTAAACAAATCTATTTTTTAGTTTTGATAATATATTTATTCGTCTTATTTCCATGTACCTAAATTCAATTGTACGATTTGTATTTCACTTGCCATTTGGTGGATACGGGTAAATATCTGGTAGTTTGGGTCGATTCGGGAATTGCCCCTGTGTTTACCCGCCAGCGCCCACCTCTACGAGTATTTATTGGCCGAAGCATAGCGAAGGTCTACGTTTTGACTCGGGCATTTTGCTTTTGGCTTTTGTATGTCCGAATGTTCTCCTCTACAGGTCACAATTCTCAACCGATTTTCGTGAAATTTAGTGACCAGATTCCATGAGTAAATAATTTTCTTTTGTCGATCCGGTTGTTGGAAAGGCCAAAGTCGGTTTCCCATAGTAAGTTGGCTCTTAAATCAATTTGACTCGGGTTTTTTTTTGTGAGTACCTCTTATGGTGAAGGATATTTTTGCTGAGTATCAACATCCTACTAGTGACAGATTTTGTTTTTTCTTTAATGTATTGTTTATAGGGTTGTATTCAAGTGATTTACTTAAGTTTTTTAAATAGTGTTCTTTATTCATGTATGCATCTATACTCAAAAAACGAATACCAGTTGTCATAAAAAAAAGAAAAATAAAGTTTAAAAAATAAAACATTTTTTTATGTCGTGGTGAATTAGTGACACCCTCTAATTTTTTTTTCTAGTAGTAGGCCAGACATTGGCCTACTACTTGCCTAAATATCAACATTTTCCAAATGGTACTTTCTGTCAAAAATTAGCAATGTGTGTGGTAAGTTCTGTACTCAGTCGGTGTTTTTCAATGTAGTATACAAACTCTTCGATTACTTATGTTTGCGTTTTCTTATCAGGTTGTCGTATTTATGGTGGTTCTCCTTATCCGAATTTCATACAATTGTATTGACGGATTTTCTCTTAATAACTTGATTTCCCGCACTTTAAACCTTGATATTCAGGGAAATATGAATCGTATAAATTGGCAACTGAAAAATAATGACCAGTTATTCAATAATATTATTTAAAAATTCATTCAAATATTGAGAAAATTTTGCTCAACGCTTGTTTGTGTGAGTTACCTTTACACTATCCGTGTCAAACAAGATGGCGCAGTTAAGTTTAATAGTAACAAACAAAGATGTCACTTTAACACAGGTGACCTAACTAAGTAGTGCCTAATTTGCTCGATAGATCGTAATAACGTAAGGATATCTAATTCACAAAATATAGTATTTAGCTTATTATAAACCATTTCCGGTAAAATTTGACCCCTCAATTCTCAGGTATATAAACATTTCAAGGAATATTTGTTAATATGTTACCAGTTCAAAAAGTAAGGAATGGTACTGTAATAATCGCAAAATTAAAATGAAGTAGGTACATATTTATAAATTATTAAAACATTTTCATCGGTTCTCGTACATTATAACAATTATATTTTTAACATTATAGTATTTTATGCAACCGTAAGGCGCTACACGCTGTTTTTGGCCGTAAACTCTTACTTTCTAGAGTATATATCTTCAAAACGGTTCAACAGAGTAAGGCTAATCGTCTGCTTTTCAACGAAAGCAAATGTAAAGTCATTACATTCACAAGAGCCAAATCGCCGATTCACTCTTCCTACCATCTAAGTGGCGTCGAGATAGCAAGAGAGCAGGAAATACGTGACCTAGGCATAAATATGGACAGGGAACTTAATTTCCGTTCGCATATAACTGCCATCTGTAAGCGTGCAACTAAAACTTTGGGTTTCATAATGAGAATCAGCTCCCAGTTTAAAAGTAGACTCATACCCAAAGTTTTGTACAATGCTTACGTACGTAGCCTATTGGAATTCGGGTCCACGGTATGGGATCCAAGTGAGAAAAAGTACACTCTGATGTTAGAGAGGATCCAAAGGAAATTTGCGAGATTTCTCTACAAGAGGCAGTACGGGTACTACCCCTTTCTGTTTCCCTCTCTTTTCGTGACAGGGATGGTGGGTTTAGATACACTCGAGTTACGGCGCAAACTCCTACTTGCGGTGCACTACTACCAACTGCTCAATAATAAGGTCGACAATCCAACTGTCTTAGAGCGCATCGGTTTGTTTGTACCGCAGGCGCGACTGATCGCGGAAGACACTGGTGAGGGTGGGGTGCGTAGACGAAGGCCTCTCCCAAGTAGCATGGAAGTGTCGGCAACATCAATATAGCAGCCAATTAAGAACTTAGAGTGATTTAAGGGACGTATAAGAGTGTCAGAAAAGATTTAAGCTGTATAAAAGGTACTTTACAGACATTATACAGCTCAAGCTGTATAAAATCATTATAAAGGATTCTGCGGAAGCATGGGGTGCTTTATCAGAATATAAAAAATCTACTATAAAACTAAAAGTGTTGTGAGAGACTACAAGCTAATTCTATCGTAAAAGCTGTATACAGGCTGTATTGTAGTAACACTTGGCACTTTTAGCTGTACAAAAGTATCTGTCAACTCCGTTTTAAAACATTAAGTGTTATGAAACACTACAAGCTAATTTTATCGTAAAAGCTGTATACAGGCTGTATTGTAGTATCACTTGGCACTTGTAGCTGTACAAATGTATCTGTCAACCCCGTTTTAAAGCTATTTCTTATGGCGTAATCTTACTCTCCTATAAGAATAGTAGTTGTATAACTTCTGTCTGTAAGGGTATTATAAAACCAAATGAATAAATGGCAGCTATAGTACAGCTTTTTTCTGTATTACTGATAGAGTCGCTTATAACAATCTTTTGGCGTAATTTTACACTCGTATAAGTATAGTAGTGTAATGATTTCTGAAAATAAGTGTATTATAAAACTAAAGGAATATATGACAGTTACAGTCTTCTTCTTCCTCGCGTTACCCCGGCATTTCGCCACGGCTCATGAGAGCCTGGGGTCCGCTTGACAACTAATCCCATGATTTGACGTAGGCACTAGTTTTAGTTTTTTAGTTTTTACGAATGTTTTTAATGAATGACAGTTACAGTACAGGTTTTTTATTTGTTATACGGATCTCTAAAGAGAATTATAACTTATGTACGGAGAACCGAAATACAGCCAAACGAATACAAATATTCTATTATAAAGCTGTTTTAATTACAAAAGCTGTAAGAGATACTCTATTTATTACACAGCACAGCTACTAAGATTATAATGCTCTCCAACTATCCTGTAGGCTGTTTAAAAATTGTCGCCATTTTACAAGAAATAAAAAAACGTATTTGTAAGTATAATTAAAGAAATACTTGCAAATATTTAGCAGACTAACGCCGTGTTATGATTACCAGCTAAAATAAATTGTTTAGCCTTAGAATTAATATTTATAAATATTTTTGATACTCTAACCTTAAAAACAAACAGTAACTTTGCCAATTTTTGATATTTTCCTTATGGTTTCTCTTTGTTATTTTGCTGGCGCGTAAATATTTTGCCAGAAAAGATACACAGGTTCACAATAAATAATAATCCGCACTTACCAATAATGTAAAATTCCATTCAAGTCCTGTATAATATTTACTTTTACTTTTACCATCCACTATAACACTTTATTGTCGCCATTACTATATTACGAATGAACAAGATTAAGACATTTTAGTTTCTTAAATGATTATTATTCTCTTGTAATTCTTTCTTATAACTCATTTAAAACTTATATTCTTATATCGTACTTATAAGAGATTATCTGTAGTGTTAAGGTTTCCTTTTACACCGAAATATAGCTGTAATGCAGCTATTATGCAGCTTATGTATTGCTTATACAGCTACTCTACAGCTCTAATAACGCCAAAGGCTGTATAATTTGGGCCCTTTTTTTACTTATAAGGGCTGTATAAGCGCTTATACAGCCTTTGTACAGCCTAACTGTACAGCTTATAGTATACAAATAAACTTTAATACAGCTTATATACAGCTTGCAATGCTACTTGGGCTGTTCGCGCGCGGTGCGATTCGTACTCGTCGGGCCCGGAACGCTCCCACTGCTAGAGCTCTGGCACTTTTTAATGACTTTTTTAACATCAAACATGATGCTGACGTATACTACGATAGTGTCGGTGTCTTCACTAGAAAATTCTTAAATTATATTAATGTGTATTTGAAGTATGAATAATGGAATTTTCGTATATATTATGTATATATGTGTGTAAGTTTAAGTTTGACATCCTACCCTCTGTTGCATTTAATTTAATTTATGTGTACCTAATGTAATGTTTGTGATTTAACCTGACCGTATTTGATTGTTTATGTTTTGTTTTAATGTTTTAATCTCTAGACTGTGTTTGAATCTGATTGTATGTATTGTCCCTACTGTATAAGCGTTTTGGCATCATTAGCTGTAAGTTTATGCATGTGATTTAAAATAAAGAATAAAGAATAAAGAACAAAAAATTATGAAAAAAATATATATGAATCTACGTTTTATGTACAACATTTGTAACGTTTGACTTTTTTCCTGTGACTTATACTTTAGCGAAAAAAAAACATTACGAGAGGCCGTTTTGCAACTAACTTTGCCTATTTCTACTAAACGGTTTATTCGATTAAAGTTATTTTTAAACTAAAATAAATGTTTTAACCGACACTACAAATGCAACGTAGAATAATGTTAATTAATCATTTTTTTTTAAGAAATCGAATATTTTTCAACATTTCGTGCGTATGTAGCTCGAAAAAGGCGTGGCCGGCAGTCGTGTGCTAGCTTTGAGACGAGGAGGCTGTGTCGCTCGTCGCTCCGTGCCTTCCTTGTATTCTGCATGCTTGTGCTGAGCCCAAGTGCAATAAAATTGGAGTTATTTTGGCCAAAGATTAAATAACTGCCGAAAGTTGATTTGGTTGTGACGCGCTTTAGCGCGCGCAACACGGTGTTTCGCAGCCTATTATTACAAACCTAATGACAATATTTCCACTTATGTTTGAGAAAGATTCATTTGACATTTATAAAAAATCTTTTCGAACATGCGCCGACATACTGCCATTAAAATTTTACGTTTTTCATAAAGTTCGATTCCTAAAAAACATTGGACGGATTGTGTGGACCTATTAAAATGATGTTAGTTTATTAAGTAAATTAAGTTTTCTCAAACATGCGTGGAAATATTGTCATGACGTCCCGTCCTTATTTGAACTTTTATAAGTATTTCCACACAATTTTTGAGAAAAGTAAGTATACATACGGGTCATTATTTAAAGGGGTTGAATTGTGTTCAGACTCAAATTTTCAATCATAATTTAGAAAAATACGGTTTATTTTTTTAATGTTGCTTAGGATGTTATCACTTAAACTTATAGTGAATAGATTTTATTATAATTTATAATTTGTCTTTATTTTGATAGTATTTTAAATTTTCTGCACGAACGTCATGTTACGTGGTCCGGTTCGGATGGTACCCTGACTACTTTATAGTATTGTTAAAAATACAATGTATACAAAAAATTGCGGTTTACTGTGGGTATATTGTTCATATTTGTGTTATACTATGCATACAACAAACATAAAAAAAATAGGTCATTGATAAGATTATATTTTTTACATTTCCCGTTGTTGCAAAATACACCATCATTTTCGTGGACACACTTATTTAGTAATATTTTTAACAATAAAAGAGTTCATAAGCCTGTGTATCATCTTTGTAACTATAAAGCCACTTCGAAATAAGACTATCTCACATTGAAGGACAATATCAACCGCAATCCATCGTTATTTTTCAATAATTTATGTAAATAAAGGTTCACGCGAGATTTGCGTCAAAGATCGAGCGTTAATTTCGTTAGGGTTTTAATTTGGTGAGTATTGAGTAAATAAATATAATGTTACGCTGGTGCTGTGTCATTTACAGTTAAATTATACAATATCGATTACATTTTCTTCAAACCTATAGGATATTTAGTAAGAAGTCCTCTCTTTCGTGGTCATCATTTTCGTGGTGCTATGGATCACGAAACTGATTTAAGACCACGATAAAGATTTATTAAGTGATTTCACCTATAACATGAGGGCAAAAATTAAAAAATCCTGTTCTGGAAGAAGAAAGGCGAAACGCTAGAGAAAGATATATTATATTATAAAACAATAAAGATTCCTGAGAGGGCCTTAGCTGATGCGATAAATTTACTGTCCTGATTCTTTTTTGTTCTGACTCACTGCCAGCAGTATCGCTTTCCGATTCCCTGTCACTGCTATCGTCTGCTGAATCCCTTCCGACAAACGACGGCTACAGACCTCACCCACTCTGGGCCACAACATGTGTGTACGTCGATCATCTACAAGTTCAGCTGCTAGCCTTAATGTGCGGTGTGACGGTGAACCATATTGCCGTAAAATGATATTCAAAAATATATTTTCTTCAGACAGCGAAGACTGATGTCAATTGCTTGCAACTAGTGATGTGCCTTGGGAATTTCCCGGGAACAAGGAATATTCCCATATGGGAAATTCCTGGGAAAATTCCCGGTGTTCCTGGGAATATTCCCCAAACAGGAAAATATTAAAACAGATTAAGTGTATTACAATTTTAATTAAAGCTAGCTATAACGACAAGTAACTGCGTTTAGTAAAATAAAGTAGCCCAAAACCGTAAAATACAAAATGGCTTCCCAAAAAAAACTTGGAAAGTGGATTTGCTTACAACATTCGACACTTTGGATGTTTCAAAAAAAATATATGACATCACTTTAAGCCCCCGATGTACGATGTACTGAATGCGAAGTCAGATCATTTGGAAATTTTCTCCATACAAATGATACTTATAAAAATTTTCTTTTTAATCTCCAAGAAATTATGGCTACAGATTTTTTTTTATTAGATATTTTGATAATGTAATGCAAAAACATTCACAAGAACCCGTCCTTAACACTCGTATGTAGAAGAGTTTCTTGGTAAAAAGCTTACGGAACTCCACTATTCTTATTAGTACCTAACTTATTTTGACCCTGATTAAACTGTGATGATTTGTATCGATTTTGTTGAATAATGGCGTATTATTGTAAAAAAAAGTATTTTGACCAAGAAATCATTGGGATGGGAAAATTCCCAGGAAGAATGGGAAATTTCCCGGGAAGAATGGGAAATTTCTCGGGAGTATAGGGAATTTACGTAGGCGGATGAGATACAGTTTATGATGTTTTTAAAAAAAGTTTAAGATGCTAAGTGTTGACTGAATTTCTGATAATAAAATAGTATATCTATGCGCCATTTCAAAATTCCCCTACTTTCCCTTCATAAATTTTCCCGGGAACGTTTCCGGGAAATTTCCCACCAAGGGAATGTTCCCGGGAACGGCACATCACTACTTGCAACTGATATCAATCTTCACTGCAACTTATATGTATGTTATAAAGAGCGAGAAGGTTTAAGCTATGTATTTAAGAGGTTACAAAAATGACAATTTGAAGTCATCATTTTCGTGGTCAAATAAAGTTATTTTTTATATAAACATCCGTCCGTCAAACTCCGTTGATACATTATTAATTAAATAATGCACATTGTTTTCACTTTATGAACGGATTTCCATTCAAATTGTACAGTTATGTTATTATAAATAAAACAAAATTTACGACCTCCACTAAATGCATGATCTACTCATACTCAAACAACAAAATATCTGCAAACTAAACGAGTATAGCGCCAACTGCGCGCCTCTGGGCTGTATCTTATTCTTTGAACCTCGTGGCGGTGCAGCGATACAAAATTCACGTACGATCGCAGTGAGCGGGGTAAGCGGGTGGTGCGGGTACAGAGCGCTTAGCTCCGCCCAGACGCTCAAGGGCATTGGGCCTACCTATCGTCTTAAGAGAGGTCAAAAAAGGCGAGTGGCGTGAGTAACAATTTGTGGCGAAGCCGAAACTTGTTAATAAAGACGCTACGATCATTTTTTGACTCAGTTAAACAACGTTGCATACAATACTTTTTCTACGACCAAGCACTTACTTTTAAATAAAATTGTAAATTTAACAAATATTTTTAAATCAAGAAGTAGCAAAAATGGGCAAGGTATGGGCGGGAAAAGAATGAATGAATGAATAAAATTACAAAAATATAAATACATTAGAGATTATATATGTATAAGAGGTAAGGACTCATTTCCAGTTATTTCCCGCGCTACGTTACCATTCCGCTTGAAAACTTGAAAACGGCAACGTGGTCGTAACCTTTACGTTTGTCTACAAGTAGCCAATAATCATCATATATATAAAATTGAAAAACCAGAACGCGATAAAAAACGAGGAAAGAAGCGAGATGGCGCCTTACAAATTTCTAAAAAAGTTTATGACACGTTTCTCGAATACGACGCACGTATGATAAGAAAAACCTGTTCAAATCAATTATCTACATATGGGAATAGAACTAGAGCATATAAATACTTTTACAAAAAAAAAGAAAACCGACTTCAAAAAGGATAAAATAAAATATAATCCGTATTTAAGTATATGCGTTACTAACTGATATGTTTGAAGTAGGTGCCAAGCCAAATTTGAAACATACCATGATTTTAGGGCGATCCGGTAACAATGTTTGCCATAACAAGGATTGCCTTACACGACAGCAATTATCATACTTTCTGTAGATACCTAAGAACCCACTGTCAATCCACCTTGGCGCAGTCCGTACCATGTTTGTTCTAGTATAAAACCAATGCGATTGCCGATATGTTTTTTAAACAGCAATTTTTACTAATTTTCGAACTGTCCATAGTACTCAGGTGTGGGATTGGGACTGAGTTATTTCCCGCCTCTTATCCAGAGAACTTGATTTCAAAATATAAAACAATTCAAGAACCATCTACAGGGCTTTAACTTTTTACCTGCATGGCAAATTTCACCAGTTTACATGGCAGTTGTTTAGCTGAAAAGGTGACAAAGAGACAGACAGAATTACTTTCACTATTATAATACCTATTAGTACAGTTGTAATGTGATTTATAGACATAAAGCTGATTATTTTTGACCGGTATTGTTACTATTTGTCTTGGCACCGACTTCAAACATATCAGTTAGTAACGCATATACTTAAAAACGGATTATATTTTATTTTATCCTTTTTGAAGTCGGTTTTCTTTTTTTTTGTAAAAGTATTTAGGTATTTTTCCATTTTTAATTGTAAGGCATTGTTAACAGCTTATGAGTGACGCGTGACGCATGAATGAAAATAATAATGATGCGTATCACTAAATTCGTAATCATTCCTGTCATTACAGTGCACAAACACAAAATCCATCCTCCGCCCCGCCACTGACCCAATCCCTTAACCCCCAGATCACTCAACCTCACAGCACATCACCCCTGATCACGGAACCCCTCGACCCTGAAGCCTGAACCACCAACCCTTCAACCGCCATTTCGCGACTCCTCAGTAGCCTTACCATAAGTCTAACACTGACATATTAGCTTAGCGTGTGCGTAACTTACTTTCTATGCGTCTCGCTCGTACTGGCATCCTATTAGTGCGAGCGAGATGTATAGAAAGTAAGTTACGAAGACGATAGCGAAGATGTAGTGTCAAACTCGTGGTAAGGCTACAGTTGTACTTCATCAAATGGGTTATTAACGGGAGGAAATGTTTGAGTTACTATAAAAAACAACGATGTCGCCATACTCGTACCTTTAAAAATTGAGGAGTTCCCTCATTTCCTTATGAATTCCGTCACCAGATTATAACCAACAACATTATGGGAACACCTTGGAGGTAACTTCGTTCAAACAAAAAAATAATTACTCAAATCGGACCACGGGTTCCGGAGTAATCTACACTTATAAAATCATCATCATTTATCATCAACAATCATCATCATCAGGTCCACTCCATCAAATTAGTGGTTTTTAAGAGGAAATGCTTGATTTGCTTAAGACAATACCCAAATCACCATACATGTGCCTTTAAAAATTGAGGAGTTCCCTCAATTCTTCACGGATCCCATCATCAGAACAGCACCAGATTAATGTGGGACGCTCTGGGAGGCAGTTCCCTTCAAACAAAAAAAGAATTGCTCAAATCGGACCACGGGTCTCGGAATAATCGCTGAACGTCGTACATTTTAAGAAATCGTCATGATTATCATCAAAACAATCATCATCATCAGGTCCACTTCATCAAATTGGTGGTTTTCGAGAGAAAATGCTCGAGTTGCTTAAGAAAACACCCAAATCACCCTACATGTGCATTTAAAAATTGAGGAGTTCCCTCAATTCCTCATGGATCCCATCATCAGAACAGCACCAGATTAATGTGGGACCACCTTGGAAGTACCTCCTTTCGAACAAACCTTACTCAAATCGGCCCACGGGTCTCGGAGTAATCGATGAACATACATAAAAAAAAAAAACATAGCCACAACCGAATACAGAACCTCCTCCTTCTATGAAATGGAAGTCGGTTAAAAAACTATCGCTTCCGATGCGTATTTAATTTACAATAAGGAAAAGAAATTTTCATAACAATCTTCATTTTACGACATCGGCCATCTCTCGGCAACTCTCGGTTGCTTTCGTTTGGCGGTGCTACAGATTAGACCAAATAATCCGTAAGTTAAAGTAAACTAAATTATGTTTGTAATGTTGGTATACAGGTATTTCTGAGTTTTTTTACACGAAGTAAAATAAAAAGTGCTGCCAACCTCAACCTTAGTCCATAGCCCATACGAGTGACTTATGCCATTTATGACATATCAATCAAATTAATATTATCGTGTTAATAATTTGTATTTTATTGTTTTAAATTTCTTTTTCAGTTATATTATTCAGATTGACTTTCACGGCTTCGGCAAACATTGCCATTCGTCCGGGGAACGGGCTGCCGAGATGGGCCAGATAACCCATCAGTTCAAGGGATGGTGCCCGTAATAATGTGTGTGATAATTAATGACTTTACAGATATAACCAATTCGGGAACTGTTTTCTCGCGTAATACGATACGACTCGACCAAGTAGGATTTTTTCTTCTTGCTGAACAGTCACCATCAGATATATCGGAACGGCTGAGGTATTCACAAATATCTGAAAAATGTAAATTATAATGTAGTTAAAGTGCATGCTCAGATATTCTGGAGCTCAAGGGTTGCTCAAGATCTGATCAACCTCGGCCATGGCGACTGGCGAGAGCTATCGCAAGACCGGGAAACATGGCGTGATCTGGTGTCGGAAGCCAGGACTCATTTTCGGTCGTTGCGTCATCGTAGCCGTCGTAAGTAATGTCAATAGCCAGACAGCCACGTCAAATTAAGCCGAATTTGGGCAAGCTGCGGAAATAATTCGTGTAGTTTTGAAAATTGGTACAGGCATACCTTGTGGCGTCCAGATAAACATACTAAAAGTCCTCGAGGGTAGGGGGTGTGCTGGGGGTGTAGAGGGGGGTTGAAGGTACCTTTTTTCATATTTTGCTCATATCTCGAATATCTGTACGAATAGCATTATAATTACTTCGGACAAAAGTTTTAACATAAAATTTACTACAAATTTGGTTAAAAAATAAATTAGCATCGTCGGGGTTTGAAACATGTATCTTAGCTACAATCTGATTTTTTTTTTCAAAATAGAGACTACGTAACGGGTTCCGCGAGCACATGACAGTTGATGTCTGAAAATATTAGTTGCTCGAACAAGAATTTATTATTTAATTTCCAATCTTTTTTTCAACAATAAACATTTCATCCGCTGCGCCCTCTAGGTTACTTTACTGTAACATTACGAATTTGACATTTGACACTGACTTTAAGGTGACTTTAAGTACGTAATGTGCGTGAATGCGAGAAATTGTAATATTTTGCAGTTGGATTCCGATAATAACGAAATGAGACACTGTTGAGTTAAACATGTTTCGATTTGGATCTAATATTTTTTATAGTTCTCGCCAATATCAACACATCTTACGAAACTTTGTATTTTGAGAAAAATTAATTGCCTGTCCCAAAATTATACGAAAATGATATATAACTTGCCCTAGTTGCTAAGACTAGGAAGGAATATAGCATCGATTGGACATGGGGAGCCGACCCTTTCACCCCCCCTTTTTGGGGGGTCTGCATGGTACGATCTCCTGGCTACCGGGCCAGATCAACTTTGTTTGACCTAAGGAACAATCGTGCCAAGCGGCATCGCCTGAGACTTAAATGCATGATGTTCCATACATTTGTGTTCCTTACTAAACCTACTACAATGACAACTTAATGTTTGTATAATACATTGAAAAATACCGATTGAGTACAGAACTTGACTACACAAATTGCTAATTTTTGACAGGAAGTACCATTTGGAAAATTTTGATATTTAAGCAAGTAGTAGGCCAATGTCTGGCCTACAACTAGAAAAAAAATTAGAAGTGTCACTACTTCACCATTACATAATATTTTTTTTTTTTTGAACTTTTTTTTATATGTCAACTGGTATTCGTTTTTAAGTAGGTATAGATGCATACCTAAATAAAGAACACTATTAAAAAAAAATCAAATCGCTTGAATACATCCCGATAAACAATACATAAAAAAAATATATATAAGTCAAAAACTGTCACTAGTAGGATGTTGATACTCAGCAAAAATATCCTTCACCATAAGAGGTACTCACAAAAAAAACCCCGAATCAATTTACTATGAAAAACCGACTATGGTCTTTTTAAAAATGGAGGAGTCGTGATACCTCGCGCTTAAACAAATAGTCGTATCGATATCATAAGAGTATTTACTTTTTGATACATATTTACATAGTAAATGGCAGGAAATGGAGAAAAAAATTATTGCTGGTTTAGGCGGTATTTAGATAATATTTAGTTTTTACTCGGAGTGAGTAGCCGAATTTCGTCAGCTTAGCTAAGAACTATCATGGCGCATTTTGCAAACATTCCCTTTTTTTTGTTTGTACCTACACAGAAAGTCTGGGTTCGATCCCCAGTAAGACAAATCTTTATGTATTTTTTTTCCTTAAAATTCGAATTTTTTATTTTTAGTTTGATACATTTAAAATTTTGTATTGTTGATTAATCAAACCGCTGTGTGGCGCTGTCATCGTGCACGGTCTCAATAAGCTATGCTCGCGAGGTCTACAGCTCACAGAGCCACTAGTTTTATTTTATTTTTTCGTTAATTTCGTTATGCTTACTGCCTAAAATACATAGGCAAAGACATATGTAACTTCGTATAAGACGAATAAAGTCTAAGGAAAAAACGTGCCTCGGAATTCAAGTAAAAGTCATTCTCGAATAGATGGCGCACACACCTTTAGCCTATCCTCGGCTAGATGGCGTGACGACACCGTTTCATATTTATCAATTTTAACACATAGATATCAGTGAATGAAATGGATCAAAATGATATAAAAATAATAAAATCATTTATCCATATATATACATTTTTTGATAACTTTATACGTTTTCATTTTGAGTTTTAGTCGTGTGTCGATAGGTGGCAGTAAATTTACAGTGACTACAAAATTTACAATGACAGGACCCCTCTATACTATCTATTCTTTTTGACATAGGTTAATAGACTAATCTTCTGTATCTGTATGCTAATTACAAGCTCCGTCAAATCAATAATTATAAAACCAGCGCCACCTCATAGGTGATCCGTGAACTATTTGTCTTAATCGTATTGTACCGGACCGTAACCTACGGGCCTATTGTAGCGAGGCGTTCGTCGCAGGTTTAATCGTATAACTGATAGATGGCGATAGATTGAGGTGCACTGCGGCGGCTGCGGTCTGGCCTAGCAAGCTAGCACCTTGCCCCTAGATGGCGCGCGGTTCGTAAACTGAGACGGCGTTCGAACCTAGGCGGTACTGATAATTCCGCTACTCGATGCTAGATGTCGACTGCGAAAATAGTTTACATATGTCTTTGATAGTAGTCTGGAGAATATTAGACTGCGAAAATAGACGTATGGAGTGAGCACTTTATTCTTACTATGTAGTTTGCATAATAAGTAAAAAAATATACATAAGTAAAGCGATAGGGATGGGTTATTTACGCGAAGTTAGATATATTCTATTTTTTTTTTACAGCAAAACAATTTTTACGCGGCTTAATATATTGTGAAATAGTATATGAAGCGCTGGTGGCCTAGCGGTAAGAGCGTGCGACTTGCAATCTGGAGGTCGCAGGTTCAAACCCCGGCTCGTACAGTCACCAGCAATAATATGTTACTCTTCGAAGGCCGCAAAAATATGTGACGCGCTCTTATGGCTCTACAGATAAGATCGTGTCAGATATTTTTGCGGCCTTTGTTATGTAATATATTATTGCTGGTGACTGTACCAATGAGTTTTTCGGAACAGTACGAAATGTCATTTGATATTTACCAGTCGCTTTTCGGTGAAGGAAAACATCGTGAGGAAACCGCACTGATCCCAATAAGGCCTAGTTTACCTTCTGGGTTGTAAGGTCAGATGACAGTCGCTTTCGTAAAAACTAGTACCTATGCCAATTCTTGGGTTTAGTTGTCAAGCGGACCCCAGGCTCCCATGAGCTGTGGCAAAATGCCGGGACAACGCGAGGAAGAAGAAGAAGAATGGATAAGTATATGAAAATTTATTAGGGTGGTTAGAAATCCAAAATTCTTGAATATTAGCAATGGAACCCCACTAAAACTATAATCTCATTTTTTATTATTTAAGGATAAAATAATAAAATATTTCTTGGTATATACTTTTAGCTCTCTACCATTCGATAATACATATTAAGGCGACGGTAGCGGTGGGTAAAATTTCAGATTCTGTCAATTTACCCCATTTCATACACAAGCGCACTTCACGCACACTACCTCAGTTTACTGGGACAGGTCAGTGACCCATCATGTTTTTTTAAGATTGGACTTTTAGTTTAGTATTGACCACTAGCCTCCTTTGAGGGTAAAAGCGTTCCATTTAAAGATGAAAGAGAAACAATGCATTTAATCTTGCTTTCCTTGTCTGTTCATGTCACACGTGACGTAGGTACCTATAATTCATTTGATTGTTGACTGTTTTACTACCTAATATTGCTTTGTCGAGATACGCGTTTTGTACAATTAAAGCGAATAAAACAAGATGTCATTAAGTCAGATGTAAAATGTTATTTACTACTCTATACGGTTTTTCATAAGGTGCAAAATCCATTCAATGGGAATTTAAATAAATAAAGTTTCGGCAGGGTGGCAATTCCATTTTGGCGGATAAAGCGAAACAGAGTAGTTCTATCGAACCTGCTTACAAATTTTTACGAGAATCAGTTGAGAAATGTGATCTGCAAAGGAGAACATACAAAAGTATTTTTGCCCAAGCTGAAACAGAGACCTTTGCTAACGCTCGGCCAATGATGGTTTAGGTACACCTATAAAAAATGGTCGTCCCTGCTGTAATTTTAATATCTTTATATTTCAACCGGTATAGTTTTGCCTTCAAAAATAATGGGTATCGCTAAACAATAGCGGTATTACCTACCTTACTACTTATACGTTATACGTTCACGAAATCGGTATCTGCATAACTTGATTGTTAGTAAACTAACCTGGAAAATAATCTCAAAATCACTGAAACATTTATAATATACTAGACGGGCCCGCAGCTCCGCTCGCGTAAATGAAATAAAGAGTTCGTCTTATGTTTAGTTAAATACCGACATTATTATGTATTCAACCCTGCCATGGTTTAAAACTGTGATAGGGATTTCTTATTTGTAGCCGTTATTTGGATAACTCAATTCGCAAATTTGTCAAAAAATGATGTGATTTGATAAAAGGCAAGATTGTATTTTTTCATCTACACGTATTTATTTAAAACTTGTTTCAAGATAAAATTATTATTTGTTCTTATAAGCCTAGTTGCAAAAACGTTCATTAGATTAATTTTCGCCTTAAGACGAATATGGACGACCACCGCCCTTAAATCGCCTTTTCATACAAACATAGGTAGTCTAGTCCTCTCGGTCTTGCGATAGCTCTCGCCAGTCGCCATGGGCGAGGTTGAGCAGGTCTTGAGCAACTACGTCGTTTCAGCGGTACCTAGGACGTCCACTCGGGCGTCTCCCATTTTGTTGTCCCAAGTACCTGCGCTCTCTTCACGGCACGATCCTCTCCCATTCTCTCTAAGTGTCCGAGCCACCACTGAATTTAGCCGCTTTTGTCTCTCAATATTTCGCCACTATATCGGACCACATCCTTATTTCTATGGCAACAAAATTATATTACGATATTTGGCCGACTGCTGACTGTACATTTGCTTATTTTTATCAGGTCGCTCAATAACATCTGAACATGCACTTTAATCTACCTACATAACTTACTATCAACTTTGTATTTTTGGCCCATCTCAGCATTCTTAGCCCGTTCCCCGGACGAATGGCAATGTTTGCCGAAGCCGTGAAAGTCAATCTGAATAATATAACTCAAAAATAAATTTAAAACAACAAAATACAAATTGATAATAATAATATAGTAATTACTTTGATTGATAAGAATGATAAGTCATATATGACATAAATCACTCGTATGGGCTCTATAGACTAAGGTTGAGGTTGGCAGCACTTTTTATTTTACTTCGTGTAAAAAAACTCAGAAATACCTGTATACCAACATGACAAACATAATTTAGTTTACTTTAACTTACGGATTATTTGGTCTAATCTGTAGCACCGCCAAACGAAAGCAACCGAGAGTTGCCGAGAAATGGCCGATTAAGATTGTTATGAAAATTTCTTTTCCTTATTGTAAATTAAATACGCATCGGAAGCGATAGTTTTTATGGTCTAGTTCTATTCCCATATGTAGATAATTAATTTGAACAGGTTTTTCTTATCATACGTGCGTCGTATTCGAGAAACCAGTCAACTCTTCAACGAAGCATAGTTCACGTTTGGCGATTTGTCCTCTTCGTTATGTTTGTTAAGCAAGTTAAGGTTTTAAGCCACGTTTTTGTCAAGCTCGAGTTCTGATAATGGGATCCACGAGGAATCGAGGGAATTCCTCAAATCTTAAAGGCATGCGTAAAGCGATTTTTGTATTTTCATCAGAAAATCAAGCATTTTCATTAAAAACTGTCGCTTTTGATGAAGTGAAACTGCTGATGATGATCAGAACGGAACTCATCAACGACGCATAGTTCACGTTTGGCGATTTGTCAAGTTAAGTTTTTAAGCCACATTTTTGTCAAGCTCGAGGTCTGATGATGGTATCAATGAGGAATCGAGGGAACTCCTCAAATCTTAAAGGCATGCGTATAGAGATTTGTGTATTTTCATCAGAAAATCAAGAATTTACATTAAAACTGTCGCATTTGATGAAGTGGAACTGCTGACGATGATCAGAACATAACTCTTCAATGACTACACGTTTGGCGATTTCGAATTTCGATTTTAACGGAGCTGGCCCTTGGAGCCAGACCTGACCCAGATCCGGGCTCTTATCTGGACCTGAACCCGGAATTGGACCTGGACCTGGACCTCGACCTGGACCTGGTCCTGGACCCGGAACTGGACCCGGACCCGGACTCGGACCCGGACTCGGACCCGGACTCGGACCCGGACTCGGATCTTGACCCGGAAAACCACTGATACCTAAGCTGAATAAACCACTATGATTGATTACCTACCATAAAATGTAGGTATAAAGTATAATGATGCCAAACTTACTAGCCCCTCCCGCTCAATCCCCGTACACCGCACCGCACGCGCCGTTAAGTGGGTTAGGTTAGGTTTGAACTGCGATCCTCACAGAACCGAAAAAAAGTGGGTTAGATTAGGTTAGAACTGCGAGCCTTACAGAAACGAAATGCTACTAGAAAAGTGGTTTTGGTTAGGTTCGAACTGCAATCCTCATAGAACAGAACTGCTATCAGAGAAGTGGGTTCGTGAGGCTAAAACTGCGACCCTTACAGAAACGAAATGCTACCTACTAGAAAAGTGGGTGGTTTTACCTCCTTTTCTACATAGTGCACCATCTATGTACACTAATCTTTCTCCGGCCCCCATAGAAGTCGGTTTTTTTTTTCTCGCTCTATATAATTTTGGGCAAACCGCGAGTTCTCAGTTCGGGGCGAACTACTAGTATATATTTAATATTTTGTTTATTTTTCATTTTCATTTCATTAATTTTTTCATTTATTTATTTAACCAACTTACATTTACAGCAAATTGCCAAACATGAAAGTTATAGGTCACAGTACAAAAATATAAAATGATTAATTACATAAATAGCATTTTGTTAAATCATAAGATAAACACGTATACATTTCAGTTTATAGGTAGGTCAATTTAAATTTTAATATACTTACATTAATATTGATACAAATATTGAGCACATATTACACCTAACATGACATGCACAGGTAAAAAGTAATCTAATACTGTATTGTGGTAGGAGTGTTAATTGACTCCAAATAGCGAGCGGCTGTGGCCAGAAATCTCGACTCTGACTGCGAGAACAAGTCCAGTGTTGGGTCAAAGAGCAGAATATTGTTGATGTGGTTCAAGGCCACATACAGAGGAGAGTTGCTCAGAATTATCTTGGCGTGCGGGACCAGGAATAGCGGCCGTTGGCGTGGACGGAGGGAACCTCTTATGTGTAGTGGTACTTTAAACGATACAATATTTTATTGTACACATATGCAGATTGCGCCCCAAATTGTCTCTTAGCAAATACAGATTTTGTAGTTGAAAGGGGAGCAACATTATGTTTCCTTCTACGATTTAGCAGCTCCGGGTTAAATGGTAATGTTTTATGTAGTCTCGTCGTTAGACTCAATACATACCTACAGCTTCCTCATTGATAGTACGAGTTAGTCACTTAGGTGGTACCTAGAGGTATTTCGTTGGGAATTTGTATGGCTTAGCTTAGAGTACGTCAACGGTAAAAATATGGGTGTAGACAACTTACTCAAAAATATGTCCCATAGTTTTTAATTCACTGACATAAGAGTTATGGGACATATTTTTGAGATGATTTGTACACCCATATTTTTACCGTTGACTGTACATAACCTTTAGCAGACAAGGTTGCCCCCTTTCAACCCCCAGAAACTTGGTTCTTGCTGAACCACCCCACACTGATATGCAGTAAGACATTACTGATTGAGCTAAAGTTATTATATAATTATAACTGATTTAGTTGAATTTTAAGGGTTCCATACCTCAAAATAAAAAAACGGAACCCTTATAGGATCACTCGTGCGTCTGTCTGTCTGTCCGTCTGTCACAGCCTACTTTCTCGGAAACTACTGGACCAATTAAGTTAAAATTTGGTACACTTATGTGAATTAGTGACCCAAAGACGGATATGTAACGTAAACTAATGAATTTTAAACATGGGGGCCACTTTTGGGGGGTAAATGAGAAAGTTAAAAAATAAAGTTTTTCAAACGATATCGTGTTATATATAAAATGAAAGAGCTCATCTTTCAAATATATATTTTTTTATAATTTTAACCCTTAAACAGGTAGTGTAATATCTATAGGTAACATATAATTAATGATTTTTTTGACGAGCAGAGTAAATATAACGCCCGCAAAATGTCATTGCCGTAAAGTCTATAAAGTGGGTGATTTCCGAACATAAAAAATGGGAGGTGTCAATACAAATTTATTTGACATTTTAGCTGTCAATAACAAATCGACAACAAATGGCAGTTTTTGTACGTTTCTCCCGCTATAAACGTTTGTTACGCCGAAAAGAAATACTGTACGTATTTTGTGTTGTATTTTTTGAAGTGAAAACTTCTTAAGCGGTGCTGTGCACTTTTTGTGATGGGGAAAAAATGTTAAACTCGCAACAGGTGTCACGTGACCGTAAGACGTAAGACGGACACGTGACCTGATCGAAAAACTGTTACAAGGAGTTTTTCTTTATTGATTTAAATGCCATCTAGTGAGTTTCCCTCTAACTGGTACTAATAAAACACGAGTACTAATAGTGATGTGCTTAGTAATACGACGAAATAACGCTAGATGGCGTTAACCGCAATTATAGATATTGCTGCAGACATTCATTGAGTTTTCACTTCTGCCGGCACTCTCGGAGTGCAACCCGTTGTTTTATTTTGGTAAATTATTAGATAATGTATGTATAGTAAGCCATAATTTACCTTAGTTATTGTTTTCTGATAAAATATCCGCTCTAAAAGTTTGTTCTTCGTATGAACCCTCTGCCCGTTTTGGGCACGTTTAAGTGGTTTCTATGTGGCCACTGCCCTGCAGGGAGTTTACATGAAATGTAAGGGTAAGATTTATTAGTATTAATTAATGAACCCTCATAGTTCAAAAGTAATTTATTTTCCTTTGAATTTAAAATTAAATATTTATTCAACGGTCAATCTTATGAGCCACGACATCCGCGCGAGCCAAGCAAGTGCTTGCAGTTAGTGCATTTTGTAACGCAAGTGTAAACGTGATGTGCACGTGACTTGCCCTTAAAACTACTATGTATGGCTAACAAGGCAGTAGCCTTATAAGGACCACGTAGCACCATTGGTAACGGGCAGTGGGCATATAAAAACCACCGGGTTTTTTTTGTGAATTAGTGATAATAAAAAAAATCAGTAAAAACCCGAATCAGTAATCAAAAGTAAAAAATGCGTCAGGCCTGTTTAAGGTTTAAAATACATAGGTTAGAAAGAAAATAGACAAAAAATGACCATTCCTTCCCTTTATCTCCGAAACTACTGAGTCTAAAATTTAGAAAAAAAAATACAAAATAGTTATTTACCAATAGATGACAGAAAAACCTATTAGAAATGTGCAGTCAAGCCTGAGTCGGACTTAATGAGTGAATGAATGAATGAAAATATTTACTTTCAGGCAACTATTGGTCCATAGATAAATACCTTAAACCTAGCTGACATATTATTATAAAATATATTTTAAAACTAAAAACACAATTATGGCTGCGATGCAGTTCGCAACCCCGCAGTGTCAGGGAGCCGGCCGCGGAACCGCCGGAACTTGACACTCTTCGGCCAAAACTCCTCCTTTACGGAACCCTCGAAACGCGAGTCTGTCTCGCAATTGGCCGCTTTTTGTAGTAATATGTCTTAACTTTTTGAATAGCCATATCAATTTGCGTATTCTCATATTGACGTATTCCGTATGAGTAGTTATACCATGGCATGCGCTCGTCCAGCATTACACCTAGATATTTCGTGAAGTTTACTTTATCAATTCTCATACAGATACACTTACATGAAAGTAGATTAGAATTATTACAGGAATGAATTTTTAAGTTAAGATTTATTTCTTTATTTATTTCTCATCTTAAGTTAGGTTATTTATAATATGAATATAAAAGTAAAATATAAAAACACTTACAAAACAGTAAAAATTAATATAAACACATTATAAAAAACCTAACCTAGGGTGCCGCCAGCAGCGGGGCAAGGCCCAAGCTACCGGTGGTCAGGGCCGCAGAGAGAGGAACCGGCGGACTATCCGCGCCGTGTCCAAGATCACCGCCTTCTGCATCTGACCCTTGATCCAACCACCTAGCGAGAGTCTCTCAAGGTGTTGGTCGAGACTCTTCGCTATTAGACCGTTTACTGAAACGACTATCGGGACAATGATCGTCGAATCAACATCCCACATGGCGGTTATCTCGTGAGCCAAGTCTAGGTACTTACTGGACTTGTCCTTCTCGGCTTTCACGAGATTCTCATCATGGGGGATGGTGATGTCAACGAGCACGGCCCGACGTTGCGATCGATCTATTATCACAATGTCAGGCTTATTGGCGACAATAGTCCTGTCAGTGATGATAGATCGATCCCAATAGAGCGTGGCACGACCATTCTCGAGAACAGGCGCAGGTAAGTACTTGTAGTATGGTACTTAACTTAAGATTATTATTACGTTGTGAGCTGATATATTTTGTAAAACATATGTAATTTGTTTTATTAACATTAAGAGTTAGAAGGTTTGTTTTTAGCCAAGAAGACACTTTACTGAGACCTGTCTCAGCCCTCCCAAACACAGACTCCCAGGATGGACCTTCAAAGACTATGACAGTGTCTACACTGCACGTTGCACGTTTCTCAACTCAATCTTTCCCAAATAAACATTTGAAAAACTTAAAATCCGACAAATGATAATATTGACAACTGTTTTTTTCCTAGGTGTTTTACTTGGACTATAAATGTTCGCTCAAATTTATTTCACAAATAAAGTCTATCCAAAACATTATGTTATTAAAAATGTGTTACGGCTAGGTTAGGTAAAGTGGGAGCAGACCAAACAGCCCGCATTGAAAAAAAAAACACTACATTAGTATGTACAGTATTACATACCTATGTAGGTTCGTTAGTAACCTTGTGTTCCTTAGAGCGGTTGCCGGGTTTTACTTGCTTTAAAAAAAGGGATTGTTATCCAGGGCCGTCAGGCCGTTAAATTTTTCACATAAAAATTGGGAATTTGTTTTTTTGATAACTGTTACATTTGTTATGTTTTGTTATGGTTTTTGTATTCTTTGGCAACTAATAATGTCGAGTAATTAAAATTTGGTAAAATAAATGTTGTCAAAGTAAGGAAATGTCAAAATATTTTTTTGCATATCGTTCTCTTGGAAAATATTTATATGCGACTTGTTTAGTTGGGAAGTTATTAGTTTGCTTTTATATTTTTGGGATAGATTGTTTGGGATATGAAAAACTGGCAAAAAAAATCGGTAATCCATTAGTAACCCATATCACCACACAACCTCATTGTGACATTAAATCGGCATATAAGTATACAGTGTGGAAAAATTAGTCGGGCCCTGGAGGGAAACTACTTTAAATCCTTAAGTCGGCCCATTTTACTTAAAAGAGACATTCCTTTACTTTTAAAAAGAAACAAAACTGCATTCATATTAATTTTAAACTTTAAGAAATTACCTTTAAGGAGTTTGATTTGCTCAGTTCGTTCGTCGACTTTGGCGTTACAAATGCCGACAGGTGTCGGAGCGCAGCTGCCGAAGCGTATCAAGCAACAGGTTGCTGAATCTCGACTGCTGCAAACTCGCTGCAGTTTCAGATGCAATCGTGCAACAACCTGTAGAATAGCACAGTTCACTAAGGGCCCGCGCACACAGAGAGCGGTCAAGAGTTCCGCGTCCTGCCCGCCTTATTTTTCGTACCTACTCCTATTTCAAGGACCACCCTAATATTCCGAAATATGTTTTCCCAACTTTTGTCACCTCGATTTTCATAATCCCGATTTTTTATACGTCCGAATATCAAAATTACGATTTTGAAAACCACGTTAGAAGAAAATCAAGACTGCTATTTCCGAATAGTTAAAATCTGACTGTCATTTGAACGATCTACAGGGAGCGAAATGGGTGATTCTTAAATTGTGTGCAGAATGTTTTTTTTTTTTAATAAAAAAAAAAATATTTTTCACATATTGTTACATATACTTATCAAAAGTATATACAAAAAGCATTTTTTTGATACATATGGTGAAGCTTAAAACCCTCAGGCAAGGTAAATAAAATTAGGTTACATAAACACGGTTGTGACAAAGTGTCCCTCAGTCGTGACATTTCGACATTTTGGCGACCAACTCGACTATTTTGATTTATATAGTAATTTTAACATAGCCTAAGTCACTCCTATGACTACGACAAACCTAATGACAGCGCATACGTTGTAATCCGTCAAACTATAAAGGCTGTAGAGCGTGACAAAGAATTCGATACACATAATACATACATACAAGAGAAAAACATTTTTTGCTTTTGCAGTCGGGCAATAATAGCAAATGATCTGTAGCTAATAAAAATCCATTTCTGAAGAGCGCATGTGCCTCTAAATTAAACAAACGAATTAAGAATGTCACGACCACGTGTCTAATATGTTACGAACGTGGACTCAAAAGTCCGTGGCGGTGACAGATTTTTGAGGCCAAGGTCGTGATACTTTGGAGCATGTTCGATATTACATAAATAATTCCTTTGATTTTGCAAATGTTAAATAATTAGCTTAATCTGCAATGTATGAGATAGATTTAGATTTCTTTATTTCAAGATGAAAATTATACTATAAATGTGCTACATTCGTCAAAATTATGTTTATCTTCTCATCATGATCGTCAAAAATTACATTATAAATTTAAAATAAAAAATAATTAGATTAATTGTGTCTCCCAATAAGGATCGTCATGTACAAAGAAAAACATGTCAAATAATTGAATATAAACCAAGTTAACATTAAAGTCGATGTCAACGTAAATAATTTGTAAATGTCATTAAAATGTCAAATAAAGATAAAAATATCACAAATTAACAAAAGAACAAAATGTAATATTTAAAATACAAATCAACAATTTAATAATAACTAAAATTACATATGTCGTTACAAATTCAATTCCATGTACTCATTTACAGAGTATAGAGGGTTATCCAAAAAAAGGTTTCTCAATTTGCGCTTAAATGTTTCGTCACACGGCTCGTTTCTCAGATCAGCAGGTAGGTGCTCGTATTAACGGTTCGATTCGGGAAATGAATTAGAGATTAACTAGATACGATATAGTAAAGACGTCCCACGGCAAAATGTATCTTATGGCGGCTGGCGCCGCGATTCGGTAAATGAATTAGAGATGCACTATAAGTATATGAAATAGTAAAGATATGTGACGTTCCACGGCGAAAGGTACCTTATGGCGGCTGGGTTCTTTCTGGAAAGTGCCATGCGACGGGGAACTGTTCTCAGAGGCCCTGCAGCTCGAAGCAGTTTGCCCGGAAAGTTAATGCGTGCAAATTGGGATATATTCTCTCTTCCATATATCAGTATATCGAACAGGTATTGTGAGTAGTGCGTCATTATACGTTGACAACCAAAGAGCTCTTTACAAGGGTGCCTGTCTTTTACACCGGCAAGTGTACGTATTGCGCGTTTCTGCATTATATGTTACAAACAATATATCGTATGTTACAAACAATAACGTGAAACTGCTACTTACTTTTAAAACTCAAACACGGCGGTGACGCTTTAAGGTTGACCGTTTTTTCAAATGAACACAAATAAATGCAAACCTGACAACAACACAGTGTTGCTGTTCTAAAGAAACTTTAATAAGGCTAATAGTAAAGATAATTTTCTATTTCTACCGAGTACCGCATGTTTATATTACCACACGCGGCGGTGACAAGAATGCTGATCACAAAATATATGTTGCTAAAAAATATATAACGTCGTTATATATCCATACATTTTTTAAACAGTGTTATAGAACAGGGATTAGTGTTTTATATTTGATATAAATTATTGCAAAATCACTTCATATTAAAAAAATATATATATACCTATATATAATATCACAAAATCCGGGGAAGTCACATCACACGGTCCGTGACATTTCGCACTTTAAGTTTTTTTTTATATGTTTTTAATACTCTTAGGACAAAACAAACCTAAAACTAGAGGTAAATTGCTAAGTATATTGATATGGGGCTGTTCATAAATTACGTCATCAATTTTCGACCCCCCCCCAACAATCATCCAAAAATCACGCTTCGAATGACCCCGTTTCCTCCTACGTCATGGTACCATCATCCGATGTCAATTTGAAATGACGTAATTTATGAATAGCCCCTATACAGTTTACTTATTTTCTTAAAAATATATCCTATTCTTACATGTAACACAAAAAATGCATAAGAATAAGAATTACCCAAATAATCAAAACGGTGCGACTTTGTATTCAACAGAATGGGACTCATTTTGAGCATTTGATAAATTAAATTGATTAATTTTGAATTAAAAATGTTAAAATTCGTGGTCTTCCTTTTATTTCTGACACTATGTTATTTAGCAAAAAATAATCCTTATGATGAAGCCTTTCGATCGGTATGATAA
This sequence comes from Cydia splendana, assembly GCF_910591565.1. Taxonomy (NCBI): domain Eukaryota; kingdom Metazoa; phylum Arthropoda; class Insecta; order Lepidoptera; family Tortricidae; genus Cydia; species Cydia splendana. The sequence continues at coordinate 186,388 of NW_026946912.1, forward strand.
AGCTACAGGGTAATTTTTTTTTCTAATATAGTAAGTAAGTAAGTAAATACACTTTATTGCACCACAAAGAAAAAAAAAAATACAAAAACAGATTTACAGTGTAAATAAAGGTAGCAACAGGCGGTCTTATCGCTGTAAGCGATCTCTTCCAGACAACCTTAATAATAAATACAATGTCTTAATATAATGTCTTCTTTCAGTAAAATGTTTCATCTACATAATGTTTCAGGGTACATAATTCCCTCCATGTGGCATAGCCGTGGGACGACCTGTACATAGGAATTGTTATAATTGGAATTATGTTCGTTATTTAAAAAATCGTCTTTGTTGCTTTTCGGAAACACAAATCTTCGTGATTTTCATCATTCCTAATTAGGTACGACAAACGGAATAATATATTCATTGTAGATTTTTTCGCGGCAAAATTTGTAATTAAGATTTATTGCTGCTGTGTTATACCTGTGTAGGTGAGTACATTATACAACACTACTCTCCCCCCCCCCCTCCCACCGTTGGCGTCACCCCCTCACCCCTTGAAAAGGGTCCCATTTTACAGATTTTCTCAATTTTCAGGAAAACGATACAAGCTAGGATAAAATGGTCAAAGACTAAATTATTTATTAATAAATTTCCTACAAATAAGTACGAACATTCATTTTGATATGAGTTATAGTTTTCAAGCTATGGTGTGACAAAGTTTTAGTCTAACCTGTTCACTTAAAAAACCGCAAACGATGTACAGGCTAGCCGTTTAGCACACGCATATTAGAGGTCAGAACAAAATTTTTGACCCCCAGTTCCTAAAAAAAATCCCTTAAGAAAGTGCCGAGTCATTGTTTTTTTTTGTATATAAAAATTTTTTTTTTCAGAAACCTATCGTGTGTGGTATCATATGAAAGGGCCTTTTGAGGCGATTCTAAAAATATATCACATCATTACATTTCAGCCATTTTGTTTAAATTAAAACAAAATGAAATAATTTTCAAAACATACCAAGTTTGGGCTCCTCCAGTACGATATGGCTGATTTTTTTTTGTACAATATACCACAAATGATACATGATAGCCTCATATCCAACGTTAATAAAGCAATTTTGAAAATAAGTTATTTAGTATTTTTTTATTATTTTTCAATTTTACTAAGTGATACAGTCCTATTTCAGTACCTATTTTACGAGACTTAATGGAACTGTACTGCAGATACAGTGCATATTAATTAGTGATGTACCGACTATTGATTTGGCCGACTAGCCCACTAGCCGACTAATCGGCGCTCGAATGGCCGATTAGTCGGCCGACTAGTCGGCTAGTCGGCCAGATCATTAGTTTCGTATAAGTTCAGGTGAAAAACAATAGTTTTGCTCCTTTAGTTGCGCTATTCATCATAATTTAGCTTGGCTAAAAGGTGTTCTCTACAGGTTCAAATACCTATCACAAGAATCCTCAAACATCATCATCAAACATCAACATTTATTCAGCAAATAGGCCACAAGGGCACTTTTACACGTCATCATTGAATTTACATACAAGGAAAAATAATAACATCAACAATTTTATAAAATAAAACTAACAATTCAATCTAACGTATTACAATTACTAAGAGATGTATATGGTTCCTCCTCCAATGGTCCTCGTTCAATTTCTGTCTTTAGTTCTTTTATTTTGCATTCCTGAGCAGACCGTCAGTACAGCTTGTAGGAGATATTTCCAAGGCTCTATTTCCCGTACAGTCAACGGTAAAAATATGGGTGTACAAATCATTTCAAAAATATGTCCCATAACTCTTATGTCAGTGAATTAAGAACTATGGGACATATTTTTGAGTAAGTTGTCTACACCCATATTTTTACCGTTGACGGTACGTAGTCGCCAGTTAAGAACCTATCCCCTGTGGTCAGCGTCTTTATGAGCAACGTGCCCTGACTAAGTCCTTAAATTTTGCAATAACATTAATAGTTCCTCATGGCTTCACCATAAAAAAAAAAACAAAAACTGAATAATAATAAATAAATAACTATCGAACTTGCACATGAAATTACACAAGAATAAGTTAAGATCGACCTGCAGAGGTAAACACCAGCCCACCAACATACGATAACGTTCAACCGGTCAATTATATGAACAAAAGTTTTCGTATGCATCCTGAATATGTATTTTAGTAAAATAAACATAAAACATATGGTAAATATTGACTGTTGATTTCTTTTTTTCTGTTTTTATTTCACTAATAAAGTGCCGACTAATCGGCCATTTTTGCCGACTAGTCACCGACTAATCGCAGACTACAAATGTGGCCGGATAGTCGGCTTTCCCGACTAGTCGCCGACTAGTCGGTACATCCCTAATATTAATCATAAAATGATACGTAATATCCATATATCCAACGGGGAATACCTCTTTAACCCTTATTATGAAAAACTAAACAAACTATACCAACTGATGAAAAGGCGCAGTAAAAAGGTTAAAGAGGTATTCCCCGTTGGATATATGGATATTACGTATCATTTTATGATTAACATGCATCGTATCTGCAGTTGAGTTCCATTAAGTCTCGTAAAATAGGTACTAAAGTAAGACTTAACACTTAGTAAAATTGAAAAATGAAAAACAAAAAAATACTAAATGAAATTATTTTTGAAATTATTTTTTTAAGGTTATAGATGAGGATATCACGTACCATTTGTGGTATATTGTACAAAAAAAATCAGCCATATCGTATCTGGAGGAGCCCAAACTAGGTATGTTTTGAAAATTATTTTAGTTTTAATAAAAAAAAAAAGCTGAAATGTAATGATGTTGTATATTTTTAGAATCACCTCAAAAAGCCCTTTCATATAATACCACACCCGATAGGTTTCTAAAAAAATTTTTGTTTTTTCCATACAAAAAAAAGAATGACTCGGCACTCCCCTCCTAAGGGAATTTTTTTAGGAACTGCGGGTCTAAAATTTTATTTTGACCTCTAGTATGTGTGTGCCTAACGGCTAGCCTGTACATCGTTTGCGGTTTTTCTATGAAATTGGGGCCGTACGGCCTCTGCCATTGACAAAAATGTAACATTTTATACTCGGGGAACAATATACATATCAACCATTTTCCTCACGTTATCCCGGTTTTAACCACAGCTCATGAGAGCCTGGGGTCCGCTTGGAAACTAATACCAAGAATTGGCGTAGGCACTAATTTTTACGAAAGTGACTGCCATCTTACGTTCCAACCCGAAGGGGAAACTAGGCCTTATTAGGATTAGTCCGGTTTCCTAACGATGTTTTCCTTCACCGAAAAGCGACTGGAATCCTAATAAGTCCTAGTTTCCCCTTCGGGTTGGAAGGTAAGATGGCAGTCACTTTCGTAAAAATTTGTGCCTACGCCAATTCTTGGTATTAGTTGCCAAGCGGAACCCAGGCTCTCATGAGCTGTGGTTAAAACCGGGATAACGTGAGGAAAATGCTTGATATGTATATTGTTCCCCGAGTATAAAAAATGTTACATTTTTGTCAATGGCAGATTTTTAGTAAACTTTGGCGCACCATAGCTTGAAAACCATAACTCGTATCAAAATGAATGTCAGTACTTATTTGTAGGAAATTTATCAATTAATCATTTAGTCTTTGGCCATTTTATCTTAGCTTTTATCGTTTTCCTGAAAATTGAGAAAATCTGTAAAATGGGACATTTTTCAAGGGGGGAGGAGGTGACGCCAACGGGGGAGGGGGCGGGAGAGTAGTGTTTTATAATGTACTCACCAAAAGGTATAACACAGCAGCAATAAACCTTAATTACAAATTTTGCCGTGTTGCCTATACATTGAAATCTAGAATGAATCCATTAGGATGTTGATGGGTCGAGCATATCAAAATCGGAATGTTAAAATTCGATATACTCAAATTTGGCATAAAATATTTCGGAATTATGTGGTGTACCCCTGTTTCGGTGTAAAATATTAAATACTAGTGGCTCTGTGAGCTGCAGACCTTGCGAGCATAACTTAAAAGTGAGCAAATGAATAGCTCCTGCACTTTGAAAATTTTTGCATAAACTGAATCGGGGGAAAAAATATCCAACCCGCTCACAAAATTTCACGAGAATCGATTGAGAATTGCGACCTGTACAGTAGTAATTTTAATTTAAAACTGACACAAACCTTAAATCATATCAATCTGTGGATGCGCGACCATAATCTAGCAATAAATTCAAACAAAACCAAATTGATTCAATTTTATCCTTACCAAAGAACTCCATTACAATTAAAATTATCGCTTAATAACACAGAAATTGAAGAAGTAGATAATTTCAAACTCTTAGGTATTACTCTCGATAACCATATGAACTGGAAAACACATATATCAAACACTAAAACCAAGATATCACAGTTTTTGTATGGACTCTTTACGCTTCGCAAAACCACTAACTTCAGTACTGCACTAGCCGCCTACTATGCCTTCGCTAATTCATGGTTCAGATATGGAATTTTAACATGGGGAAACAGCACAGATGTGCATGACTTGTTTGTCATGCAAAAAAAATGCGTTCGTGTGCTAGTCGGAATCCGAAATTGGGATAGCTGCAAACCTTATTTCATCAAACACGGCATACTCACTCTTCCATGCCTTTACATCTTAGAGCTATGCATATATGTAAGAAAAAACATACATTTGTTCAAAGAGATACAGAATAAAAGACAAAAATACAAACTTGAATTACCCCAGCCAAAATTAGAAATACACCGCAAAAGCCCTCATTATGCGGCAGTAAAATATTATAATCACCTCCCAAATTATTTAAAATCAGAGGAAAGTGACACTTCGTATACAAAGAAGTTGAAATCGTTCCTTGCTGAAAAAGCATATTATTCAGTAACTGATTTTCTCACTGACAGTTTTGTTAAATAATTTAGTTAATAGTAAATAAGTAAGTTTTGATCTCCTAAAATTATAAAGCTAGTTTGTAGTTTTTATGTGTTCTTAATATGTACCTACTTATATTAAGGAAATGTTTGCCATACCCTATTAGGGTCCATGAGATACCATTATTTTGTAACAACTTGTTTTTACCATGGTGCAATAAACGATATTCTATTCTATTCTATTCTATTCTAGGGAATATCTGGACATATGAAAGAATTTTTGCCCATGCTGAAACGGAGACCTTCGCTCAAGCTCGGTCGATAAAGTAATTTTGTTTTTACTGTCAAAATTTAAGCCGAGCTTCAGCTTTCTTGTCCCAATTCTTAGTAATTATGACTTAAATCATACATAATTATTAATCTCTGACTAGCTTGATACTTACTTATTTTTTCTACATCAACGTCACCGGAATGCCTCCGGTGTACGTTATGGTTAGAAGCTACCTACATGGCAAAAAACGCATAAATCTGAATGCGAAACGCACAACTCCAGACCGCTCTCTGTGTGTGTGAGGTCTAATGATTATATACTTAACCTATTTGTACTCGTAGCTGTTTATGTTTGTAAATAAACTTAAAAAAAGCGGCCAAGTGCGAGTCGGACTCGCCCATGAAGGGTTCCGTAGCAGCAATTAACATAATAAAATTGCGGTTTAATATATATGACGTATTAAAAAAAACTACTTACTAGATCTCGTTCAAACCAATTTTCGGTGGAAGTTTGAATGGTAATGTACATCATATATTTTTTGTAGCTTTATCATTCTCTTATTTTAGAAGTTACAGGGGGGGGGGGACACTTTTTACCACTTTGGAAGTGTCTCTCGCGCAAACTATTCAGTTTAGAAAGAAATGATATTAGAAACCTCAATATCATTTTTGAAGACCTATCCATAGATAGGTACCCCACACGTATGGGTTTGATGAAAAAAAAAAATTGAGTTTCAGTTCTAAATATGGGGAACCCCAAAAAATTATTGTTTTTTTTTCTCTTTTTGGGTGAAAATCTTAATGCGGTTCATAGAATACATCTACTTACCAAGTTTCAACAGTATAGTTCTTATAGTTTCGGAAAAAAGTGGCTGTGACATACGGACAGACAGACAGACATGACGAATCCATAAGGGTTCCGTTTTTTGCCATTTGGCTACGGAACCCTAAAAACCGGACAAGTGCGAGTCAAACTCGCCCATCGAGGGTTCCGTACTTTTTAGAGCTCCGCACAAAACTGTTCGCGGAGCTCTTATTATGGGATCACTTCGGTCTTGCAAATCGGTTAAATGCGTTTTTCTCAACGACCGTTTGATGTACGTACCTAAAATTTGGAACAGTTAGGTACCTATGACAAGTACCTACTGTGAATAAGTCAAAACCGCTTATTTCTGATTTTAGGGGGAAATTTAGGGGGTTGAGAGGGGTAGGCGGAATTATATTTTCATTTGTAAGAATCGTGTGGGGTATCATTAGAAAGCTTGCAAAAAAATTGAGTCGATGGACTGATATTGACCTCATTTTAGACTGCAGTAGTTTCAATAAAAAATGCATTGAAATTTGCTAGTTTTCATACAAAAATGTTCACCTCTGTCCTCGCGATATTCGCAAAAACTACAGCTACAAAGCAAGCTGCGCAGACAATAACTAGCTAAACAGAGTACCGTAAAATGGGGTGAGTAGGGTTCGCGGGGAGAGTTGGATTATGAATGGGGAGAGAAGGAATGAAAGGGGGGTGAGATGGGATTTTAAGGCTACTGCTACAAATATAATGTATTCCAATTTAAAATGGAGCTATAGTAATACTCATAACAAAAAAAATCGATCCAACAATCTTCCAAATTCACCTTTGTATGAAAACCCAACTCACCCCAAATACGAGGGACTACGGGGTGAGGTGGGATTTCCTGTTTATCATCAAAGTTATGAAATGGAAGTACCCAAACTAAAATAAAAACTAAAATACAAACGTCCGGAACACTTATTATATACATATGTAAAAATAAAATGTTATCGAGGTTTTAATGTCAGTTTTGCACCAACTCACCCCAAATACGAGGGACTACGGGGTGAGGTGGGATTTCCTGTTTATCATCAAAGTTAAGAAATGGAAGTACCCAAACTAAACTAAAAACTAAAATACAAACGTCCGGAACACTTATTATATACATATGTAAAAATAAAATATTATCGAGGTTTTAATGTCAGTTTTGCACCTACTCACCCCATTTTACGGTATGGAGACGGCGGGAAAATTATCAACTTAACCCTATCTTTTCGACGCAATACTATGCCAGTCTTAATTATACGCTGGTTAATCTATAATTCCAAAATACAATTAAATACAACCTTATTTAATTGATAATAAGGGTTCCTCTATCTTTGGCATACATTTTTTTGTAATAATTCTATTGTGCATAATAAATTTAGGCATAATAATTCGTCGGGTGATAAGCAAAACTCACTAAGTACCACCACAAGTTCATAGCCATAGTGAACCATATTAGGACTAAGAGAAGGTCGATTTTTGTTTAATTTTTTTTAGTAATTAGTGACTTTTGCTTGTCACCTGATGATATAGGATTGTTGCGCATACGTACTCTACGCATAATTTTTATTGATCGAAGTATCTTTTGGCATAAATTTAATGCCCGAATCGAGACCTGGTATCAGTTTCATTTCGCATAATTTTATTTGTAATAATTTATTTTTGCATAATCCGCCATTAAGCATAAAGTTTAGTACTACAAGCATGTATGGTCTTATGACATAGAAATGTTTTGCATACTTGCAAGAATAACTTGCGTTTTAGGCCGAATATTTTTTGGCGGAAATTAATTCGCCGAATGCGCATGCTTACGTTACCTAACCCACTTTTCTGGCAACAGTTTGTTTTCGTGGGGTCGCAGTTCTAACCTAAGTTAAATACCTTAGGTTTTATTGGCCAGGCGTTTTATTTGGGGGAAAAGTAGTGCCAGGTGATGAAAATACAATCACTTTCGTCGCCCCTATGCTAAACTTACATAACTGTAAAAAACACATTTTTGAGGAGAGCGATTTGAAGCTCCCAAAAATTTTATTTGTTTTTTTTTGAAGTAGTAGTTGCAGTTGTATTGATATAGTATACACACACAGTGTTTTCAAAATGCGTGTATTACATGATCAATTTCTCAGATATGCATTATTTTATTGGAATTGGAAATTACAGCACATTCGCAAAATTTGCATCTCCATAGATAGCAAAAAAAAAGATAAGATTTTTCACCATAGTGAACTCACGAAAGTACCACTTTCGCAAATTAAAAATCCGTTTAAAACATTTGAACCGAGGTAAAGTTACGAAAATGACAGTTTCGTGTGTTTACTCTGGTGTATGTGAATGCTTCCTATTCATTTGTATTCAGAAATTGAGTTGCGAATCTGTATTTATTTTTGATTTCAACAAGAATATTTTGTATAATGAAACACTTATAGTCTGGCAAAAAAGAGTAGAAATTAAAAAGTGGCAATACTGTAGTGTCGTCCTTTTCAAATCAAGAAAAACGAGACCTCACTACAGTGTTGCCACTTTTTAATTTCTACCTACTCTTTTTTGTCAGACTTTATAACCATTACCTACTTGACAAGGCCTTATATAATTATGTCCATCCCAGTCCATCACCACCTAGAATCTGCGCAGCCAACCATCGTGTTTCTTACGGAGGCGCAGATATCCTGCCCGGCAGACATTGCATACTTATTAAGCATATCCCGGCTATAAAAAATAAATAAAAAATAAAAATAAGTTTATTGCGCACAAAACAGGCAGTACAGTACATAAATTGTTGTGACATCGGGTGGGTGCATAGCATGGTTAAATATAGTACCGAATTTCCAGGGGTCCCCGCACTAGGCTAGGCCTGTACCGCGGGAGACCAAGTATGCATTTGTATGTCATGAGTGACAGTTGGAATAATAGAGAAAATAAATAAATTATAAACTAAAAGTACATTGTTTGATTTGTTTGTTAGTGAAATAAATAACATTACATTACAGTTTTACAGAAACTACCTTCCTAGAGAACACAAAATTAGATAGACTACAGAGTTATTATATATAGAGTTGTATAGAGTTAACCTTAAACTACCCTTAAAAGTAGATTTTCAGTCTCCTGGTAGTCCAGTGATAATAACCATTTAAAAAGGAACCGTTTAGCCTCCGATACCGTGCAACGTATCAACCCATTTTGTAACTTTACAGCAGAATTGTAAATCCTAGAGCTAAGAACATCACCGAAACGCCTACCAAATGCAGTGTTGACTGTTGGAATAGGTAATTTAAAAATGCGTTTAGAGAGCAATTCAGAGTAATTTTCCAGGTTAGACGCGTATCTGTGCATTGAGAGGCAAACCTTGTGTATGTAGAGCTGACGGACCGTTAGGACTTCGGCTTCGGCATAAAGGCTTTTTGTTGCATATCTGTAGGGCTTCTTGAGCATAACTTTTAGGACAGAGCGCTGAGCTCTTTCGACAATTAACATAGAGGTTTTGGCAGCACTGCCCCACGCTGATATAGCGTAAGTAGTTATTGACTGGCACAGCGATATGTATATATTTTTTAAAAGAATCAGATCCGCGGAGTGCCGTAGCTTTTTTAATATGTACATTGTTTTCCTAATTCTTTTGGAGAGACAGGAGATATGGGCTTTAAAGTTTAGATTTTCATCAATGAGCAAGCCGAGATACTTAATGACTTCTACGCGACCTATAGTTTCACAAGAACATGGTGAGATACCAGCATCTTTACAGGTATGGATTTTAATTGGTAGAGTTAAATTAGGAGGACTAGAAGCAGCCGATTTATGAAAACATACAAAATTAGTTTTTTTGCTATTTAGTGTTAGCAGATTTTTACGGAACCAATTTGCAGCGCAACTTATACCCTTTTCAGCTGCTGCGTATACCTTTTCCCAGCTGTCTCCACTGAAAAGAATTACTGTGTCATCCGCGTAACAGATAATTTCAGCATTGGGGAGGTTAAGGCAGTGTATACCGTTTATATAAATCAAGAACAATGTGGGGCCTAGAACGCTTCCCTGTGGAACCCCGAAATCTAGGCTATCCAAACCGCTCTTGTGAGAATCCACTTTGACTAGTTGCTTTCTGTCAGTTAAATAGCTGTCAAACCAGGCCAGTGACACTCCACGAATTCCAATTTTTTCGAGCTTTCGAAGCAATATTGGTTTCGACACCGTGTCAAAGGCCTTAGCCAAGTCTAGAAATACGCCGATACAATTAATGTTGTTATCTAAATAGGTAGATATAAGATTGACTAGGAGTGAGATGGCATCCTCAGTTGATTTTTGTGCTCTGAAGCCAAATTGCCGTTCCGACAGGACTCTGCTTCTCTCCAGAAACCTGACGAGTCTGTTGTTTACAAGTTTTTCCAAAATCTTCGACAGAACGCTAAGTAAGGATATGGGTCTGTAATTACCAGGTTCAGTCTTGAGGCCGCCCTTATGAATTGGAGTGACAGCTGCTATTTTCCACTGCTCTGGAAAAATACCAGTACCTAAGCTCAGATTATATATATGTGTTAGTGGATCTAGAATAAGGTGACAGACAGATCTAATTAGGTCACTGCTGATACCATCCAAGCCAGGTGCAGTACTTGTTTTCAGCTGTGAAATAATTCCTTTAATTTCATTTGCATCTGTAGGATGCATAAAGAAGGATTCAGAGGGACTTTTACTCGTGTTTACTTTGGTGGCTAATATTTCTTCAGATTCTCCAGTTTGAGCAGTAATTTCACATGCCAGCTTTTTGCCTACTGAAGAAAAGAAATTATTACATTTATTCAAGGATTGTATGGGATCAGCCGGATCAATCAAATCAAGGCGATGCGAGGGTTTTTTCGAAATATTGCAGATGTTTTTAATTGTGCTCCATAGCTTCTTAGGGTTTTTGTTGTTAGTCAGGAGCTGGCTTCGCTCATGTTCGTTTTTCAATTTTCTTAGCAGGTTGTTATAGAAGTTTTTGTATCGCTTATAGGTCACTTGCAATAGGTCGTCTTTTGGATGTTGCCTTGCCTTAAGATGCAGTCTGTCGCGATGTCGAGCACAGCGGAGTAATCCAGGGGTCATCCACGCTTTTAGTGTAAACTTTTTTCTACTTAGTTTTACTTCATGTGTGTTTTTCTGAATTGCATTATTTAGAGTCATCATAAAGTTTTCAAGTGCCAGGTTCGTGTCATTTGTTTCCAGGACCGGGGCCCAGCTGACTGTGGAAAGCTCGGCAGCGACGCCTTTGAAGTCCGTTAATGCTCGAAGTCTATTGTGGTTCGCCGACCTGGGTCTCACAGACGCAATTCCAACAGCAACCATTTTATGATCTGTAATATCCGTGTCACAAGCTATGCCTACAACTTTAAACCTGGACCTGACGAATATGTGGTCTAAGCAGGCCTGTTCCCTAGTGGGTTTTGTGATGGCCGCCGCTAAACCGTGTTCATCCAAGAGGCATAAGTAATCTGACACATTTACTCTGTGTACATCAGTTGATAAAATATCAATATTAATATCGCCAGCTACAACAAATTGCTTAGTATTGTTGGAATTTCTCAGTATCTCATGAAGTGAGAGCAAAAAGTTGGTAGCGTTCTTAAAGGAAGGTGACCGGTACAGGCCAAGAATTGTCAAATGATCAGGTATGTTAATTAGTAGACCGCAAGCCTCATTGATGGATGGTTCAGTCACAACAGCGTTCCAAGAAGATTTGATATATGCCACTACCCCGCCGTTCTGGTTAATGTTTCGCGTGGAGTAATAAGATAAGGGTAGAGGGCGCCGCTGTGCACCCAGTAACATCTGCTCCGTATGTTATTTACAATTAAAAATGCTAATAGTGATAAAACCACGTATAACTTTATTTTGGACAATAAAGTGAAGTGCAAATTGTATAAAACTATAAACAGTGACTATAAATAACGTGAAAAAGGACACAAAAATCGATAAACTAACATTGCGTTGAACTTTGTTTACCGTGTAAAAACTGAGTGCTTTTACCGATTGCGAGCGAAGTGATTTAAGAAAACAAGTTTAATGCAATACCTATGAAGGAAAGGCGAAATAATTTAAGCGATCGAAACAAGGACCAATAATAATTATAACCTAAAAATCGTGAGTCATTGTTTTTGCAACTGCCAAAATAAACGTCACAAAGCCTCGCCGCAGGATTTTTATTGATTACAGCGCCACCTATCGGCGGATAGCGGAACTAGAGCTTTGACTATTCCCCGGAAGAGAGCCTAAAAATAAAAATCAATTATTTATCGATAGTATTCCTACTCAACACTAGAGGGCAGCTAAATAAATATTCGTTAATAGACTAAATACTAAGAAAAATGGAGAACCTAGAACTTATGTTGAAAAGTATCCAAGAAGACCTCAGCCGTCAAAAACTCGAATTCCAAAATATGCAAGAAAGTATAACGAAATCAATAAACGATAACATAAATACAAAGTTTTCAAAAATAGAAGACCAATACAGCTCATTAAAGGAGAGGCTAGACAAGCAGGAGACCCAAATGGACAGAATGGAAAGAGAAATGACACAGAGGAACTTGGTAATATTCGGAGTGGACGAAAAAGAAAAAAACTATTTTGAACTAGAAGACACAGTTTTGGATATTATAGAGAATCACGTTAAAATACACTGCACAAAAAGTGAAATCGAGCTAGCTAGGAGGCTGGGAAAAAGGTCAGAAAACCCAAGGCCAATCATGGTTGCCCTCACCACCTTAGGGAAAAAAATTGAAATTCTCAAGAACAAATCAAACCTTACGAAAACCAAATATTACATCAAGCAATATTTCCCAGCCAAAATTGTGGAAGAAAGAAAAAAACTAATCACAGAAATGAAAGAGAGAAAAGAAAAGGGAGAAAACATCACACTAAGATACAACAAACTGGTACCGGCTAAAACGAACCAAACAAAATATAATAGGAACAAAAACGACTGGAAAGGCAACAAAAGAAACTTATCGTTATCGCCAGAAAATACAAATTCAAACGATAACCAACGAGAAATAGACAAACCGGTCAAACAAGCCCCGAAGAAAAATAAAACGGATATAACACACTATATAACGCAAACTAAAATTGACCTAACTTTGCCGTCTACGTCAAAAGCTCCCACCTCCCCACAACCATAGCAACTAGCAGCGACCCCTCTACAAACTCCAATACGGCTTGTCACCGCGGAAACATACGACTACAACCCTCCAGAGCAACAATTATACACATGTACTTTTAACGTCAGATCACTGTCATCCAAAGAGAAATTGATAGAGTTTAAGGAAGCAATATCACAGATCAAGTACGACATTATTGGCTTGGCAGAGATAAGAAGAGCAGGCAGCAAAATACTCGAAGACTCTGATCACATAATATGCTACACAGGACAAAAGAAAGGTCAATACGGAGTAGGATTTATAGTAAAAATAAAATATAAAGAAAATATAGACATGTTCTCACCTATCTCAGATAGAGTTTGCGCCCTTCATATGAAGCTCAATAAAATGCCACTATCACTAATACAAGCTTACGCCCCTACGTGTGATGCAAGCACTGAAGACCTAGATAAATTCTATCAAAACCTAGATACAGCAATAAACGAGAGCGGAAGTAATATCATCTTGATGGGAGATTTCAACGCCAAAATTGGAATGCCCAAGCCTTATGAAAGCTCTATCATGGGAAAATACGGTTATGGAGAGAGAAACGCAAGAGGCGAGAGATTGATACAGTTTGCTCTACAAAACAAGCTTACCATAATGAACACAATCTTCAAGAAAAGCCCAAAAAATAGATGGACCTGGATCTCACCTAACAAACAAATAAAAAATGAAATAGACTATATTTTAACAAATATACCCAGAAAGTTTACAAACTTTGAAACAATCTCCAACCTGAACTACCCAAGCGACCACAGACTTCTACGAGGCACTTTAAAAATAACAAATATAAAAAAAAGTAGAGCGAACTTTAGCATAAAAAATAATCAAATTAAATGCTTAAGCGAAGAAAAACATTTCCTGAAAACCCTAGAACAAAATATTGCCAAACACCCCAGTAGCGAGAGTGACAATATATAACTTCTTTACAAAAAGCTCGAAACAGATATTCTGTCAAGTATAACATCTCCATTATCGAACCCACAGAACAAAACCTCAAAACCATGCATCCTAACAGAAGAAACCAAGAAATTACTTAAAAAACGTCAAGAGCTACAGAAAACAAAACCAAAAACAAAAGAACAAAAAAAAGAACTCTCCTATCTATACAAAACCACAAACAAACATATAAAGAACGACTACTACAACCACAGGCTAAAAGTTATACAAAAACACATGGAAAGCTCAGGAAGTTCAAAAAAAGCTTTTAAGGAACTGAATAAGGGTAAAGAATGGATATCTGACCTGAGGGAAAATGGAATGCAGACAAAAGGAAAACAGACACGAACAGATATAGTCAATATCGCTACCAACTTCTACCGAAATCTATATTCCTGCCAACAGCCCGACGAAATAGAGATAGAGTGCGAACCCAACACGACGACACCACACAATTTTAGCTCTACCGAAATTATGAAAAAAATTGATAAACTGAAATCTGATAAAAGCCCGGGACCAGACTTTATATCTAACAAAATGCTCAAACTAGCACGAAATGTCATAGCCACGCCTCTTACGCACCTATTTAATAAAATATTATACGAAAAGAAAGTACCTAAAAAATGGACCGAATCAGACATAATATTACTTCACAAAAAAGGCAACCACGCAGATATAGGAAATTATCGTCCAATCAGCCTGCTACCTAGTATATATAAACTTTTTGCTATGTGCTTGCTGGAAAGACTGAACCCCACGATAGAGCAAAATCAGCCGGTAGAGCAGGCCGGTTTTCGAAAAGGCTTTAGCACTATAGATAATATACACGCCGTTGATCAAGTCATCGAAAAATATACGGAATTTAAACGCCCACTCTACCTCGCGTTTATCGATTACGCAAAAGCGTTCGACTCTATTTCGCATAATAGCATCTGGAACGCACTTAGAGCCCAAAATGTCCAAGAAAGCTACATACAAATATTAAAAGACATATACAGCAATAGCACGAGCAGAATAAAACTTGACAGAACTGGCGACCCTATAGAGATAAAACGTGGCGTAAAACAAGGGGACCCACTATCACCGAAATTATTTATCTCGGTTTTGCAAAATATTATGAAAGACTTAAAATGGACATCTAAAGGCTTATTTATAAATGGAAAATACCTAAACAATTTAAGATTCGCCGACGACATTGTAATTTTTGCAGAAACAGCACGCGAACTCGAAATAATGTTAAATGACTTAAATCATGCGAGCAAGAATATAGGCTTAGAGCTGAATATACAAAAAACTAAAATAATAACAAACGCAAATGAGAGAGAAATAAACGTAAACTCTAGCCCACTGGAATATGTCAAAGAATATGTATATTTAGGCAAACTAATATCCTTCAACAAAAACAGAAACATCGATGAAATATCAAGACGTATCGCCATTACATGGTCTAAATTCTGGAAATACAAAGAAATTTTAAAATCAAGTCTGCCAATGAAGCTGAAAAAAAAGAGTACTCGATACCTGTCTGCTGCCTAGCTTGACATATGCGTGCCAGTCTTGGATATACAACCAACAAGCGCGGAATAAAATACAACGCTGCCAACGTGCCATGGAAAGATCCATACTTAATATAAAATTAATCCAAAGAAAGAGGAGCAAAGACATAAGGCAAATAACTGGTGTAATCGACGCATTATCATTTGCGCAAAAATTAAAGTGGAAATGGTGTGGCCATACAGCACGAATGCATAAAGACAGGTGGGCAAAAATAACCACCCAATGGCGGGGCCCTGCGGGGACAAGGAATAGAGGGAAGGCTAAAGAAAAATGGCTCGACGAAATCGTGGCTACAGCCGGGCAAGACTGGTCACAGAAGGCAAAGGACAGGAAAAACTGGCTGAGTCTGGAGGAGGCCTTCACCCGAAGAGGGGTCTCTACAAAATAATAATATATATATTTTTTAACTATTCAAATCATTTTTTTAAACTTTTTATGTACCATGTAGAGAATCAATAAAGGCTTTTTATTTATTTATTTATTTTATTTAATAAGATACATAGCCCGGGATTTGCTCTATCTGCGTTATATCTTGTAACCTACATTCAGTCAAAATTATGGCATCAAAAGTTGTGTGAAATCTATGTAAAGTTATAACGAACGAATCTAAATTTTTATTAATACTGCGAATATTAAATGTAATGATTTTGAGGCCCATATTCTCTAGCATGCCTGTGCAGGCCTCCGGGGTGTCCAGCTCATGGCAAGTGATATTTAATGCTGCGTCAAGATCTTCTGCTATGTCAAGTACTGACATTAAGTGAAAGTGTAGAATATTAATATGCATAGGGATTTACTGAAGTAAGGATTAAGAACTTGGCATTTAATATTGGAAGTGGGCACTTGACGTATTAATACGTGGCACGGTAACAGGAAGCAATTAATATAATTAGGTAGCAATGTGATTTGAATAAAGTTTTTTTGGGAATAGAAAACATGACTGAGTACAATATACACTTGAACACAAGTTCATGAGACACGCCGGCATATGTTTTGTATGTCCGGCAGGATGTCTGCTGTCGCCACCTTGATGCCTATGAAGACAGCTAGGGACCTGTCAGTTCTGTGGGTGTGCGTGGACTACAGTGGCCACACTCGCGTCTACGCGTGCCTGTACAGGTCTTACGGCGTTTTTGGGGGATTTCAACGCCTACTACCACATTGATTGGCTTGGGTCCTGGTCCGTCGACCACGCAGGAAGGTCTGCTTACGAATTTTCTCTGGCCTATGGACTCTCGCCATTGGTCATTTCTCCCACGAGAAAACCGAGACCATAAGCTCTCTACTGGACCTTCTGCTGACCACACGTCCGGACGGATATTCCGTCTCAGTGAATGCGCTTCTCGGTTCATCCGATCACGGCCTCTGGGTTTTTTTTAATAAAATTATGTTCATCCAATCACTGTCTCATCCGGACACGCGCACCATGCGATCCACCACGGCCAACTAGCACGCGACGCGCATGTATAAATCAGCAGATTGGGACGGACTGCGTGAATTCTACGCGTCGTACCCGTGTACCTAGGCAGCTCGTCTGATTCACATCAGAATATCCTGCGCAGCCAATGTCGGCGAGACGATACTGGTGGGGTTTTTTTTTTTGTTGAGGCATCAAACAGCAATACAAAAATGGATTGTTTCATTCCCAATTCGGTAATAGCTGCGGGAGCAAAGAAACGTCCGTGGTTTAATCAGCCCTGTAAAGAAGCTACAGTTCGCAAGCAAGCCGCTTACAGGGCTTGGACAAAGGCCGTAGCTAATAAGGATCCGAACGTCTCTGATGTGAAACGCAAATTAAATGCTGCCTCGAGGTCTAGTAAGAAAGCCATTATCAGTGCCAAATACGATTTCTTTGGCAGGATTAGTGAAAAACTAGCGGGCTACCCCACTAGGAGTCGCGCGTTCTGAGCACTTGCCAAAGCTGCCGCAGGAAATTTTTGGCAGTCTTCTTTAGCACCACTGCGAAAAACTGATGGTGATCTGGCCCACAGTGCAAAAGAGAAAGCCGATCTTCTTGTTTTTTTTGCCTCGAATTCGGCCTTGAATGAAAACGGTAGCACCGTGCCGTCCACCATCCCGTGGTACGCATACTCTATGCCAGAAATCTCTATCACGCAGAGGGATATTTGGCGGGAGTTGCTATCCTTCAACGTTTATAGGTCGAGCTGGCCAGATACAGCATACCAGAAGTTGTGCTTAACACTTTCAGTGCCAAGCGCCCCCTTTCCAATACAAAATGAACCCACTCAGCGAGTTTATGGCAGTGAATGTGTTTAGCAGTGTGCTCCTGAGTTGTGTCCCATGTCAGCGCGGTCAAGGTGAGTCACTGACAGTTAGCCTAGATACAGCAAAGGCATTCGATCGAGTCTGGCATCGGAGTCTCCTGTCGAAGTTACCATCTTATGGACTGCCGGAGGGACTATTCAATTAGATCGCTAGCTTTTTGTCCAGCAGACGCATACGAGCCGTAGTAAACGGAAGCTTCACCGATAGCATGGACATTAACGCTGACGTTCCGCAAAGTTCTGTGCTATCTCCAATGGTGTTTTTGTTTCGCATCAATGACATCTTGTTTATCGACGACATTAATTGCTATCCAGACGAAACTACTGCGGATGCCTATTATACAGGCCATGTCAAAATCCCTCGCTCTGAGGTGCTGAAAAGCCGTGGAAAGCTTTTGTCGGATATTGAGAGCACTCTATCCGAGTTTCATTCAACCCCACCAAGACACAAGGTTGCGCGTTTACATCTAAGAAAACCCCACACTGTGGTCCCACAGTTCCAAGGCACAGCCCTTTACCATAATTATCAGGAGTATTGAGATCCTCGGTGTCGACATCTCCAATGACGTCCGATTCCGTGACCACGGAAGGGAAGGGAAGGGAAGGCTGCGCTGGTATCTAAGAAACCCAGTGTGCTAAATAAAGCGAGGCAATAGTCTACTCCGGCGGGGCAGACTGCTACTATATGTACATATAAATCGCAAGTCAGACCCCATATATTATGGAGTACTGCTGTCACCTTTAGGTACGAGCACCTAGATACCAGCTTGGACCCTTCGACTCAGTCCAAATGCGCGCTGTACGAATCGTCGACAGTCCCAAACTCACAAGCGGTATTGAACCTTTAAGTCTAAGGAGAGACTTTACCTCCTTGTGTGTGTTCTACCGCTTGTACGATGGGCTATGCTCTGAATAATTGTTTGACATGATGCCAACGGCCAGCTTCTATCACCGCACCGCTCGCCGTCGGCAGGGTGTTCATCCTCACACCCTAGACTAGAAGCTAAATGATCGCGCACTGTGCAGTTTAAGAGGTATTTCCTCCCGCGGGTTCCGGCTGTGGAACGAGTCCGAGGTCGAGGTTTTCCCGATTCTTCAAAAAAGGAGTGTACATGTTGTTAAAGGGTCGGCAACGTGCATGTAACAACTCTAAAGTTGCATGCGTTCATAGGCTACGGTGACTGCTCATCGTTGCCTATGGACGCCTTTCCACAATTGCCACGGACGTGGTATAAAAATAGCAAAAATGCGATTCAAGTAATCTTGTAAACCACTTATAAACAGTACAAAAATAATTTTATTATAAACTTGCGAAACCGCCTGGTTCGCATATTTACTTGTAAGTTACTCTAGAGGTCTAGAGGTACAAACAAATTATTTACCTTACAAACTCACGGAAATGCAAAATTCGTAAATTTTAACAGGCTAATTTATGTGATGTGGTAATAATGGCCACCATAATAACGTAACGAATATGCCCGATTCGCAAATTTGCTATGGCTACTTTGTGGTTATACCTATTTGCCACCATAGTAGATTAACGAATGAGCAGTTTCGCAATTATGCTAAAGGTTATGAATGTAGATAAATATTAAATGCCACCATAGTAAACTGACATATGTGCCAGATTCGCAAATTTGCTGTAGTCTACTTATGTGGTTGAGTAATAGTTGCCACCATAGTAAAATAACGAATGTGCAGATCAGCAATTATGCTATAGTTTATTAATATGAATGAGGAATAAATGCCACCATAGTAAACTACCGTATTTGCCAGATTCGCAAGTTTGCTATAGGCTAATCGTACCGGTCAATAATAATTGCCACCATAGAAAGATAACGAAAATGGCAGATTCGTTAGTTATTTACTGGCGTCATAACTTTATCGGCCAAGGAAAAATACCTTATCTACACTTCGCAAGTCTACCATGGGGTAAAAGAACTATAAAGTCAGATTGGTACAATGGTAACTCTGAAAGCTTAAAAGATAGAAGTCTGAAAATTGGTCACATTGAGCATTGTCATATTTGGTACAGAATTACATCAATAACTCAATCTTGACAAATTTACAGTTATGTTAGTTTAGCATGGGGGCGACGACTTATGCGCCTGCAGGAAGATCACGAGCAAATTGCACCTGACTCACAATTGCTTTACGCATAGTGTCTTATATGTCTTCTCTCTCTATAAATTGCATACCTGTTGCCGTGGCTAGCTCTTAGACCAATAATATATGGCTAAGTTTTCCATTAAGGCGCTGCCAGTTGTCAACACCGAATACCGAAATTGATGTTACTCAAGCCATAGATTTATAAGGCAGATCGAGTGTGCGTACATCCCTAGTGAAGCCATTTCAAGTGCGACGTCACGTCGCACTCGTGTCACCGTATTCGATCGGCCCTGGTAGTACTCAAGGTCACGTCGGTTTGTGTACACCTCTCGTTTAAAAATCAAAAACACAGGAAATATGGTTGTTTGTGCATTGAATGGGTGTCACAACGCATCATATCATAAAAACAAACCGACTTACGTTACATTTCACGCGGAAGTATAGAGTTTAATGTGATATTTTTACGTAATCGTAACTATAAAAATCCAATGTTTCGTCAGCCGCCATTTCTTATAAATGTTGCCAGTGTAGTGAATATTTTTTCCTCAAAATGGGACATGACGTTTACTTACATTCTAAAATGAATACGCTTAATTGAAGTTCCTTGTATAATTATATAAAAATTATATATTTTAAATATTTCATTTTAAATTATGTAGTAATTTTATGCACATTTTAAATAAAAAATTGTAAAAATGTATAATTTTTTTTATTTAAACCTTATTTCACAAAGGACAGAAATGCAAAATTCCTTAAATAAACATAAAAAGCTTTTGCTATTAAATCTACACACAAATTATTAATAACCAAGTGTTAAGGATGTTGTTAAATCCCCCATTTTGAGAGAAATATCTATATAGTGGCAACTGGCAACACGTTTTTGTATATGTGTGTGTGTTGCTGAGCGTAAAACACGAGCGTTCCACACACACATCGATCGTGTTTCGGCTTCACTTTTGGCAGGGTAGCCGAAAGGGGACTATCTGTCTATGCGTTATTAGTTTAAGACTCAAGCAGTTTTTAAGAAAACCTTTTTGTTTTAGTAAATAAATAAAAAATATGTTAACATTCCTTAATTCATTATATTTCAAAGACCGTAGACGTACGCGATACATCTTATGACTTAACGAAATCGGCTCGATAGAAAATAATTGCAAAGATTGGTCTTTAAAATCTCCTTCTTTCTAAGTATGTCGAGTGTTTGGACCCAAACTAGCCTGAGTTGAAATCAAAGTACCTACCTAACAAGTGAATAAAAATAATAAAAAGGGTTTCGCGACCGCTAACCTTGTTTTATAGAAAAGCAATACGTAAATAGTTTATACAGGCTTGCAGAAGCTCAAGGCAGAAAACTCTCTAAATAAGATTACTTACTTTCCGGACTTCGTTTTTGCACTGGTACTAGCTAGTGCTAGTACTCTGTTACCAATAATTGGTTTCATTCTTTACCTACCGCGCATAACGTCGAGCCTGTATCTCGGGGCCACGAAACTACTTATAAGTTATGTTATTCATGATCCGGTAAGTCTATATCTATATTATGTAACCAATCACTACTACGACACGATACTTCTATTGTTTGAACTAATATGGATATGAAAAAAAAATAGGTAAGTAAGTACCTAATCCCGTTCCAAGAGTTGATGCAAGTTAATTGTCCATCGCTGTTCAACGTGGCAAGACGGCGAGCGTGATGGGCTCCTTTGCATATGTAGGAGCGCAGGGCGAATTATGTGAATTGTTTTTGGGTTTTATTGTAAAAATTAGATTTAGATTACTAATTTAAGTTAAGATTTTTGTAAATAATTATGTTTTTTTTGCGATTGACAAGAGGTGTATAAATGTATTTATTAACATAAAATTACACCTAAAAACAAATTAGAACTAACAACAATAAATTGAACTAAGAACTAAACAAACTAAACTGAAACTAAGTACCTAAAAAGTAAAACCCTACAAATAGAAAATTGGTCCCAGGTCTGTGCCGTCCGGTAGGGCGCCCAGGCCCCAATTTCACCACGGTGACAGGTGCGACAATTGTAAAATCACTGTTGCTGACGTCACAGGCATCCATGGGCTGCGGTTACCACTTACCATCGGGCGGGCCGTATTCCTGTTTGCCACCATCATTGTATTATTTAAAAAAACTTTATTATATCGGAAAAAAACAGATACTTATTTCTTTTGCGAAGCTTCTGACAATTATCAAGATTTAGAAGAATTGTAGGTAATTCTTGACAGGTAATGAGTTATATTATTTACTTGGCATTTCTGCCAAGAATTTGGCAGACAATTCTGCTCCTATTGAGCAGCCCAGTATGAACATGGAATTGGTTCCAGTCATAACCAATGATTTAATAGATTTAAACTAGGTGTTAAGACAAAAGATTCTGTCTCTGGCAATTTAGTTTTAAATAAATATAATGAAAAATACTGCAAACATGGAAAGTATATCCACCTGGTGCATCAAAATATTCAATGTATTAGAGGAAAAAATTTACAGATAGAACTTTTTTTGAATGATTTTAATATTGATATTTTATGTCTTACTGAACATTGGTTAAATAATAATGAATTAATGCCCCAATTTAATAATCACCAGGCGGGAAGTTCGTTCACCAGACTTAGTTCCATACATGGTGGGTCATTAATTATATTAAATAGTCAGTTAAAATTTAAGGAACGTAAGGACATTGTATCCATGTCTGTTGAACGGACTATAGAACTAAGTGCAGTAGAATTAGAGCAATTTATTGTTGTCTGTGTGTATAGGCCGCCATTAAGTAATTTTGAATTATTTGAAAACATAATGGAATCTGCCCTACTTAAAATATCATCTTCTAGTAAGAAATTGCTTATATGCGGCGACTTTAATGTAAATATTATGGAAAATTCAACAATGTCTTGTAGATTATTGAATCTTTTTAAATCTTGTAATCTCAACCACATGTTTATGGAGCCCACTAGAGTGACTGCTACTAGTGCAACCTGTATAGATAATATTTTCACAGATATTTTTCCTATTGCTAAAAAAGTTATCAGCAATTTAGAATCAGACCACTTAGGTCAATTAATGGTATTTGAGGCATTAAGGAAAAATACCATGAGAAAACAAATAACTTTTGTACCAGTAACCTCGGACCGCGTGGAAAGAATGAAGCTAAGTTTAGTTCAGGCGCTACCCTTTTTGTCTTCCGATATGAGTCCTAATAGTATGTATAATTCATTCTTTCACACTTTTATGGATCATTATAATGCGATATTCACCTCAAAATCGGTCGTAGTTAGTGGTGCATCAGTTTTTAGTGAGTGGGCTACTGCGGACTTACATCAAAGAAGACGTGAACTGTATGCCTTATATGAGGAACGGCGGTTTAATCAGAGTGATGAATTTAAAGAACATGTGAAGGAGTATTCGAAGAAGTTTAAAGTAGATTGTCATATAGCTAAGCGAAATTATCTAAGTCAGAAAATAAAAAGTAGTTCCGACATTGTTAAAGCAACCTGGAAAGTTATAAATGTGGAGACTGGTCGCTCTAAACACACAATTAAAGAGCTTAAACTAAACATTGATAACAAAATTATAGATTCCAATTTAGAAGTAGCTACAGAATTTGAAAAATTTTTCACCGAGGTACCAGTATCCACAACTAAGGATTTAAATTCATCACCCTCATCTGCTGTTACATTATTAAAACATAACGCTCCAGAGTGTTGTGGAGACCTTCATTTTGAACATGTTTGTACCTCAGATGTAATAAAGGCGTTTAAATCAATTAATGTCAAAAAAACTAATGACCTCTGGGGAGTCTCTGTCCATGCTGTCAAATCCTTAGTAGAAATTGTAGCGCCTGACTTGGTAATTATATTTAACAACAGTGTTGATTGCGGCGAGTTTCCTGATCTAATGAAACATAGTAAAGTAATTCCTTTATTTAAAT
This sequence comes from Cydia splendana, assembly GCF_910591565.1. Classification (NCBI taxonomy): domain Eukaryota; kingdom Metazoa; phylum Arthropoda; class Insecta; order Lepidoptera; family Tortricidae; genus Cydia; species Cydia splendana. The sequence goes on from NW_026946912.1 coordinate 210,326, forward strand.
CTGGTAGCAGCTCTGACCCCACTAACTTTAGACCGATATCTGTGCTACCAACATTTAGCAAGATTTTTGAAAAATTAGTTCTTTCTCAATTAGTACGACATTTTAACGTTAATAATTTGATGCATAATAAGCAGTTTGGTTTTACACGGGGTCGCTCAACAACCGATGCCGGTGTTGAGCTAATTAAGCATATTTTCGATGCCTGGGAGGAGTCACGAGATGCTTTAGGTGTCTTCTGTGATTTATCTAAGGCCTTCGACTGTGTTTGTCATGAAACATTAATCAGGAAACTTCATTATTACGGAGTTAGAGGATCGGCACTGAATTTACTTAAGTCCTACTTAAATGGTAGAATACAAAGGGTCGATGTGAATGGACAGCGATCACCTGGGTCATTGGTCTCTATGGGTGTACCACAGGGGTCAATATTGGGGCCTTTCCTGTTCCTTATCTACATAAATGACTTGCCATTCCTTGTTAAGACCCACCATGATATAGTATTGTTTGCAGACGACACCTCACTTATTTTCAAAGTCAAACGACAGCAACAAGCTTACAATGATGTAAACAATGCCATTTCAAAAGTAGTAAATTGGTTCAATGTTAATAATTTATTGTTAAATGAGAAAAAGACTAAATGTATTAAGTTTGTCACTAGTAGTAACGTAAGGCATGTGCAAACAAGTGTCATTGTGAAGGATGAGGAATTGGAATTAGTTGATAGTACAGTTTTTCTTGGTATAACTTTAGATTCTAAACTCCAGTGGGGTCCCCATATTGCTACTCTTTCGAATAGACTGAGCTCTGCAGCTTTTGCAGTGAGCAAAATCCGTCAGTTAACTGACGTGAAAACAGCTCGATTAGTACATTTTAGTTACTTCCATAGCATTATGGCATATGGTATTTTACTGTGGGGCGGTGCTTCAGAGATAAATACCATTTTTGTTCTGCAGAAGAGGGCTATTCGAGCAATATACAAAATGAACCATAGAGACTCACTTAGAGATAAATTTAAGGAAATTGACATAATGACAGTGCACTGTCAATACATTTATGAGAATATTCTGTATGTACATAAAAATATTGTAAATTTTAGGAAAAATTGTGAAATTCATAATATTAATACTAGAAATAAACATAAGCTCGCAGTGCCCTTCACTCGGCTCCATAAAATAAAAAAATCATTCATGGGTAATTGTGTAAGATTTTATAATAAACTTCCAAACCATATTACTGAATTATCTATTAATACATTTAAGAATTATGTAAAGCGTAAACTTATTTCTAAAGCTTATTATACCACACAAGACTACATGAATGATATTACAACGTGGGATTAATTGTTATTCGAAATGATTATTTATTTATTAGGTATATTTGATTATTGATGAGGAAATGGATATTCCGATGTAATACTATCTACTTCTTTTGTTACTTATGCTTTTTTTTTTGACATTTAGATTTTATTCTAGAAATTCTAGACTAGTATTTTTTTATACAATCTTTTTAATGACTGACAATCCTTTTGTGAAATTCTTAGTGTTAAATTTGATATGTATAATAATCCAATTTTATTATGGAATAATATTAACATCAATAAATTGCTCTGATAATTAGATTAAGATTAATTACGATTCATAAGAGCTTGTTGCTAGGCCTACATGAATAAAGTATATTTTTGATTTTTTGATTTTGATTTTGATATGTCGGAATTTCGTGACAATTGTAGTGTTTCTTGTGACAATTGCCATAAACTTAGCAAGAGAAATATCTGTTTTTTTCCGATATAATAAAGTTTTTTTTAATAAAACAATGATGGTGGCAAACAGGAATACGGCCCACCAGATGGTAAGCGGTAACCGTAGCCCATGGATGCCTGTGACGTCAGCAACAGTGATGTTTTACATTTGTCGCACCTGTCACCGTGGTGAAATTGGAGCCAGTACGGCTACCACCAGTTTTGACATTGACAGATACGCTCGCGTCTACGTAAATTACTTTCTATACATCTCGCTTGCACTAATATGCGAGTACGAGCGAGATACATAGAAAGTAAGTTACTTAGACGCGAGCGTATCTGTCAATGTCAAAACTGGTGGTAGTGCTTCAGAAGGCTGGCGGCGTTACCGTGCTGAACGGCAACGCCAATGCTTTGGGCGAGGGAAGCTCCAGCCTTCCGGTCACCCGTTGCGCCTATTAGGCGCTTGGCCAACTCTTTATAAATACTGTGCGCGCCTTGACCCCGCGGCCCAAGCGTCTCCACCCCAAACGGCTCAAGTTGTTAATATAATTTGATAATTATTTGTTTTCCATAAAACATAATTGACTAAGATAATATACAATTTGAGGTCAACTTAACATTAAATTTAAATAAAGTAAAGGTATACGATTAAGCAAAAATAATAAGTATATGAACGTGAATAATAAAATTCAAAACATCTGTGGCATCACCAAAGGTATACTCGTAGGTCTTAAGCAAAAATAATTTATAAAATGATATAAGGGCCCTCTTCTGTAGTCTGGCTGCAGTCCGTGTCAAATTGCTCGTTTAATATTCCTTCATAATCAACAGTCAACAAAGTCCTTTTGAAGAGTAGAGTTTCTTTGATAACCCTAGACGCTAGCCATTCGCTAATATCCTGTCGCTCTTTATTCTAAGTCGAAGAAAATTCTATTTAATAAATATGGCCAAATTTTAAATGATGATGTTGAATGATATTAGTACATTACGATACAAGTCCGAAAAGTAGAAAATTCGCACGTGTATTTGTTACCTACAACGTTTTACAGTACATATGGCCCTTTAAATTTTTGACATAAGCCACGTATTGTGCTAATTACCGCACTAGGGTAGTAAGTAGCACCATATGTACTGTAATTATATTACATTTCCGCACGTGTATCGAACGACATTTTTTAATACAGTTGCGAAAAAATAAGAAAAACAACAAGGAATTAAAACTTACTTATTTTTAGATTTTTCAGGCAAAGCACTCTCATTTGCAATTGCAGCCTTCTCACAAATGTCTGGCGGTGTTAGATCAATTTCAAACTTTGATTTCATTTTATAAGCAACTTTTTGATTGGATTACGAACTTACAACGACTTTGTTTTCCAAAGTCGTTGTAAGTTCGATCTTTCGCAGTAAAAATTTTTGACATTACGAAGAAGTGTTTTTTTTTTAGTTTTTGTTATTATTATTGAACCCACTTTAATGTATGTTTTTAAAGTGAAACTTTTATTCTATCGCCCCAAATTTTTGGGCTGTCTTTAGGGTTATGTAGCATAATTTCTAGAATAAAATATCCTAAGTACGAACTTCCTAAAGACAGAACATCGAAAAGCAAAATATCTAATGTACTAAATTCCTAAAGATGCATATTCTACGGTTAATCAACCTATTTTTAAATGTCAAAAGTACAATACTGCTAGTGCACGAAAATACTAACGACCTTTTTTCCTACGTTCAGTTAACCTAAGTTTAAAATGTATAAATTGCAAAATTACTAACGAATTTTTTTTTCCTACGTAGCAGCTGACCTTAGCTTAAAGAGACTAACGTACGAAACTTTCTTAAAAAAAAAAAACATTTCCTTTACAACTTAACTATACGGAGCCCCGCGTCGGGCATCTGAAGCTACCTATCTAACGAACCTAACCTACGTACTAACATTTTTTTAGTTTTCAATAAGGAGGTTCGAGAAAATTTTGTTCATTAACCTTGTTGAAAAAATATCTTTAAGATAAATTTCTACATATAGTACATTTCTTGACATGTTTTAAATACACCATAATTCTTTCACCACACCAGCTCGGAAAGGCTTACTTTGCACTTCAAAAACTGATAGCAAAGTTGCATTTTATTCACATGTGAGGCAAAGTAATCAAATGTATGTTTGCTGGTAGAATTGACGTTTTTTTCATCTCTTTCTTTTTTGGAGTAATTTTTACTCCAAGCCAATAACGTCCCAAGAGGAACTACGGCGGCATGTTCGAGGCAGCACGAAACATATCCGAAATTTATTTAAGAAAATTAACTTGAAGTTTTAGAAGACGGTGCCAAGCGAGCATACGAGCCGGGGGAAAACAATTCGAGCACCTATTGTAAAATAAAATTACTTTAATAAATTGATTAAACTTCAACCTGCAGTATTTTATTTTCTTTGAAACTTTATCAACTCAATAACAATTTTATATGTCTTTCTTTTAGGCATTCGACAAATACTGAATAGGCGTTTTTTTATTTCTGTATCCAGAATTAGATATCTTAACATAAATCGTTATTTTTACTAAGTAGCAACGGATTGCTGATTTCCTAGTTTTAACTTATTTTTTATGAGGCTTTCGAAAGATGATAATAAATCCTATTTTATTACACGAAGGTACATGTGTCATACCATTTTTGAATCTGCATAACATTTTCAATAGCTTGGCGTTATTTGATCATTACTTTTCTATTAATTTTTTTTCACGACAGGTGGTCAAAGTCGAAATTAATGTTTCGCTGTGAATTTAATTCAAGATTTAACCCGTACTTTTTTTGCATTTTACATTGTTTATCGATAAAATACCTATTTTGTTATCTTAAATAACTATTCATGATGCCGTACACGTAAAAAAAATTAACTTCGCGGCCTTTCCGAGTGCACACTGGCACTAACAATGTCAAAAACGGTCAAAATTCATGAAAAACCTTAATAGGCCTGTTGCAAGTAACAAGGAATCACGGAAATAATGGTTTCATAGAAACATATATGTATGTTAATATGATTCTAAAAAATGGCCCAATCTCAGTATAAACTGAAGGATTATTAATATATTCAATAAAATAAAAATGCAAAATTCTCCAATCGGCCATTATTACTGGAACGCCAATCAGAAGCGTTCTAAACAGTGACGTCATCAATCCATAACATATTTCTTAGAGCAACATAGACAACCTCATTGACCGAAATCCATACGTTCTCACCAAAGAGTTCGAAGGTGCAAAAAAAATGTTATTTCGCCACTAAACATTTATTACGTCCAAAAAATATTATTACACGATATAAAGGAGATATCTATTTGTTATTATCTAAATAAAATGCTTAATAATACGATATTTCACCAACAAACTTTTTTAATTATTTGGCTGAATGGAACTATCATTGCCATGTTGGCTGTCGTAACTAGAAAAAATGAAAAATTAAAAAGTAAAACCGGCGCTCGGTGATTTTCACTCAAAATTTACATGTATCTAAATAATTCATCTTAAATTGCAACCGTGTGACACTTTTTGTGTGAAATGAGTTATTGTGATAAATTTTTGTAATGTATTTATCATACCTAATCGTAATATATGGTGCTGAATTAACAATATCATTCGGATTCAAGGGAAATTCGTAACTGTAAGTATGTAAACAATGTCTACCACCCTACCACCAACTACATGGTGACGTCACAAATGTCGTGCGAGGCGTTTTCGCGCGAGTTTTAATAAAATGCAATTATTTATGTTAAATCTTATGAGTATAGCTGAAATATTGTGTTTTTCGGAACCAATACAAGTGTACCGACAATAATAAAAGGGATTTCAAAATTCGTCATCAGTACGGCTACCACCAGTTTTGACATTGACATAACGCTCACGTTTACGTAACTTACTTTCTATGCATCTCGCTCGTACTCGCATATGCGACTTATGCGAGCAATAGTGGAAGCGAGATGTACAGAAAGTAAATTACGTAGACGTGAGCGTTATGTCAATGTTAAAACTGATGGTAGAGGCTCAGGCCTATTTAGTAATAACTCGAAAACCGTGCCACTTAGACTGGGGTCATGTTAAGTTGGTTTGGGTCCTCTTGGCCTGGTCTACCTGCATTGTCACTGTGACGTGTCACTTATGGGACACCCTGTATAAATCGATGTTTAGGAAAGAAGCCATTACTTAGAATTGAATGTATCTTAATACGTAATAGGGAGTATTACTGCAATTTTCTGCCGCCAGAGTGCAGCACTATGTGGTTTAGTAAACCATAGAGTAACTTATACATCTAGGCCTTAAACAGTTTATTGACAAGTTTTCACAATGAAAGTCGGACGTCATAATACTCCTAAGGCCCAGCCATACAAATGAAAAACCCAAAATTAGCCACTGAAATTTGAACCTACAGTGCTGGAAATAAAGTTGACTTTTTATTTGTTTGTAAATTCAACGAAACAAAAGAAATGCAATTCTGTTCCAATCGAAAAAATAAATATTAATCTCAACATTCTTTATTCAATAATCATAAGTAATACATAGGCAAAGGGTTAGGTAATACATATGTGGGTAGGGTATAAAAGTGGTTTCATCGATGTGTGGAAGGGCGGCACCGTCGTCGAACCCAAGCCACCTGGCGGTGGACTTAAACCGGTGGCGTGTGCCTCGGATACACATGCTGGTGGCGCGTATAACGGCGATACTGATCCTACATCTCAGCCAGCCCAGTATGGTGCTTAGAGAACGGTTCCACCGTCCAGATATGGTTTCTGCCATATGTTTTATAAAGGAGGACATTTGGGGTGCATAGCATAGACGCTGTCAACAGATGTTACAAGTGGGGTGAACGTTGCATGTCGCATTTCACAGGCCGTGGAATATTTTCTCTGCTTTTCGTCTTCGGCTGATTTTAGTACAGATGTGACGGGTCGTGAGAGGTAAGAAGGAGCGTCAGTGTCGACGACACGGATATCAAACAACGCCACCCTCTGCGCATCCCAAACGCCGCGACAAGATAGATCTGCGCGTAGGCCGCAGTCATTTTCCGAGATTATTGGTTCTTTTGTTACGTTGCCCCACGCGTGTTGACAAAGTTCACAAAATAAGTCTCTAATCTCATTATGCCGCCTTGTGATTAGGCCTCCAGTTTTACAGCAGAGCGCGTGGTCGATGTTGAAGCTGCCGTTGCCACAGCCGTCGCATGATTGCGGCATGGCGTTTGGTGTTCTATGTTAGCGTATTGATAGCGCATCTCTAAATTCGTATGGGGATAGATCGAATAAGGTTTAAATTTCATCGCACTGAAGTAGCACTATAGGTAGGACCTTGGGCCCTAGGAGGAAATCCACTCGGCCACCACCGCTCTTTCACCGCACCGGAGGTCGCGGGTTCAAATCCTGGCTCGTACCAATGAGTTTTTCGGAACTTATGTACGAAATATCATTTGATATTTACCAGTAGCTTTTCGGTGAAGGAAAATATCGTGAGGAAACCTGCATACATCTGCGAAGAAATTCAAAGGGGTATGTGAAGTCCCCGATCCTCATTGGGCTAGCGTGGGGACTATAGCCCAAGGCCTCTCGCGCGTGAGAGGAGGCCTATGCCCAGCAGTGGGACGTATAAAGGCTGAAATTATTATATTATTTTATTTCACAATGACATTGATGCATCAAGGCGGTTTGTTTACAGATGACGCACCGCGAAACGCGAAAATCGAGTTTTCGTTATCTGTATCTCTATCGATTGAATAGGCAAGAGTGATAGAGAGACAGAAACTGAACTTTCGATTTTCGTGTTTTCGATAGGCCCTGCCCGTCATCGCGCTTGTGACGCCCTCTACGCAGAGTTTTACGTAATATTCCCTATTAACACAAAAATATACTATGGAAGATTATTTTCAGAAACGGCCCAATGACTGACAATTATATGACGGGTCTCTATTGTTTCCCAAATAGTTTTAAGTCATAATGTATTGTTTGTCCGAATTTTCGTTAGTCATAATTAATTGGTTTTTCTCAGAAACGCGTAACTTTTCAGGATTGCCATAAAACAAACCTAACCTAACCTAACCTATCTATACAATAACCTTACGAAAATCCTGAAAAGTTAACGGTGTCAGTTTTATGACAAACGATATTATGACAAACATTACATTGTGACTTAAAACTTTATGGGAAACAAAGGGACCCCTTATCTGTCACGTATCATGATTTTTTTGCGTAATGGTACGGAATCCTTCGTGCGCGAGTCCGACTCGCACTTGGCCGGTTTTTTTGAGCAAAATAAGGATATAACACAATCATTAATTTAATAACTGGCAGTTTATAACTAGGGAATTATCATAAAATTCAAACAGTTTATAAAATTGATTATTTTTTTCTTGGCACTTTTAAATGAACATAACTTTCGTTGCAGTTCGTAGGTACAGTCAGCAGCAGAAGTTGCTTAACGGGTGACGTGTTCAAATTGATCTTGACGCGACTTTACTGGTAAGAGAATAAGAGCCTGTCAAGGTAATTTTGAACACCTCGCCCGCTTAACAACTTCTGCTGCTGACTGTACCTCGTTTTCTTAACAATCGGCCCGATTCGAACTTTAAGATAAGTATAGGAATCGAGTATATCTGTAACAAAAAGATGTTATTTAATGAACAAAACTTGTTATAAAAAAAGCATATTGAAATCTATTAAAATATACATAATATAGCTTCATATATGTATAATCGAATGGTAGAGGGCTAAAAAATATACCAAGTTTTTTATTATTATTTTATCCTTAAATAATAAAAAATAAGATATCCTTTTAGTGGGGTTCCATTGCTATTCAAGAATTAGATTTCGCTCCACCCTAATTAATGTTTATACAGGGTCATTTTTGGACCATTAGCCATATTTGAATTTGTAGGTAATTATAGATCAGCAGTACAAGACTCTTTTGAAAAAAAAATGTACTGTTTTTGTATTTTGTTTGTCGTTTCTATCCATCAAAAAAAAGGTCTTTGTACTCGTTTATTTCGATTCGTGCACTACTATGGCAAACACATTGCACTAGGAAGGGATGGTACGATCTTATAGCCAATCAGGGCATAGCAAACGCCTGAATGACGGCAACGTATTTTATGTAAGTCCACTTGCTCATCAAGCGCATCTGTGACCAAAGAAAACCAGTAGAAGCGCACTCCTTAATTATGCAATAAACCTTAAGGTTTAAGTTACACTGGCTAAGCAAACTACTACGTACATGCACTCCATCGTAATCATAATAAGACGCAGGAGTGTCATTCATATGGCTCACCGAGCAGAAGCTAACAGGATTGGACGGCGCGTTTAGCGCCCTCTCTAGTTACGAAGGTTATACCGGTCTTGAGGTCATATTGTGCTGGATCGCTCGATCGCTAAATGTACCTTGAGCTCTCTTAATAACTCGAGCCGCGTGCAAGATAAACTACCCTCTTTTTTATTTTTTAGTGGTAAGTTAGAGATAACTAGATAAGGGTGTCTCGTGCTACTTGATAACGCTATGCCCCGCCTCCGAGTGCGTATTTTAGGGTGACCAAACACGCGTTGAATATTCGGATTTCAAAAAGTGGCTACAAATAGAAATAATATTTACAAAAATACTATTTTTATTTCACTAAGATTTTTTTGGGGACTTTTCCCAACTTATATTACAATATGGCTAACTGCTCAAAAATAACCCTGTATATCCATAAATTTCACAATAAATTAAACCACGTAAAAATTGTTTTGCTGTAAAAAAAATAGAATGTATCTAACTTAGCCACCCGTTCCCATCGCTTCACTTATCGTCGTTGAGAATGCCAAAACCCTTATGTGCTCGATTTTTGATTGAGAAATAGTTACCTAGGCAACAAAATACATAAGGTATTAATTAATTTGATTAAAATCGCGCACATACCGGATTTGGCGTTTTCAACGACGTTATGTAGTTTTATTTTACTTAATATGCAAATTATACTAAAACTTATTCCAAATTGTAACTAATGAATTTTTAGATACCCAATATATGAATATTATAATTTATAATGGAATTATGATATACCTAATGCTAGTTACGGTACATTTAAGTGCGTATTAAAGGCGACATAAAGCATCGAGTAGCGGAATATCAGTACCGCTACCTGATACTAGAATTCTCTAGTGTGGCGACTCTCGTAAATTAAATTGTATTAAACAACAATACAATACTGAAGCGTTGATCATAGCTTGTTTTACCTACAAGGAGGAACGAGGAACGAGGAACGAGGAACGAGGAACGAAGAACGAGGAACGAGGAACGAGGAACGAGGAACGAGGAACGAGGAACGAGGAACGAGGCACGAGGAACGAAGAATGAAGAATGAAGAATGAAGAATAAATAAATAAATATTATGGGACATTTTCTTTTACACAAATTGACTAAGCCCCACGGTAAGCTCAAGAAGGCTTGTGGGTACTCAGACAACGATATATATAATATACTAGTGGCTCTGTGAGCTGTAGACCTCGCGAGCAGAGCTTTAAATTACATGGTGCTAAGAGCTTTAAATATAGTAAATTAAAAAAAATACGAAATTTAAGTGTAAAAAAATAAAAAAAGTTATATCCCAGCATACAAATACTGGGGATCGAACCCAGACTCTCTCTGTGCAAACAAAAAAAGCGAACGTTTACAAACTGAGCCAAATAGTTCTTAGATAAACTGACGAAATTTAGCTACTTATTCTCAAGTTCAAATTAGTTAAAATTTAATATCTCCATACCTCCGAAACCAGCGAAATAATTTTATTATTTATATATAATTTATTATTATTAATATTAAAATTTTCTGAATTTTTGGCCATTTAATCTATAAACATATCTCAAAAAGAAAAAAACTCTTATGATATCGATACGACTATTTGTTTAGGCGCGAGGTATCACGCCTCCGCCATTTTTTTAAATTTACAAAAACTGGATTGACATAAAAAATATATTTAATCATAGAATCTGGTCACAAAATTTCATGAGAATCGGTTGAGAATTGTGACCTGTAGAGGAGAACATCCGGACGGACATATGAAAGCAAAATGCCCGAGTCAAAACGTAAACCTTCGCTACGCTTCGGTCAATTAATACTTAAATACCTACATAGAAAAACAACCATGACTATCTTCATAGGCAGGGTCACTACCCACTAGGCCAGACCGGTCGTCAAAGAACGAAAAAAGAACGAAAGACGGGTCGGTCGGTGGTAGAATAAAGAGTAAAGGATAAAGGATCAAAGATAAAGGATAAAGGATAAAGGATAAAGGATAAAGGATAAAGGATAAAGGATAAAGGATAAAGGATAAAGGATAAAGGATAAAGGATAAAGGATAAAGGATAAAGGATAAAGGATAAAGGATAAAGGATAAAGGATAAAGGATAAAGTATAAAGGATAAAGGATAAAGGATAAAGGATAAAGGATAAAGGATAAAGGATAAAGGATAAAGGATAAAGGATAAAGGATAAAGGATAAAGGATAAAGGATAAAGGACAAAGGATAAAGGATAAAGGATAAAGGATAAAGGATACAGGATTAAGGATTAAGGATTAAGGATTGAGGATTGAGGATTGAGGATTGAGGATTGAGGATTGAGGATTGAGGATTGAGGATTGAGGATTGAGGATTGAGGATTGAGGATTGAGGATTGAGGATTGAGGATTGAGGATTGAGGATTGAGGATTGAGGATTGAGGATTGAGGATTGAGGATTGAGGATTGAGGATTGAGGATTGAGGATTGAGGATTGAGGATTGAGGATTGAGGATTGAGGATTGAGGATTGAGGATTGAGGATTGAGGATTGAGGATTGAGGATTGAGGATTGAGGATTGAGGATTGAGGATTGAGGATTGAGGATTGAGGATTGAGGATTGAGGATTGAGGATTGAGGATTGAGGATTGAGGATTGAGGATTGAGGATTGAGGATTGAGGATTGAGGATTGAGGATTGAGGATTGAGGATTGAGGATTGAGGATTGAGGATTGAGGATTGAGGATTGAGGATTGAGGATTGAGGATTGAGGATTGAGGATTGAGGATTGAGGATTGAGGATTGAGGATTGAGGATTGAGGATTGAGGATTGAGGATTGAGGATTGAGGATTGAGGATTGAGGATTGAGGATTGAGGATTGAGGATTGAGGATTGAGGATTGAGGATTGAGGATTGAGGATTGAGGATTGAGGATTGAGGATTGAGGATTGAGGATTGAGGATTGAGGATTGAGGATTGAGGATTGAGGATTGAGGATTGAGGATTGAGGATTGAGGATTGAGGATTGAGGATTGAGGATTGAGGATTGAGGATTGAGGATTGAGGATTGAGGATTGAGGATTGAGGATTGAGGATTAAGGATTAAGGATTAAGGATTAAGAAGAATAATAACATTTTTAGTAGATTAGTAACAAAAAAATATCTTAAATCAAAATATGAAAAACCAATCTATTTTTTAGCTTTGATAAAATATTTATTCGTCTAATTTGCATGTACCTACTTATCTTCAATTATACCATTTTTCTTTCACTCGCCATTTGGTGGATACGGGTAAAAATCTGGTAGATTGGGTCGATTCTAAAGATAAAGATAAGATAAAAAATAGTTTATGCAAGTAGGCATATTACAATGCGCTTATGAACGTCAAATAAACCTTTACCGGCTCCAACCGTTCACCTCTGCCCCGAGAAGATTTAAATCCCCCCTCAATTGGAGGAGGGTATCCCAATATGGAACCGGCAACAAACTCGGCGGGACACATCTTTTCAAAACATTATTACATCTTATAATTAACATGCATTACGAGTAATTAAGAAAAATACAATTGAAATTACTATAGAATTCATGCAATTATACTCAGTGAGTACATAACTTTATACAAATACGTAGCTCTTTCAGAAAACATATCAAATTCTTACAAAAGGAAAAGAAAATAAAACCAATAAAAGAAATGAGAATACATATTATATGAATCTGACTGATTGTTATGAGATGCTTTCATACAATTTGATGTGCTTTCTTACCTGAGCTGAGTCACCATTAACTCTACACATAATACAATGTTTTTAATTGCTACTTGTCGTTATTACAGTTTCTGGTTTGGACCATGCATGTTTGTTTGTCAAGTAGTCCTCGACTCTGTAATAAGCCTTCAACATCAATGACTTTTTTAAGTAATTCTTAAGAGCTGGAAAGGGTAATCTTAAAGCATCCTCAGGTAACTTGTTATAAAAATGAATGCATTGCCCAACGAATGACTTCTGTACTTTACGAACACGAAACTTTCTGATAGCAAGCTTTTTTTTATTTCTAGTATTATAGTTATGGACATCAGAATTCTTAGTGAAGGAGTCTAGATTCTTAACAACATAAATAATACTATCATATATGTATTGGGAAGCTACAGTTAAAATATTAATTTCTTTAAAAAGTTCTCTTAATGATTCACGCACCCTTAAATTATATACATATAGAACGAATGGCTCTCTTTTGTAAGACAAATATACAATGTTCGTTAATTCGTTAATTTAATTTTATTTTATTTTAATTCCCTGTGTTTACCCGCCGGCGCTCATCTCTATTTATTTCCTCATACCAAAAAGAATAGATAGTATAGAGGGGTCCTGTCATTGTCAATTTTGTAGTCACGGTACATTTACTGCCATCTGTCGACACACGATTAAAACTTAAAATAAAATTGAAAATGTATAAAATAATCAAAATATGTTTACGGATAAATGATTCTTAACTTTTATTGTTCCATACTGACCCATGTTCCTTCACTGATATGTGTTAAAACTGTTAAATACCAAGCGGTGTCGTTAACGCCATCTACCTGAGAATAGGCCAAAGGTAATGGCGCCATCTATTCGAGAATGACTTTTTCTTGGCCGTCCGAGGCACGTTTTTTTCTTAGACTTTATTTATCTTATACGGAGTTATATGTATCTCTGCTCATACATAGAGGCGTCCTGTCATAGTAAATTTTGTAGTCACAGTAAATTTACTGCCATCTATCGACACACGACTAAAACTCAAAATGAAAACGTATAAGACTATCGAAAAATTTATATACTTATATGGATAAATGGTTTTATTATTTTTATATAATTTTGACCCATGTTCATTCACTGATATCTATGTGTTAAAATTGGTAAATATGAAACGGTGTCGTCAACGCCATCTAGCCGACCATAGGCCAAAGGTGTGTGCGCCATCTATCCGAGGTCCGAGAATGACTTTTTCTTGATTTCCGAGGCACGTTTTTTTCTTAGACTTTATTCATCTTATACGGAGTTACATTCGATACCTTTGGGTTCAATTGGCGTAAAGGACATTTTGGCGAAAATTAATTATATACCATATAATGTATATATATGGTATATAACTAATTTTCGCCAATATGTCTTTGCTCATACCAAAAAGAATAGATAGTATAGAGGGGTCCTGTAATTGTAAATTTTGTAGTCACTGTAAATTTACTGCCATCTATCGACACACGACTAAAACTCAAAATGAAAACGTATAAAGTTATCAAAAAAATGTATATATATGGATAAATGATTTTATAATTTTTATATCATTTTGATCCATGTTCATTCACTGATATCTATGTGTTAAACTTGTTAAATATGAAACGGTGTCGTCACGCCATCTAGCCGAGAATAGGCTAAAGGTGTGTGCGCCACCTATTCGAGAATGACTTTTACTTGAATTCCGAGGCACGGGTTTTCCTTAGACTTTATTCGTCTTATACGAAGTTACATATGTCTTTGCTCATACCAAAGACATATGTAAGCTCATACCAATAAATGATAAAACCAGCGCCACCTCTTAGGTGAGTAGTGAACTATTTGTCTTATTGTACGGTGCTATCGCAGCGAGGCGTTCGTCGTAGGTTTGAACGTATGACCGATAGATGGCGATAGATTGACGTTCCCTGCGGCGTCTGCGGCCTGGCCTCGCAGGCTGGCATATTGTCGCTAGGTGGCGCGCGGTTTCTAAACTAAGAGGGCATTCGAGCCTCTGCCATAGCGAAAAAAATACATAGCGTGCTCACTTCATTCTAAGAGATGAGGCGAGCCCTAAAAAAGAGCTAACAGGGCTCGAGCCTTTTGGATCATTACACTTCATACATCAGTTATGGTACCAAAACGAATATTATTTTCGTAGTCGACATTTAGCATCGAGTAGCGGAATTATTAGTACAACTGCTACTTCACAATCGATGTTGAGACGACGAAAAGTCTAACGCTCAACAATTCTCAGGAAATATTACTACCGGATTTACCAGAACTCTATTTTTAACTGCTTCTGCTTTTAATATTAGTCGCGACACTAGCGAATTCTAGTATCAAGTAGCGGTACTGATATTCCGCTACTCGATGCTAGATGTCGACTGCGAAAATAATAGTCGTTTTGGTACTAAAACTGATGTATGGAGTGAGCACTCTATTCTTACTATATTTCTCTATGTCTCGGCTAAAAATAATGAATTTCTTCAAACAAGTTAAAACGTTTCTTCGATGAAAGCAAAGTGAATTTGAAATAGAGAGTTACTGTCATGGCAAATTATGTAGCTACAGTACATTTACTGCCATCTTTCGACAGACGATTACATCTGTTAGAACGCCATTTGACTCTGATCATTATTCTTTAACGCCATCTACTCGAGAGTAGGCTGAAGGTTATGGCACCATCGCTCGAAAAGATTGCACCATACCTTTGGTCTATAGTCGAGTAGATGGCGTTAATATTAATATTTAATAAGTTAACACATATCAGTGAAAAAATAAGGATCAAAGTCAAATTGCGATCTAACTGTTTTATGTTCTGTCGAAAGATGCAGTAAATTTACAGTGGCTACATAATTTACTTGGACAATCCGCCTCTATACACTCTATTCTCTTTGGTGAAAGCATATCTCAAAAAATCTCTTATGTGCACATAAAATCAGGAATAATTTAATTGCTTTAAACTAGAGGAGGATCATTGGCAATGACAGTTTGCTTCAATAAAACCAAAGAGAATTTGATATAGAGGCGGATTGTCAAATTATTTGTGTAGCCACAGTAAATTTACTGTCATCTTTCGACAACTGATTAAAAATAAATACTTGTAGTTAAGGTGTACTGCCATCTCGCCGAAATATTTTTCGCCTAATTTCACTTCCCAACCAACTTATTGCAGTACTTTTAGTTGGCAAACCAATGCTTAGCATATTATTATTTAGCATAATTTTTATTTGACCACAATTTTATTTAGCAGATGTTCATTTTACCACGATTTATTTAGAAAAATAGTCACTAAGTAAATGTTTTATTATACCTAACTATTTATTGTTACATAACGTTTGCCAAAATTGAAACTTCGCATACTTTTATTTGACCACAATTTTATTTAGCAGATGTTCATTTTACCACGATTTATTTAGAAAAATAGTCACTTAAGTAAATGTTTTATTATACCTAACTATTTATTGTTACATAACGTTTGCCAAAATTGAAACTTCGCATACTTTTATTTGACCACAATTTTATTTAGCAGATGTTCATTTTACCACGATTTATTTAGAAAAATAGTCACTTAAGTAAATGTTTTATTATACCTAACTATTTATTGTTACATTAACGTTTGCCAAAATTGAAACTTCGCATACTTTTTATTTGACCACAATTATATTTAGCAGATGTTCATTTTACCAAAATTCATTAAGACAAATAGTTTCATTAGACTTAGCAAAGGTTTCAACTTAGCTAACTATTAATTGTCAAAAAACGTTTGCTTTATTTATACTTACTTTTCATAATATATTTTGATGGCTATTTGACCTGTTGGTGGCTATTTTTTATCAAACGTATCTACATATTTCCATGCAGGGGTGCTACGCTAATAGATTTGATGACTGTACCAACATGTTTTTACAAACTGTTACCTAAGCAGTAAGCTATTTATGTGACCTTTAAGGGAACACCCAAATATTCCGAAATATGTTTTTCCGACTTTCATAACCTCGATATTTATAATCCCGATTTTTAAATGTCCGAAATATCGAAATGACGACTTTGAAAACCACGAAAGAAGAAAATCACGACTGTGTTATTTCCGAATATTTAAAATCCGATTTTCATATGGACGAAAGCTTAAAGTTCCGATTTAGAAAAACTCCGATAATATTTTTTCCGAATTTGTCTATTTAGAAAAATCATTGACCGATCGGAAATAAAGTAATTCGGTATTCAAAAATTCGATCTTTTGTAAACTCGGAATAATGAAATTTGTGATTTTCAAAATAAGACTTAAACTCACTTTTTAAAGTCTAACTAACCAAAATCCGAATAGGAGCACCTCACTATCCACGTGGCCTTGTCTGTCCTACCCCTAGAGTGTATGTAAAAAGCCGGAGACGCGGAGGGGAAGCAACCCTCGCCCGCCATAGGCGAGCATTAGTGCCTGCGCTTTGCTACGCAAGGGCGAAGAGGCTGCTAATGCCCGTAGCGCCGGAGCAGATGCGGAGCCCAACAAAAAAACTGTTGGCAGAAAAGTGGCTTAGGTTAGGTTAGAACTGCAACCCCACGAAAACAAACTTGCCAGAAAATTGGGTTAGGTTAGGCGACCTCACGAAAACAAACTGTTGCCAGAAAAGTGGGTTAGGTTAGGTTAAAACTGCGTCGCCCAAGAAAACTAACTGTTGTATGAAAAGTGGTGTAGGTTAGGTTAGAACTGCAACCCCCAAGAAAACGAACTGTTGCCAGTAAAGTGTTTTAGGTTAGGTTAGAACTGCGACCCCACGAAAACAAACTGTTGCCTGAAAGGTGGGTTAGGTTAGGTTAGAACTGCGACCCCCAAGAAAACGAACTGTTGCCAGAAAAGTGGATTAGGTTAGGTTAGAACTGCGACCCCACGAAAACAAACTGTTGCCAGAAAAGTGGGTTAGGTTAGGTTAGAACTGCGACCCCACGAAAACAAACTGTTGCCTGAAAGATGGGTTAGGTTAGGTTAGAACTGCGACCCCCAAGAAAACGAACTATTGCCAGAAAAGTGGGTTAGGGTAGGTTAGAACTGCGACCCCACGAAAACAAACTGTTGGTTCGATATTCTAAAATTCGGCATAAAATATTTCGGAAATATGTTGTGACCGACCTTTAAATAAAACACTTCATTTCAAGTTTTAAGCTTTATTAATAACATAACATAAACAAAAATTTCACTGTATACAGGTTACATGATCACCCTGCCGTCTTAAATAAAGAATGTCTGCTATGATGTGGCAGCTATATCTAGTTAATTTATTTGGGTACAATCAAAGTACTTCATTACAAAACCATTATTTTTTCCATATAACCCTATATGGTAGGTCAATTGAATATTTTTTTCTACAGGATCAACCCACAACAATATACCTGTTAAATACAGGCCGTTTTTTTATAAAAAACAAATACACAAATATATGATTAAAAAAAAACAAGACTTAAGTAATATAATCAACCAAAACAGTTTACTAGAAAGATAATTTCAAAACTTTTGAAATCTTACATTTTCGCTATATTAAAAAACTGAAGCTCTTATATTTTTAGGTTTGCAGCAATGCACATTAGTAGTTTTACTTCAGAATATTCAGGTTTATGCTCTAAAATTCTTTCTATTCTGCTGTCTTTGTCTAAATATAACTTCATTTTTGTGGCGGAGCACCAACAAAAATTTGTTCAATATCACCAGAATTTGACAAAGTCTCTTTGATCAATACTTTTGTCAAACCATATACACCGGGGTGATGTTTGTCAATAATAGTATTGATTTTATGGTGCCAAGCTTCGGCAGAATTCGAAGTTCTAGGTACTTTCTTCTCATTGACGGTGTGGCAACTCCAATAACTTGGCGCATATTTTGGTTGTGTGTTCCATGTGCCACTGACGTAGTTCTCTTCAAACCAAAGCGCTATTCCTTTCCAATCTGGATCATTTATATACTGTAAGAGCTTATTGAAATATATCGAAATTTCATCTTCAGGTAAATAGCTGAGTGCTAATAAACATTTCACTTGCTTATTGAACAGCATATCGGATGAGTACTTGTTCACACAGTTTTGAGCTTGCCTAAAACAAAAAGTATATTTTTAAATTACAAAAAAAAAAAAATAGTCATATCATATAGGAATACTAGAGCGAAGTGTTGTTAGTAAAGTCACGAGAAAATTAGGTGTCTTAGAGAATACAGGTAAAGGGGGGCTCGGGGGCGAAGCCCCCCGCATTAAAAAACAATTTCTATAAGGCCCACTTGCACCATTCTACTAACCCGAAGTTAACCGGTCAAACCTGGAGTTACCAGGGTTACCAGTACAATTTGACACTAGGTTAACGGTTTAACCGCTTAACCCCGGGTTATTGGGATGGTGCAAGTGGGCCTAAGATAGCTACTTTTAACCTGGATAGGTTCGTTAGGTTTCTTATGTACCTCAGAGCGAAAGTCGGAGCCCCGCGATAGCTGGTTACCAGTTCAAAGTTGCTTAAATACATGAAGGTTTGTCATTTTACAAATAAAATAGTGTATCCGTACAATTTTATATTTACCTGAAAATAATTTGTCCAAGATGGAACGAACAGCCTTGGAGCATTACGTTTTCAAAATTTGATTTTAGGCTCAAAATCGCGGCCTTTTCGAAATCCAGTACACAAATGTTAGGTGTCAGATCAATATCGTTTTCTTGTCCATAAAGCATTAATAACTCGAACATGACATCGTAGGTACGCTTGTCCTTATTTGTGCTCAAAAAGAAACATAATGGAAATGTCTTTGGATTGTCCTCGAAAATGTTACAATGAATAGTATATAGTTGCTTAAATATTGTTGGAGCAACTTTAAATGTACCGTCTAAAATCCAGTAGGTTGATTTGCTCAAAATGTTTATCAAATTTAATGTGGACATTAGCATAATTCGCTTGTTCTTATCAAAAATTTGATCCTTCAAGACGAAATTTTCCCCATTAATGTCCGTGAGTGACTCATCTATCTTAAATGCTATATCAGTGGGTTCTTTTATAGCATCCATTGATCTTCTTTGACGATATATAGTCTGCTTTAGAGCAGATGTAAACGGCAAGTTCTCCACTACACATGAAGAAGCATTAGCTTTGTTCTTTTGTATTATATAGCAAACTTTCAACTGACAATTTACAGCATCATTTTTTATATTTTGTAAAAAATCACTTGTACACTTCCGGCCGGGATCCGGGCCATGATTGTGATTTGTATTGGTTTTGAATACCGTATGGATTCCATCTTTAATCAAAGTAACCATAGTCGCAGAGCAATGATTAACTTTATTTCGCCGCAACTCACACGTTCAATAATATTTTTCTTTGACTATACGACATTTTTCATATGAATATCCGTTTTTGAATAGTTTTATACATCCTTTCGAGGAAATAAAACTCTCACACTTGTCAGTCTCGTCACTAGAATCACTCATCATAACAAAGTAGTACACTTTAAATAAGTAAAAATCCAGAAGACTTAATTTCGTTGCATATCACATTAACACACATCAACCGACTGATTGAAATGGTTATGGAATGTAGTAAACAAAATTACTACCTCATCATTGAACTGCACATCTCGAAAAACTACCTACCTACATAACGAAATAAAATGCTACTGTAATTTGTACCATGAGTACTACATTATTAGGGTATTTAGTAGTATGCATCACAATATTAGGCGAAAAATAATTTATGCCTATCAATACATTCGACATAACAATAAAAGACATTTTGAAACATGACCAACTAAATATTTTGCCATACAATAATATTGTAAATAATCATTTGCGACATGTTATACAGGGTGATCAATCCAAATGGGTCAGTATGGAGAAGTCGGAAACTATGAGAGATAGCGAAATCTGTTCTTAGGAACCATGGCTTCGATTTTAGATTTAATAATAATGGCATTCAATTTTTTTTTAAATCTATCATACATAACCGGGATTCGAACCTGGTCAATATTCTTGTTGTTTGTTTGTATGGCAACTTTTAAACGATGCGTGATAGGTGGGGGGTGCTCGACCAAATATCATAGAGGGCCCGAGACAAAACAAACTACATTAAAAAAAATTCAAAATGGCCGATATTTTTTTAATTTTTTCAAGTTGGTCCGAGTGCGCTGAGATTTGGCATGTGGCGAGCCTGGGGGCCCAAGATTACCATGTCAAAAAATTTTTTTGGAAAAATCCAAAATGGCGGCGGACACGGGCAAAGTCAAATTTCCAAGTAGGTTAAGCGAGCCCGAAGGGCGAACTTCAGGCCGGGAGGCCGAAGGCCGACCCCGGCGGAGGGCCGAAGGCCCGGAGCCTCCACCCCGACTCCCAAAACGCGAGGCCGAAGCCGAGTAAACGAAGGCCGAGCTCCGCGTAGGGCCGAAGGCCCGAAGCGTCACACGAAAGGGGGAAGTTGGAGCTTAAACACGACCCAACACTTTTCCTATTGGGAGTCGCGTTTTGGGAGTCGGGGTGGAGGCTCCGGGCCTTCGGCCCTCCGCCAGGGTCGGTCTTCGGCCTCCCGGCCTGAAACTCGCCCTTCGGGCTCGCTTAACCTACTTGGAAATTTGACTTTGCCCGTGTCCGCCGCCATTTTGGATTTTTCCAAAAATTTTTTTTGACATGGTAATCTTGGGCCCCCAGGCTCTCCGCATGCCAAATCTCAGCGCGCTCAGACCAACTTGAAAAAATTAAAAAAAAGTCGGCCATTTTGAATTTTTTTAATGTAGTTTGTTTTGTCTCGGGGCCCTCTATGATATTTGGTCGAGCACCCCCCACCTATCACGCATCGTTTTAAAGTTGCCATACAAACAACAAGAATATTGACCAGGTTCGAATCCCGGTTATGTTTGATAGATTTAAAAAAAAAATTGAATGCCATTATTATTAAATCTAAAATCGAAGCCATGGTTCCTAAGAACAGATTTCGCTATCTCTTATAGTTTCTGACTTCTCCATACTGACCCATTTGGATTGATCACCCTGTATATGCGAAACATTGGTTTGCCATCTGATAGTTTTGCCAAATGATACTATGGGAATAATAGTTTGGGAAGTGATAATTTGCCATAAAATTTTCGGCCACATATTAGTAAACCGTAGTTATTAGTTGGTTTCGTAAACTTTTTTTTAAGAAACGTACAGATGTTACTTTATTTTGGCTACAAATATAATGACCACCAAAAAATACTTTGGTACCCTAAATAAAAAAATCATGCTTACCAAAAAAAATTACTGAACACCAAAAAAATAAGGCAAAATAATACAAAAGTACCACCATTTTAATTACGACTGCACTTCAAATTGTATTCAAATACCAAATATATTGAATGATCACCAAAAATCATTAATGATCACCAAATCTTGAAGACCAAATTAATGCGATATTTTCACCTAAATAAACCACTATGATTACCAAAAAATGTATACATATCGACGCTGGAAAGGAGAAATTGGATAAGCGACACGCAGCTAACTTTACGGAGGAGCCAAAAAACTGCAACCCTTTCTATAAAAAAAAATCATTAAAATTCATTATGATGACGAATTTCTTAAATGATAGACTTTATATGGTTATAGTGATGTATTCTACATTACCCTATTATTATTTTATCTTCAAATGAGTTATTTAAGAATTTAGTGTCGCTTAAGCAAAATGATCGTAAAAATAAATTTTAGTAAATTTATCTTACCAACATGTTTCACAAGAAATAAGTCAGGTAAAAAAGTCCAAGCTAAATTTGTCGTCAGAATTGATCGAGTAAAAACTATCTTATTGCAAAATATGCTTATTTTATAGTCAATCAATAAAGTATATACGTAAAATTTGACATGAAACAAATCAAGATAAATTATCTAATCACTTTTTAAGAAGCAATTTCAAACTCGATAAGTTGCTTATGCGACACATTCAACCTATAATACATCTACATTCTATGAGTTTTATAGTTATCGACCATAAGGAAATGGTTGTCATACCTACGCATGATAATGCATGTTCGATATTACCAAATAAAGTAAACTGATGCCAAAATTACTAGCCCCACCCGCTCAACCCCCCGTACCCCGCACCGCATACCTACCTTACCTAATCTACTTTTCTAGTAGCATTTCGTTATGCTACTAGAAAAGTAAGTCAAACTGCTATCAGTGTGTTAGGTTAGCACTGCGACCCTTACAGAAATGAAATGGTACTAGAAAAGTAGGTTAGGTTAGGTTTGAACTGCGACCTTTACAGAAACGAAATGCTACTATAAAAGTGGGTTAGGTTAGGTTAGAACTGCGATCCTCACAGAACCGAAATGCTACTAAAAAAGTGGGCTAGGTTAAGTTTCAACTGCTACCCACAGATACGAAATGCTACTAGAAAAGTGGGTTAGGTTAGGTTTGAACTGCGACCCATACAGAAACGAAATGCTACGAGAAAAGTGGGTTAGGTTTGCTATCCTATTAAAGCAAATGACTCCAAAATAATCATTCTTCTAGAAACGAAATGCTACTAGAAAAGTGGGTTAGGTTAGGTTTGAACTGCGCCCCATACAGAACCAAACTGCTATCAGAAAAGTGGGTTAGGTTATGTGCAAGCATTATTCATTCTCTCAAATTTTAAATCCATTGCCTGTGTTGTGGCATGGCAACACCATGATGCACTGCGCAGTCGCGGAATAGACCAAGCATTCAAATGGACCAATGAGAGCAGTCTTGGTTCTCGGTTGAAAAGATGTCGGGTTATGAAAGTTTTTCTCGGTTCATAAAACTATAATTTACATAGAATTGTGTGATAAGTGAACTCGTTTGACGATAAAAGGATTTGTAAGATAACTTTAAGTGTGTGTGCATAAAGATCTACGCTGGGCCCGGTCGAAACATTGAAATTTGTGTGTAAATCAACCAGTGCATATAGCCGCCGTTGCCAGACTCATCAAAGAGGTATGTGGATTCATTTTTGGTGGTTTGTGTAATGCTAGTACAATAAAACGTTTAACCTATGGTTTACAGTTAGTAATTATAACATCGAAGGCAAAAATACGTAACATAATTTTGGTCCTTCGAACCGGATCATTGACCTTTTATTCGCGGCGCGGTTAATGTAAATAAATACGTACCTATTTAGTGTGTTTTTTCAAAATGGCGACGCATAAAACAAATGATATTCGGTTTAATATAGAATGCGACTGGTTGCAATCATCTTTTAATATGATGAAATCTGAGATTAGTTCTAGTATTTTAGCGGCGAGATTACGAAAGTTGGAATCTCATTTCGATAGATTGACTGTGGCGTATGAGAGTTTACTTGAAAGTCTCGAGGTGGAAACCGATGGTGAAAAAATCAAGGACTATAGGGCTCGCTATAATAATGCTGAGTTGCACTATAATAATTTAGATGCAATGTCCTTGGAAAAACCGAACTTGGAGGTCGCAGCGGCCGTGCCTTCAGCACAACGCCCACGTCTTCCACAAATCCATCTTCAGCAATTTGATGGCGATATATTTACTTGGTCCGGGTTTATGAGTCTTTACACCTCGTTAGTAAAGTCCAGGACGGATATTTCAAAAACTGAAAAATTGCATTATTTAGTTTCAAACTTATGCAATGAACCGAAGTCATTAATTCAACATTTGCCTATGACAGATGCTTCGCTAGATATAGCGCTGGAAATTTTGAAGTCGCGGTATGACAATAAACGGTTGCTCGCGGATAGTCATATTTCGCGTATTTTGAATCTAATGCCTGTTAAAAAACAAAACGCATTACGGACACAAATATTGAATCCTTTGCTTGAGTCGACACGAGCCCTTAAGGCTTTGGGTTTCCCTACAGACCACTGGAGCTTCATATTACTCCATATAACTCTTACGAAGTTATCTATTGATATTAAATCTCGGTTTGAACAAATTTATGGAGGCGTGAAGAAGATTCCTACATTCGAAAACCTAGTTGAATTCCTACAAAATGAATGCCAACTTATTGACACTGCCAATACGTCAGATATAATCGCACATAAAACGGGGAAAAGCGTAAATGTTATTGAACAACGCGTAAACCATGATCATTCGATTCCTAGCTTGCGGTGCGCTTTTTGTTCTGTGTCGGGGCACGTTATAACAGATTGTTATAAGTTTAAAAATAGTACGCCCACTGATCGCAAAAATTGGGTACGAAATAATAACCGCTGTTTTCGTTGTTTTGGAAACCATTCAGCGGCAACTTGTAACCAATACATTCCTTGTGCACGATGCGGGAATATTGGACATAATTATTTAATTTGTGTGATGGAAATGAGCACACGGGACCCTGTTGAACAATATAATCGGCGTGTACGAAATGAGCGAACCACGAATGCGTCTGTACTAAGTTCTAATGCCACCGCCACGGCGGCCGACTGTACGCGTGCTTGTACTTGTATGTCCGCGCGCTCTGATGCGCCAGCGACATCTATTGACAACGCGGAATAGCAATTAGTTACGAGTAATGTTTCTTCGACGCCCGCTTTGGTTGAAAATGTGATTTTACCAACTGTTATCGTTAGTGTATTATCAAAAAATGCAGAATTTATTAAGACTCGGGCTCTTTTAGATTTAGGTTCTCAAACTACAGTAGTGCGGAGCGATTTTGTTGAAACTTTAGGGCTAAAGGAACATTACTCTTTTACCTCGCTATCGGGTGTCGGTGACAAAGCTAGTAATAGTAAGCATATAGTGACTCTTACTTTTCGGTCGGAACGTAAGGAAAACGTTATTTTATCGGTAAATGCGGTGGTTTTACGGTCGCCAACGGCGTACATTGCTACTCGGCTCGGTTTATCTAATGAATATTTTTCGGATTTCGGTTATGAACACATGTCTAGGGTGGACATTATATTCGGTTGTGACGTACTCGGTGAAATAATTGAAGGAAATAAAATCATTATTCGGAAGGGTGGTCCATATGCTATTGATACAATATTTGATTTGGCGGTTTTCGGTCCATTGCGTGGTATTAATCGGGAGATACCACGTAGTGTGGAATATTTTTCGGGTGTTTCTTTGATCGACACGGTCGAGCGGTTTTGGAAAACGGAAGAGCCTCCTAAGGTCTCTATAAAAGATCCTATGGATGTGAATTGTGAGAATTTGTTTGCAACTACAGTCACTCGGGGGACTGATGGTAAATATGTTGTTCGTTTACCGTTATAATACCTAATCATGCGGAGTTAGGTGACTCGAAACCAAATGCGATTCGTCGGTTTATAGCTGTAGAAAAGCGTATGAAATCGCAGCCGATTTTCAAAGAAAAGTATAAACAATTTATGGACGAATATCTAGAACTTGGTCATATGAAACTTTCACACTTTGATGTGGACTCTGGGCAGGAATATTTCATTTTGCCTCATCATGGAATTTTCAAGAAATCTGGGGACACTGAAAAGATTCGTGTTGTTTTTGATGGAAGTGCGAAAACAACAACTGGTGTTAGTTTAAATGATTGTTTACATTCAGGGGAAAAATTGCAAAATGACATAACTACAATAATTTTAAATTTTCGGCTGCCCTTGATTGTTTTTACTACTGATGTAAAAATGATGTTTCGAATGACATGGATTCATCCTGAAGATCGAAGATACCAGCTAATTCTTTAGAGACGGAACGAAACGGGGCCTGTTCAATTTTTTGAACTAACTACTAATACCTACGGGCTAAAGTCAAGTCCTTTCGTATCGATTAGATGTCTTCACCAGCTGGCTGCAGACGAAAAGGAGCGGTTTCCGAATGCTGCCAGGCTTCTATTAGCTAATACATATGTAGACGATATAAACGGAGGGGCGGACTCCATTCAGGAAGCTGAAATGCTTATGAATGAGCTAACCGCGATCATGCGAACTGCTGGCTATGAATTGCGAAAATGGGCATCTAACGAACCTCGCTTATTGGCTGGATTTCCCACGGATCATTGTGAAGTTCCTCGTTCTTTTGACAATGACGACAGTACTGGATTTATTAAGGTCTTAGGTATTCAATGGAATCCATCAACGGACACATTTACCTATAGAGTAAATCTACCTGACGAGCAAGCTACGCCTACTAGGCGCAGTATTCTTTCGTCGTTGGCAAAATTATTTGACCCACTCGGATGGATTAGTCCGGTAGTCTTCAGGGTGAAATTATTATTACAGGAGCTAGTGAGTGATGGAGCTAAACGAGTAGACTGGGATTCACCGGCACCTAGCCACATAGTCGACAAGTGGAATAACATTCTCTCAGACTTACTCAACTTAAAGAAACTGGTTATTCCTAGATGTTTGAAGTTAAAAAGCGAAGTGTCATACTCTTTGCACGGTTTTTGTGATGGATCGTCTGTCGGTTATGCAGCTGCGGTATACTTGCGAACAGAATGTTCTGACGGAGAAGTCACTGTTCGGCTGGTTATTGCAAAAACAAGAATTTCTCCACTTAAAACGAAATTGACGATACCACAGGCGGAATTAAGTGCCGCAACTTTGCTGGCTAAATTACTGTCTCACGTATATTTAGCACTATGTGAGCTGTCACTTACAATCACGGAAATTATCGGTTGGTGTGATAGCACGATAACTTTAGCTTGGCTGAGTATTTCACCCCATAAATTGGATGTATTTCAAGGTAATAGAGTTTCCCAGATAAATGAGCTCAATTTACCAGTTTCTTGGTTTTACATCAATAGTGATTTAAATTGTGCAGATGTTGCATCTCGTGGTTGTACAGCTGCCCAATTGCTTGAACATCCTTTGTGGTGGAGTCCAAAGTGGTTACATCGGTCTCGAGAACATTGGCCTAACCAAACCAAGCCAGATTTACCTGAGAACTTGCCAGGATTACGTTCGAAATGTGTGTCTAATAGTCTAGCTTTAGATGACTTTGATTTAATCGATCAGTATAGCTCGTTTGAAAAATTAGTCAACGTGACAGCGCTTTTGTTTCGATTTATGAATAACTGTCGTGGTAATAAAAATGTTAACAGAAATGTGTCTGTATCGGAACGTCGTTTCGCACTGTCTCGTTTGTTCCTGATGATTCAAAAGAAACATTTCTGTAGTCACATTGAAGATTTATCTGCTGGGAAACCTATTCGAGACTCGTTACGGAAACTTAACTTATTTGTCGACGGACAAGGTTTAATTCGAGTTGGAGGACGTCTTTGCCATTCAGAACTTCCTTATTCGGCCAGACATCCCATTTTACTTCCCGGAAAAGACAAACTCACATTTCTTTTAGTGGAACATTATCATAAAGTATATTGTCACGTAGGTGCTGACACTTTAGCTTCAATTCTAAGTCGGAATTATTGGATATTATCAATGCGATTTGTAACTAAAAATGTGACATTTAAATGCATTCCATGCTTTAAAACGGCGCCTCGACACCAACAGCCATTTATGGCAGACTTACCTGCAGATCGGGTTCGATGTTGTCGAGTATTCGAAGGAGTAGGGACGGATTTTGCAGGCCCAATCCTCATGAAGAGCAGTAGTTTAAGAAATGCCCGCATTCAAAAGTGTTATTTGTGCATCTTCGTTTGTTTGTCAACAAAGGCGGTACATTTGGAAATAGTTTCTCAACTTTCAGTCGAAGCATTTGTCGCTGCTTTTACTAGATTTGTTTCTCGAAGGGGGTTACCTTCATTGATTCGCTCTGATTGTGGTACAAATTACGTCGGGACTAACAAACATTTAAAAGAGTTATTCATTTACTTAAAGAATCACCACGGCGAGTTAGAACGTGAATTAATCAAAACCCAAATTACATGGCTGTTCAACCCTCCCAGTAGCCCAAATATGGGTGGATTGTTTGAAGCTGCTGTTAAATCCGCTAAAACACACATGTATCGTGTACTCGGTGATCAACGGCTTACGTTCGAGCAATTACCGACATTTTTTACTAAGGTCGAAGCGGTGATGAATTCAAGGCCTTTGTGTCCTCTCAGTTCGGATCCGACAGACTTGGAAGTTTTAACTCCTGGTCATTTCATCATCGGTCAAACACTGGTAGCTCTACCGGAATATCCATTTGAATTAACGAATATAGGGCGTTTGTCGCAATTTCAACAAATTCAAAAACTGACGCAACATTTTTGGACTCGGTTTCGCAATGAATATCTTCATACTCTACAACAGCGTCCTAAATGGACTTTACGTACGAAATCTCCGGAAATTAATGATTTAGTCTTAATAAAGGAAGATAACTATCCACCTTTACAGTGGAAACGTGGCCGCATTATTAGATTATTGCCAGGAAAAGACGGAATCAATCGTGTAGCTGAATTGAGGGTTCAAAACGGTTCTATACTCCGGCCTGTTTCAAAACTCTGTGTATTGCCTTTGATGGATAGTTGCTAACCAAGACCTAGCTTGGTTCGGGGGGGAGAATATGTGCAAGCATTATTCATTCTCTCAAATTTTAAATCCATTGCCTGTGTTGTGGCATGGCAACACCATGATGCACTGCGCAGTCGCGGAATAGACCAAGCATTCAAATGGACCAATGAGAGCAGTCTTGGTTCTCGGTTGAAAAGATGTCGGGTTATGAAAGTTTTTCTCGGTTCATAAAACTATAATTTACATAGAATTGTGTGATAAGTGAACTCGTTTGACGATAAAAGGATTTGTAAGATAACTTTAAGTGTGTGTGCATAAAGATCTACGCTGGGCCCGGTCGAAACATTGAAATTTGTGTGTAAATCAACCAGTGCATATAGCCGCCGTTGCCAGACTCATCA
This sequence comes from Cydia splendana, assembly GCF_910591565.1. Classification (NCBI taxonomy): domain Eukaryota; kingdom Metazoa; phylum Arthropoda; class Insecta; order Lepidoptera; family Tortricidae; genus Cydia; species Cydia splendana. The sequence goes on from NW_026946912.1 coordinate 239,850, forward strand.
AAGAGGTATGTGGATTCATTTTTGGTGGTTTGTGTAATGCTAGTACAATAAAACGTTTAACCTATGGTTTACAGTTAGTAATTATAACATCGAAGGCAAAAATACGTAACAGGTTAGGTTTGAACTGCGACCCTTACAGAAAAGAAATGCTGCTAGAAAAGTGGGTTAGGTTAGGTTTGAACTGCGAACCTTGCAGAAAAGAAATGCTACTAGAAAAGTGGGTTAGGTTAGGTTTGAACTGCGACCCTTGCAGAAAAGAAATGCTACTAGAAAAGTGGGTTAGGTTAGGTTAGGTTTGAACTGCGACCCTTACAGAAACGAAATGCTACTAGAAAAGTGGGTTAGGTTAGATTAGAACTGCGACTGTTACAGAAATAAAAAGCTACTAGAAAAAGGTGACGAAGTGGATTAATTAATTTAATAGGATAACGATAATTATATTAAATATTTGCACATTTTTAGTTAAAATGTGGTTACAATTTTGGTGGTCATTTACTATTTTTGGGTTTACAATTATTATTTTGGAGTCATTTGCTTTAATATAATATTAAGATTTAAAAATTTGGTTATAATTTTACATTAAAAGGGGGTTCTAAGTTTGGTGGTCATTTACTATTTTTGGGTTTACAATGATTATTTTGGTGTCATTTTCTTTAATAGGATAGCAAGATGTAAAAATTTGGTTATCATTTCACATTAAAATGGGGTTTGAAATTTGGTAATCATTTACTATTTTTGGGTTAATAATGATTAGTTTGGTGTCATTTCCTTTAAAAGGATAGTAAAATGTAATAAAATTGGTAATCATTTCACATTAAAATGGTGTTATAATTTTGGTGATCATTCATTATTTTAGGGTGGTAAAATAGATTTTTTTGGTATTAAATTTTACTAAATCTGGTGATCAGTTAAATAGCAGCCCTTTATTTTTATTAAAGATACTACCTAATACGCTGTGCGAAATAGTGGCCAGCCCTCTGGTCGCCCGAAGCATCTATTAGGCGCGTCGACAAACACTTGCGGGCCAATTCGAGTTTTAGTTATTGGATCTGGGCTATAACCGCTAAACTCGTATTACGCCCTCATTGGAGTAAAAGAGAAAGGTCCCCGCAATTTGCGAACTTCAGTTTTCGTGGTAGGGGCCCATGCAGTGTCAAAAGTGACATCTGGGGGCACGGCAGTGCCCCCGCCAAGTCGAGCAAAACAAAGAGGCACGGCCGTACCATCTGGGGGCACGGCAGTGCCCCCGCCAAGTCGAGCTAAACAAAGAGGCACGGCCGTACCATCATTTTCTCGAAGCGATTCAGGCCATTTTTGATGTCCTGTAATTTTGTGCTGGCTAAAGCTAGAACTCTGAATTTTCAGTGACACAGGGGCTTAACATGCTTTAGATATATTAACAAAACCATCTAATTTGAACTTGTAGTTAAAGAATTATTGTACGTCAAAGTTCCTTAGTTTTGACACTGACACACTCACCGATCATCATAATTCTAAAGGGGCCCACTGACTAACAGTCCGCCGGACGGTATCGGCCTGTCAGTTGTTCAGAACTGTCAAAATTTTGTTCTATCTGACAGGCCGATACCGTCCGGCGGACTGTTAATCAGTGGGCCCCTTAAGGTACTTCTAGCATACCCAATATTCAAATTTTAAACATAAGTAGTTTTTAGCTTATCAAGCCAGAGAAAACCTAAAAAACGTTTTAAAGATTTAAGAACTGTGTATATAGACCAGCGGTGGAACAAAAATGGGTTTTGATAACATTAAAGTTTTTTCTTTTTTGATATGTTATTGCATGCATGTTAAATAACATTTATGTAAAATATTAGAAAATTATAGGTGGAGCGTTCGGCCATATTTAAATATTTCAATTTTGCTAAATAACTATGTAAATATAAAATTAAAGTTACAAAAAACTGTAACATGTTCAATAACACTTTAATTTATTCACAATATTCGGTTTTTAGAAATCTGGAACAGCTGCTTTCTGGTGAACGTAAAAACACGAATTACTTTGTCAATAAAGAATTAAAGTAGCTGATATTGTAAAATTACGATATTATCTATCAACTTAGTATACTTGTAAAAAGTTAGAAATGTAGACAATGTGCTTGTCTAGATATTGATTTCTGGTTAAGCAGTATAGCCAATATTGAATTAAAGTTTGTAGAGTTAATATTACACGGTCATAATAAAGATCTTAGTTCCCACACAAAATATTAGAAATATAAAATCACGGCGACACTAAATACTGATACGTAAGTATGCATTCCGCGCTAATATTGAGTTACATTTCAAACGCGCGGCGTTTTCGCGCGCCGCGCTGTGCGCCGTGGCAGGAGGCAGCGATCGACGGTGGCGGGCTAGCGATTAGCGCGGTGCCCGTAAAAAATACGCAAAACGTTTATAAAATTATTATCAATGGTAAATATGTAGTTATATTGTTAATAGTAGGTACACTAATGGAAACTTACCTACACTTATTTATTTCTATATGTACTAGGGATTGCCCGCGGTTTGGTTTACGTAGAATTCGTTATCGTGTTAAGTATAGAAATAATAGATACATTTGAAAATTATTTTAGGTGGATTGTCATACAGATAACCACCCTTGTTAAAGTATTGTTCAAATTCAATAGACAGGTGTCATTTCAATATAATTTTGCGTAATTTGGCGCTTTTAGGTTATAAATGACTAGCGACATATATTTTTTGTTTAAGAGCGATATCCGATATATATATCTCCGATAATATTTACTTTATCATTTAAATCAATTTCAAACTAACGTTATTCAATATTTATTATTTTAAAGTCAATTTTACCAACCAACTGAGCTTTACGAGTATACCTACGGAAACAACTCAAAATTTGCATCAAATTAAATGCCACTCTTCTTATCCGTTTCGAACAATCAAGAGGGCCTTTACGAGCTGATGTAGTGAACATTTTATTTAACCCTCGTCCCTTGAAACCTTCACTACGCTCAAGGTTCAACTTTACGAACCACTAGCTACGCTTGTGGTTCAATTTTAGAATGTTTCGCTTGTTTGGGTATCAATATTAGCACGATTAATCAACAAATTTTCCCCTTGTAAAACAAATAAATAAGGTAGGTGAGGTGCAGGCATATGAGGCCCGGCGGGTTACAAGGCCGAGCATTCAAAAATAGCAGTTGCTCCCTATTATTCTGAATTTGTACTTGTTGCTAAGAAGATCCACTGTCAGTGCAGGTAAAAAGGTCCAGTCCCGGGCCTTATTGAACGTATGAGATGAAATAATAGATTAAAATATTTTAAGATAATTTTGAATATTTTTAATCTCTCATTAATAAGGCCGATTTGAAGAAACTTCTATGAAATTATGACTTATAAATAACACCTTCACTGCGTGGGCTGTCCAAATCGCTGCAGACTTTTCTTGGTCTAACTCTAATAATTTTTCACTTGCTTTATTGACATAAAGACGTTTTAAAGAATCAAAAAGTGTAATAACATTTAGACACATACTTTTTAAAGGCAGTAACTACTTACTTATATAGGTAACTTTTTTTATTAATACATAGGTAGTTATTTACGATAGAAGTGCGAAAAATAGAAATTTTGCAACGAATGACGAATCTTAAAACACGGCCAAAGGGAGTGTTTTAATGTGCTTATTATAGCACCGGTGTCGTAATGTAGCACCAGGGCCCTATTTCACCAACGTGACAGGTGCGACAATTCGACAAGTCTCATTGTTGCTGACGTCACAGGCATCCATGGGCTACGGTTATAGCTTACCATTGGACGGGCCTTATTCCTGTTTGCCACTATCATTGTATTATTAAAAAAAACTTTATTATATCGGCAAAAAACAGGTATCTTTCTTGTGATGTTTATGATGATAATGATGACAATGGACACAAGATTTCAAAGAACTTTCGGTAATTCTTGACAGTAAATGAGTTCTGTGTCGGAATTTCGTGACAACTGTCGTATTTCTTGTGACAATTGTCCAAGTCCCAGCCCCCCCTTTGCTACAGTCCAACCCGAAAGGCACTTTAGGTCGGCGCTTACGTCATTATTACCGGCGCCCCAATACTAATGCGGTGCTACGCGACGTAAGCGCCGACCGCCATATTCAACGTGGTTTGTCACATAGTACCCTGTAAAGGTATGATTCCAGGGATAAAAAATATGTTATAACGTTATCCAGCGTATAATGGAATTCATAAAAGTTTTTCTTTATAATTACTACAAGTAAATTTGTTCATATTTGCATATTATTAAAAAGGTAAATGAAAAGTAATTGAGTAATTTAATTACTAATTAATGTAATCACAATTGCAAATTACATAGAAAAATTAATTACATGTAATTAAATTTTATGTAATTAAATTACAAACATTTTAATTACATGTAATTAAATTACACGAGTAATTAATTACGCCCAACACTGGTTGGTGGCAAACAACCACACCGCTCGTCTGATGGTAAGCGGTTACCGTAGCCTATAAAGGCCTGTGACGTCAGTAACAGTGATGTCGACAAATGTCGCACCTGTCACGTTGGTGAAATAGGGCCCAGATGTACAGTAAAAATCATGTTAAAAGATAATACTAACTGTTACGAATAAATATTTATACTGTAAAAAATTATCCCACCAAAAACATTTTCATGTAAAATGTTGCTAAGACGAAACCATAAGCCTAAGACTCGCACTGTTAAAAAGTTATCAGATCTCTTGTCGAGCCAAGCTTCAAACTCTACAAGCCCCTTCACTAACTCTACACCTTAGTCAAAATATGTGGCTTGGCTGTTTTGCTACCGCCACATGGGCATAAGGTGAAAAACTTATTATAATCATTATTTTTAGGGTTCCGTACCTCAAAACGAATAAAACTGAACCCTTATAGGATCACTCGTGTGTCTGGCTGTCCGTCTGTCACAGCCTATTTGCTCCGAAACTAATGGACTAATAAGTTGAAATTTGTCTATAACCCAAAGACATACATGTAAAGTAAATATGTAATATAAATTTAAATAAAGGGGTCACTTTTGAGATGAATGATAAATAGAAGAAGAAAAAACTATATCTTTGTTATATATCAAATGAAGGGGCTCATTTTAGAATTAGAATCTCAAATATATTTTTTTCATAATTTTAAAATAAATAGTTTAGAAGTTATCTAAGAAAACAGGCAAAAAATTAACATTACCCTTATCTCCGTAACTACTGGGTCTTTTTATTATGAAAAAAATACACATATTAGCTCTTTACCTATAGATGACAGGAAAACCTATTAGAAATGTGGAGCTAAGCGTGAGCAGGCCTATGGAACTCTCTGCGCGAGCTCGGATTAATACCTACGAATCTGCTCCCGTTCACGGTAGAAAAGCAAGCCAGTTGGTTGCCACATGCGCTCAAGTACGCACGTCACCGCGCGCCGCACTGTCAATTTTTACGATAGTTACACGTACGGCGGGATTCGGGAAATGAATTAGAGATGCACTAGATAAGAAATAGTAAAGATATGTGACGTTCCACGGCAAAAGGTACCATTGCCCCGACTGAATATTGGAGTGGCGATAATAATAAGCGTAAGCGCCAGCCGCCATAAGGTACCTTTTGCCGTGGAACGTCACATATCTTTACTATTTCATATCTAGTGAATGTCTAACGGCGCGATATCTTAAAGTTCGAATCGCGCGGGTAGTAGGTACCTACCTACTATTGAATTTCTTTAATTAAACATGTAATGTTTAATATGTGTGACAAATGTATGGATTTAGATATCTATCTATTTGAAATAGGTAGTAAATTTTTAATTTATTTTGGTAAATGTTTATTTTAACGACAGTAAGTTTACACCGGAAAGTGCCTACTCATTTTTGCTCTGGTTAACTTATAATTAATTACCTTTATTCATGGGGTTTCTATTATTTTTCTTTACTATGTAACATTAATCTCTATCTGGTTTAAAATTACACGAAGTTTTAAAACTAATTCTTGCTGGGATTATTGCGCGGTTTATAAAACGGCGTAAACACTGCGGTTACTGCAGGGACATATGACCTTTTAAAATGACTATTTCGCAAACACTAAAGCATAATCGGAATATTAGGTATAATTTAAGATTTAGCTTTCCTTTTATTTCACTCCTCTGTTTAAGTGGGTATTTATTTATCATTTCTAAGCGTCAGCAACCCGAGCGTTGTGCCGGTGCGCGCGGTGCGGGGAGCGGCGCGTTGAAGGTCACTCCATTGTATTTTTGTGTAGGTATCAAAACGGTAGGTATTTGCGTTTTGTTTGAGAGATAAGTATCTGTTCGTAAGAACTATTGTATAATCTGTGGCGTGAGTCGGACTTAAGTACTTAGTTTTTGATCCGATCCCTACGGGTTTTTAAAATACATTTTACTCACTTTTCACTAAAAAAACATATTGTTAAAAATTGTGTAATGTACGGAACCCTTGGAACGCGAGTCCGACTTGCACTTGGGCGGTTTTTTTATTATACATACAATAGTTCTTGTAGAAACGAAACGGCCGAGCCACATACTTTGACTAAGGTGTAGACAGGGTTGGGCAAAATACTGGCTTCACGTATTTCAAATACAAATTACAAAATACATTTTTAAAAGTATTTGAAATACCAAATACAAACTACTTCGGTGACGGGTATTTGAAATACAAAATACAAATCGCAGTGTGTAAAATAATGTATTTCAAATACAAAATACAAAATACCTTTCAATTTTTTTGTTTAACCATTTAGTTTTCTTAACGAATATCCTTTCCTAAAAACTTATAGGGTCATTGCGCTAGTTTTCGTCCAGCTCTAGTTTTTGTCCACTTGACGAAATTTGAATATAAATCTACATTGTTGCACAAATTTGGACTGATTTCAATCCTTAATGTCGAAACAATAAAAAAAAACGATCCATTTTAGGATTATAGAATTTAATAAAATGTATTTTGCAGAAATGTATTTTGAAGCTTGAAGTATTTGAAATACAAAATACTAAATACATGTGAGTGCAGTATTTGAAATACCAAATACAAAATACTTTTCCAGGTAGTAATTGAAATACTGCCCAACCCTGGGTGTAGAGCTAGTGAAGTTAGGGCTTGTAGAGTTAGAAGCTTGGCAAGAGATCTGATCACTTTTTGACAGTGCGAGCCTTATGGTTTCGTCTGGGCAACATTTTACATCAAAATGTTTTTGGTGGGATTTCACTTCTTTTTGTAAGTTGCTTATGACAATCTTCCATCCCCTAATTTAAAGGGTTGGGGGTGATTTACTATAAAAAACCTGAAATATGTATCTGGGGGCATCTGTTACACAATGTACTTCTTACTGATTCCCCGTATAAACCCTTCACCCCGTAAGGGTAAACTTTGGGGTTGAAATCTGCCTTCACCCCGTAAGGGTAAACTTAGAGGTTGAAATATATTCTATATCCTTCCCCATAACAATACCTATCTACATACCAAATTTCAACTAAATCGGTTCAGCGATTATTGATTCCCCATACAAGATTAAACCCCCTCATCATCCCCTTAGGGATTAAAAAATTCAAGTTTTTGAATTTATTTGTTGTTTGTGTACTAAAACCATCTTACATATCAAATTTCAGCTTCTTAGAGGACTTCAGGAAGTACCCTAAAGGTATTGATAATCATCAAGTGAGTGAGTCAGTGACGAAATCGAAGTTTTTAGATATGAATAAAATCTAAAGTATAAGAGCTATGCAATTGATATGCTTAATAAGTCCGAGAACTTTGTTTATCTAGTATAATCCAACCCCAAGTTATGAGGGTTCCAAAAAACGACGAAGCGCTTCGAGAAAAGGTAGATAGTGCCCTTGCGCTTTGCTCGTCTTGGCGGGGGCACTGCCGTGCCCCCAGATGTTAAAACATAATGATAATAAAGATTTATGTTTAGTGACTTTAGTTACCTACTATTTTCGCGTAAACTAGACAATTTTTATATCTTTAGTTAATAAGGCCCAAAAGAATTATTTTTAACTTATTATAAATATCCTCTTGTTGTGAAGTACCAAATATTGTTATTTGTATATGTATAACTCTTAAGTTAAAAACAATAAAATCTGTTATTGTCTACTGTCAAAATGATTATTTTTTGCGGGATTAAGTAATACCCTGCTAGTGTTCAATAAGGCCCACAATAGGACTTTTATAAAAGGTATATTTTCCAAGAGTATCGTAATATTTTTATAACTATTTTGGTATAATGAAGAAACTTCAATAAATAAGATACCTATTTGAGTGAGTTTTTCATACTTAATATCCTGTTTATTAAAAAAAAAACATTTTAATTTAAGGTGGGCCGTATATAGGCATATACGGCCGACACGGAATATACAATGAAACGTGCTATTTTAAAAGGCAAATAAGATTGCAAAGCTCCGGCTTGTTCAATAAAGCATAGCACGTTAGCACAGAAAATAAAATTAACTTAATTAGAAAAAATGTGGTGTCAAAAATTGCTTGCTGGAGGAACCTATTTTGGGAGATAAAAAGCGAACAAATTTATATTTAAGGAACTTTATTTATTATTAAAATCTTGCCTATGCAATGTTAGTGGCTTAATCTAAACTTATGACCTCTGTGTGAACCTCTAACTTGATTTGACGACACCTAATGGTAGAACTTAGCTCAGTGGACGGCGGGGCCGCTTAATAGGTCCAGAATAAAGCTTCACACAGAATTCTACTTATTTAAGAACTAAATTATCGTAACTCTAAATTCGATGTACCAGGATTTTCAAAAGTCTTTATGCTACTTTAATGGTTGCTCATAGTTTTAAATTCACTCTACACTTTACAGCTGGTGCTGATGCCCTACAAAATTAAGACATGGAAAGGACCGACCTCAGGATGAAAACCTTCCTCAGACGCTGCGGGGTGTAAGGCTGGTTTCCCCGAGAAGGCTAGAAGCTGAGCGGAGATGTAGAGCTCAGGGGCCGCGCACGTGGTACCAAGACGACGTGGCAGAGGCAGATGGGATGCTTAATTCCTCGATCCAGGAGGTCACCCAAACAATATTCATAAATTGACTTCCAAGCTTTTGAAATGATGAAATAAATTTAATTTAAATTAATTTAAACTCCCGGCTCCGCACTGAAAGCTGCTAAGACTTCAGGCGGAGCGCTCCCTTCCCTCGAGCAGGAGTCACTTCAGTGGAGCTTCCGAAGGACTCAAGCCGTTTCCATCTTTCAGACCACCATGTCGAAAGTGTGGTCTTCCCATAAATTGTGCTCTTGCGAGCGAGTGTCCCCAGAGGGGTTCCCAAAGCAAATGTGCAAATCATTCTCGAATGAACTCCTCCAATATGGAGGTCCCTGAGGGCCTAACAAAAGTAGGGTGGCAGTCCCTTGAAGACACAAATCCTTCGAAAATTCTATCTGAATTGTTTAGACAATTTCACTCCTGAGCCTAAGAAATATATTTTTATCATTAAATCTAATATTGTTTCATTCCAGAGCCACTTTGTAAGTCTGTAATTTCTATGTTTTGTTTTATATCAAAATTATTTTTTACCTGAAAAAACATACCTAGATCATACAAAGTTTTCCTGGAGTGACAATATAAATATCTCAAGTTTTATTTATTTTTACTCGTATGACAACCCCGACAACAGATAAGCATCTAGAGGTGCATCTGAATGCAACAGATTATGCAAAGAAGTGCAATTAATACAGTTCGTTTCGGACACTGTTAAAAACGTTGCAATACGAAAAAGTATTTTTCTTTTAATTATGAATCATCTCAATAATACTTAATATAAATTTAGAAAAATGTACTACGTTACAACAATAAGGTGAGGTCACTTACCTTATTGTATATTCAATATGTATACGTGTAATATTGAGCAGTTGGTTTATAATATACATAATATGATATTGACGTTGAATAGGACAGGACATGACAATAGGAACCAGAAATAGGTATAGTCGGTCAAACCTATTTGTCAGTAAATAAAAACAAAAAACTATATTCATCCTTTTCTTTTGGGTGCTGGTACTAGTGTAAGTCAAAGATAGTATGATGATTCTCTCTATGTTTGAAATGAGACAGTCCTTTGACAAACTATGGTAAAAAATAGTTGTGAATATCATGTACATTTTTATTACAATTTCGAAATTCAAATGTTCTTCCTAATCAACTCGGCCACTAAACTAACTGATAACTTGGTATCCGATCCGCTAACTCGGCGAATGAATCGCCAATTCGCCAACTCTCCGAGCCGAGTCAACGCTATCACACTGCTACTAAGGCCATTCAAAAATAAACCTTAATTCGAGAGCCCGAAGGTTCTTATATGACAAACAATACATTATGACTTAAAACTTTATGGGAAACAAAGGGACCCCTTTAATTTCACGTAATGTCCGCATCTAATTTATATATGTCCACAGTAAACAAACAAATGAATGATAAGAAAAGACAGACAGTGCTGTGAGCGGGAGGTGGGGCGAGGCGAGGGGCGAGGTATAAGTAGGCTATGATAGGCTCTCGGGCGCCGCGCCGGCGACACTGACGGACCAGCGCGGCGTATGTATGAATTTCGCGCCTTTTTAAATATATTTTACTATTACAATGCAAGCTACACACCGAAATTTCTTAATTTCCATAATATGGCTGCGTATATTATTTTATAGTAATAGACTTATTTTTACAGACTCTAATTCAATATTAGATATTATAGGACAAAAAACGCATATTAATTCTAAAGCATATATCTTATTCTTCTAAATTTTTAGCTTGCCTATTAACTTAAGAATTTAGATATGTTGTTGTGGATTTATTAAACTTTAATTCAATATCGACAAAATAATAAGCTAATTTGTAGTTTGACTAAGAAGCACGTTAAAAAAAATTCTAATAATTTTACATTATAAAGCGTCATACATATTATAAACGATGGAACTTAAACATTGCACTTTAATTCAATATTAAAAAATCATTACTAAAAATATATAAATACCTAATTTATATCTAACGCTCGTTCTAACTTTTCGTCATATTTTACAAATATGCTTAAAAATATGTCCCATGTCAGATAAGTATCACTTTTTAATCTTTAGAATTATCAAAACTTTTAGTGCAAAAATCCGGTCCAACTATTGGTCTAATAGTATGAGTATGGTATGGCTATGAGTATTATAAGGACATGAATGAGTGAGGGTATGGGTGTGGGTGGGTACTTGGGTACCTATGAGTATTGTATGAGTACACGAAGTATAGTTTGGTATGGCCATAAATATTGTATAGGTATAAGTATGTATAGTGTGGGATGGGTATGAGCTTTGAGAAAAGTGGTAGCTGACGTACGAGAAGTGGTACCCGAAAAGAAGGACTACCTACAAAAAGAGATGAGATCCCATCAAAGACATTACATGTAAAAAGATGCAAGTCTCGCAACGCAATTCTTCTACTACAAATAAAGTTATCACCGTATCAATATTAGATATCTTTAATTTTTAACATGTATTAAAAATTATAGATATCTAATATTGATACAGTTTTAACACCCCCTGGCACTTACTAAAATAACCGACTTGGTTTCACATTATATCTCAAAACTTTTTAGGGTTCCGTACCTCAAAAGGAAAAAAACGGAACTCTTATAGGATCACTCGTGTGTCTTGCTGTCCGTCTGTCACAGCCTATTTTCTACGAAACTACTGAACCAATTAAGTTGAAATTTGGTACACATATATAAATCTGTGACCCACAGACGGACATGTAACGTAAATAAATGAATTTTAAACATAGGGGGCATTTTTGGGGGATAAATGAGACAGTTAAAAAACAAAGTTTTGCAAACTATATCGTGTTATATATCAAATGAAAGAGCTTATTATTAGAATCTCAAATATATTTTTTTTATAATTTTAAGATAAATAGTTTAGAGGTAATTTAAGAAAATAGGCAAAAATTTTGACGACCGGTCTGGCCTAGTGGGTAGTGAGAGTGACCCTGCTTATGAAGCCGATGGTCCCGGGTTCAAATCCTGGTAAGGGCATTTTTTTGTATGATGATACAGATATTTGTTCCTGAGTCATGGTTGTTTCTATGTATTTAGGTCATCATCATCATCATCATCTCAGCCATAAGACGTCCACTGCTGAACATAGGCCTCCCCCTTGGACCTTGGATGTATTTAGGTATTTATGTATTATATATATCGTTGTCTGAGTACCCACAACTTCACAACACAATTGATAACCTGCGACGGTGGCAGCACTGACGAAATACGCCGTAGAGCTGGTATGGCTAAGAGTGCTATGGCAAACCTTGACAAGATCTGGAGGAATAGAGGTATTCGACGTACGACTAAGGTGCGATTGGTTCGAGCTCTTGTCTTCTCGATATTTATGTACGGTGCCGAAACTTGGAGCCTGAAAAGCTGTGATGTTGCTAAGATTGACGCTTTTGAAATGTGGTGTTGGCGAAGACTGCTGCGTATACCTTGGACAACTAGAAGAACTAACATCTCTATTTTGGAAGAACTCAGTATTACCACACGGCTCTCCAAAGCATGCCATGAACGAACCCTTAGGTTTTTCGGACACATTATGAGATCACCAATGCATGATATGGAGAAGTGTATCATCTTGGGGCGAATGAATGGCAAACGCGCTCAAGGTGGGGCTCGTAAGAGATGGTCTGACGCCATGAAGAAGACAAGTGGCGGCAGTCTGCACCGTGCGGTCCACTTGGCTTATGACCGCAATCAATGGAGACGTGTTGCATGTGGTCGCGATCCTCAGCATTGAGGGAACGAGGAAGAAGAAGAAAGACCCACAACACAAGCCTTCTTGAGCTTACCGTGGGGCTTAGTCAATTTGTGTAAAAATATCTTATAATATTTAATATTTTAATTTAAAAATGACCATTCCCCCCCTTATCTCAGAATTTTGGAAAAAATACACTAAATAGGTCTTTACCTACAAATTACAGGAAATCCTATTAGAAATGTGCAGTCAAGCGCGAGTCGGACTTAATTATTTAGTTTCTGATCCGACCCGTAGGTTTTTAAAGGCATTTCACATTTCACTCACGCTTCACATCAAAAAATACATTCTTAAAAATTGTGTAATGTACGGAACCCTTGGAACGAGAGTCCGACTCGCGCCTGACCGGTTTTTTGTAGTAGAAGAATTGCGTTGCGAGACTTGCATCGTTTTACATGTAATGTTTAATGGGATTTCTTTAACCAAAAACGTCACTGGCCCATTGAACGCGTAGGTATGTACCCATGTACCTTAACCCTCCTACTAACTAAACTACTTTAATAAAACTTGACCAGAATCTATATATATAAAACAAAGTCTTGTTTGTTCCAGCATCCATAACTCGAGAACGGCTGGACCGATTTTCATGGTTTTTGATTTGTTGGATTAGTCTCGGCCTAGAATAGCAGAATAACCATTAAAAACATTGAAAAAATTTACGAAAACAAAATAATGAAAGAATGATCATTCCCATACAAAATGTTCCTAGGTATCTTACCTGTCAAACATTTGATCTTCATCCCGTCGATAAGGTAAACTCGCACCTCAAATTAAAGAACGTATTTTAAATAGGGTTTCGAATCGACAAGATATATCCACAATATTAGGATTACCCCGTATTTGAGATTTTGAAATTGTAAAATAGTGACAGTAATGACAAAGGATTGACATATTTTTATTTATGCATGCATTATAGTGATGAGGCTTATCGTTTGTCAAATGGAGCGATTATAAACTCCCTGTTAAACAGTTTCGAACGCACCCATAAACAAAATGACAACCAACAAATACATACATATACATACTAAATAATAGTACTACCTTAAGGCCCCAGTACACAAAGGGCCATCGCCGGCCACTCCAAGGGACGCAGCCATGCGGTAGAATGAGATAGCAATATCACATGCTCCCTCTAACGCATAAATGCGTCCCTTGGAGTGGCCGGCGATGGCCCATTGTGTACTGGGGCCTTTACTCATTTGGTACTACCGTAAGTACATAATGGACACTTCCTACAAAACCGAAATTTGACAGCGATTCAGGGATGAATCTTGCTATCCCTTTTTAATGTATGGTACTATCCCTTTCGGCTATTTAGGGTTGTCAAAATTCAAGTCATTATCTTATCTGTGGTCGTGCATGCAAAAGGACGTCAAATGGTAGCAACCCTAATAACTGCTCGCAGCAATGCTGAGCCGAACGGAGCCGAGTTTGCCCGAAGCACAGAATAAATAATAGTACTACTGTACAGAAAGGAAACTTCCTACAAAACCGAAGTTTGACAGCGGTTCAGGGTCTAATCATGCTATCCCTTTCTAATATATGGCACTATCCCTTTCGGCTATTTAGGGTTGTCAAAATTCAAGTGATTATCTTATCTGTGTTCGTGCACGCCAAAGGAAGTCAAGTGGTGCCAACCCTAATAATTGCTCGGAGCAATGCTGAGCCGCGCGGAGCCGAGTTTGGCCGAAGTCAGGAGTTTCGCACCCCTGCCCGAAGTCAGGAGTGTCTCGCCACTGTCTGAGGTGCCAACAGGATTAAAAAAACCGGCCAAGTGCGAGTCGGACTCGCGCACGAAGGGTTCCGTTCCATTACGCAAAAATCATCAAAAAATCACGTTTGTTGTATAGGACCTACTTACATATTTATGTTGTTCTATTTGTTGTCATAGCGGCAACAGAAATACATCATCTGTGAAAATTTCAGCTGTCTAGCTATCACGGTTCATGAGATACAGCCAGGTGACAGACAGACAGACGGACAGCGAAGTCTTAGTAACAGGGTCCCGTTTTTACCCCTCGGGTACGGAACCCTAAAAAACAGCGTTAAATTTACGTGTCCTGGATGACTGACTGACTGACTCATCATCATCACGCAGAACCGAAACTACAATTAATGTTAGAAAGTTGACATCTGCACACCATTACAGGTTACATTTTGTAATGTGTACAAGAAATAAGAACAGATTTTGAAGTTAGCACCTCTATTTTATCGGTCATAATCTTAAGGCCCCAGTACACAATGGGCCATCGCCGGCCACTCAAAGGGACGCATTTATGTGTTAGAGGGAGCAAGTGATATTGCTATCTCATTCTACCGCATGGCTGCGTCCCTTGGAGTGGCCGGCGATGGCCCATTGTGTACTGGGGCCTTTACAATCGAATAAAAGGGAATCGGCAAGCAAAATGGAGTTTGCAACCACACCACACCACCTGATTTGATCAAACAATTTAATCAGATTGGAGCAAGACTGTTCCCGTCTGGACTGGCATTAAGTTAAGCGGTTTAGTTTTAAGTACCCTGATCCAATCTATGGTAAATAATAAGCGAATTTATTTAAATTTAATCATTTATTAATATACATAATCTAGCTACCGAATGTAACACACAACAAGACCTACGTTTCAACACTTTCAATAAGTAGATAAGTGTGCACCTACTTTAACTAAACGTATTTTATGATGTATTGAAAATGACCACCGCTTTTCTGGACACATAAATCTGATTCTTATGAATACTCTTGAAACTATTTAGTCTGCCAAGAATAAATTCATTGGTTTCACAGAATTGAACACCTCAATTATCTTTTGGCGAAGTTCATCGAGGGTATTTAATTCCCGTGCGAAGATCGGGACTTCGAGGCGGCTATGTGACTGGGCCGTTGCGTCCAATCCATCTGCCAGGGAACTCTTGGTCTAAATGATATCGCACACTAATTAGAGTTAACTGTGCTGGTCTGCTGGTGCACCATCTTGCTGGAAATGGAGGTTCTCCAAATTTTGCTCCTGCACCTTTTGTAGCAAACACGTTTCTCAGGTATTGTTTTATTTAAAAATTTATAGTAAAATCAAAATTTGCGGAAAATCTAATTTTCAATTGACTATAGTGTAAATAACATTATTTGCGGTATTTGACGTCTGTCACTCACAACAACAATACTACGTAAAATGTTTTGCACATCGAAATCACAAAGGAAAACAAGTGCACTGCGAACGTTTACGTTCTACGTCTTTTTTTTTTTAATTTTAGGGTTGGCCGGACACCACCGTTATAAATCGGTAGTCGTCTAAGTAAATCGATATGAATTTTTCATTTTTCTTTTAATAAAAATAAGGAAAAGGTGGATAATTAACTGTAAATATGGATATATTTATCGTCACTTAACAGACAACAAATTTGACACAGAAATAACATAAATAAACTTTAAAATAGATCCCCAGTTAGTTTCAATTTTGACAATGGGTGCGACCTACTCGGTCGGTGTATTAAATACACCGACCAACCGGTAGCTTGCGGGAAAACCATATAATTCTAGCTTTATTTAAATCTCAAATAAAAATTCATTATACGTCACAATTCGATACCTCAGTCTACGTGCCATCCAATCGTAATCGCTTGCTGTGACAATCGATTTGCGTTAGTTACATCTCTATATACGTCAGTCATAATGTGTCAAATACCGCAAATAATGTTATTTACACTATAGTGCAACTTCGCACCTTATCATAGAAAAAAACATTTGTACTTACGTAAAGACAAGATACATGTTATGGTTATTGTCTTTCTGAATTTTAAAGATTGCCTTAACATATCTGAAAGGAATATTCTATAATTCTTAGTGCTCACATTTCGGCAAAATGTTTAAAAACAAATACTGAATGCCAAAAAGCTTATAATCACTACGTTCTACTGAATTCACATCAGCAAATGTTCAGCAAACAGTGAGTAGACCGAAATAGAAACGTCACACACTTTACAATACGTTATTATAGTGTAAATAACATTATTTGCGGTATTTGACGTCTGTCACTCACAACAACAATACTACGTAAAATGTTTTGCACATCGAAATCACAAAGGAAAACAAGTGCACTGCGAACGTTTACGTTCTACGTCTTTTTTTTTTTAATTTTAGGGTTGGCCGGACACCACCGTTATAAATCGGTAGTCGTCTAAGTAAATCGATATGAATTTTTCATTTTTCTTTTAATAAAAATAAGGAAAAGGTGGATAATTAACTGTAAATATGGATATATTTATCGTCACTTAACAGACAACAAATTTGACACAGAAATAACATAAATAAACTTTAAAATAGATCCCCAGTTAGTTTCAATTTTGACAATGGGTGCGACCTACTCGGTCGGTGTATTAAATACACCGACCAACCGGTAGCTTGCGGAAAAACCATATAATTCTAGCTTTATTTAAATCTCAAATAAAAATTCATTATACGTCACAATTCGATACCTCAGTCTACGTGCCATCCAATCGTAATCGCTTGCTGTGACAATCGATTTGCGTTAGTTACATCTCTATATACGTCAGTCATAATGTGTCAAATACCGCAAATAATGTTATTTACACTATAGTGACAATTACTAATCAAAACACATTTACTTCATAAATACTCTGACAGGTGATTGATAACCAAAAAGGAAAGTGTTCATTTGAAATTATTTAACCTTCTTTGTTAATTATTATGTTAGGATAATGTGAAGCCTAAAAAATTGGATGAATAAATAAATAGTAGTTTGTGTTACAAGTTTGTGGATCAAAATGATATATTTCCGTCAAGGGCGTACATTAAATCCTGAATGAAGCGATGGATTCTAAAGTAGAATCCTGAGAGTAATGAGGGATTCAAGTGTTAACGCCTAAGACGAAATAATTTTGATACCGTGTGCATGACACATACTGCTTTTCACATCAACTATGAGGAAAATAAAAAAATCTTAGTATTGACACAATCTGATGCTTAAACAGATTATTTAAGCTAAAAAAATAATGTGCAAAAAATGTAAAAATAGTCTGCTAGAACAGAAAAGTGTTACTTTGATCCCTCCTAGCAGGGAAGAAAAGTGCCACTTTGATCCCTCCTAGCAGGGAAGAAAAAGCTCTTTTCCGAATAGGTGGTGTGAAAAAATACTTTTAATTATTTTAAAGGCATGAGACTTCATTGAGGGGCTTAATGAAGGGAAGATATATATAAAACATTCATTTTGTATTACCAATTTAAAGTCACCCTAAATAGTATAGGGACTAATCGATAACAATTTTTTTCAGGCCTGGCTGCAGGCGTTCGGAATGTTCATTATGTTTCCGTACGGAATGACAGGTGGGATCGGGACGTCGCTCTACAAATGCATGGTGCTGTCTCGCTTACACATCATGTCAATCAGTACCTACCTACATAAAATTCTGAGCGTGTGCGGCCAGGCTAATCCGTGACGTGCCAAAAGGAGACATAATATAGATAGGTGATACGAAGTTCACCGGGTCAGCTAGTTGTTAATAAATTAAGAAAAATAGATAAATTTGGCCATGTGATTGTCTAGTGAAATAAATACGTTGTGAACCTTAGTTAGTACGTTAGTACCCATCGTCTTTTATGTGCAGACTGATTAGATTTGGATTTAAAATAGTACCCCTAAAATACCCTATGTAATTGTAAATAATGCTACTGTATTTTTTTATTATAACACTATCGTATGAAAAATAAATAATAATTTATATTTTTTTAGAATTGATCTCTTACCGGGCCCTACCGTGACCAGTTACCGTGAACAGTAGTAAGCCCTTGTTGTTTGTAATTAAAATTTTATATTTTCCTTTCATATATCCCTTCGCTAACCTAGCTAGCTAAAGGAAAATAATAATATGTATTTGTCTTTGTAGCCCAGGTCACAAAAGCCACATTTTAACCGACTTTCAAAGGAGGAGTTTAGGTAGGTACTTAAAGAAACAGTATTTTGCTTACTTACGTGAATCATAATAAATTTAATAACCTTTCATTACAGGTAACACACGTGTATGTGTGACTCATAGTATAGCTATAATTTACATTTTACGAAATTCGGCAGTGACTATTTGTATGACGTCATTATTTGTTACTCATTGATAATAGAGATGGTCTCCCGGCAGTTTTAGAACCCAGGTCATATTGCTAATAACATACTAGAAGCTTACTCGGATTATCCTGAAAATGACCAATTTGTTTTTTTTTAACTTGAATGCGAATATCGTCAATAAACACCTCCACACCCTGCCTTGCAAATAATTTAAACATTATACTGTGAAAAACTTCTGACGCACAACTGACCCCGAACGGTAACCTGAGGAAGCGGAAGCGCCCAAAAGGGGTCACGAATGTGCAAAGTTTTGAGCTAGGTTCATCTAGAACACACATATAAAACCCTTTACTCGCATCTAACACCGAAAAATACATGGCACCCGAGATATTAGCCGTTATTTCATCAAGAGTGGGGAGTTGGAAATGGCTTCGCTTTATCGCTTTATTTAAATGCTGAGGATCCAGACATAGTCGAATATTTCCATCCGCTTTTTCTACTATCACAGTGTTGGAGACCCAGTCAGTCGGTTCACTAACTGGCACTATTATATTTAACTGCTGAAGCCTTTGCAACTTCTCCTCTAATTTTGGCCGTAATTTAATTGGTATTTTTCGAGACCCTCTAACAACAGGCGGGACAGTTTCATCAATTGTTAACTTATGTAACCCCGGTAACTGCCCAATTCCCTCAAATATGTGCTTATGCGACACTATATCATCTTACTAATGCAAGAGTCTTTAATTTCATAAATACGCTTTATCAATCTTAATTGTACGCAAGCATCTCGCGATAACAAATTGTCACAGTCGGCGTCTAGCACATATATTTTTTGTCTAATTATAACATCATTAAAACTCAAATCCGCTTCAAAACAACCTACAACTGGTAATATATGTTTACTAACCTCTTTCAATATTGAACTCGTCTTACATAATAATTGCTTATCAAATCCGGCAGCCACATAATTGTTTATCGAGATAACTGTCACTATTTAGATATCAATAGTAATTTCTATTTTGTTGTTTTAAATTTCTTTTTGAGTTATGTTATTCAGATTTACTTTCACAGCTTCGGCAAACAAATTCGTCCGGGGACCGGGCTGCCGAGATGGGCCAAAAATACAAAGTTGATAGCAAGTTATAATGTAGGTAGATAAAATTTAAGTGCATGTTCAGATATTTTTGAGCGAAACGACCTGGTGAAAATAAGCAAACGTACAGTCAGCAGTCGGCCAAATATCGTAATCTAACTCTGTTGCTATAGAAATAAGGATGTGTTCCGATATACTGGCGGAATACTGAGAGACAAAAGTGGCTAAGCGTACTTGGGACAACGAAATGGGAGACGCCCAATTGGACGTCATAGGTACCTACCGCTGGAACGACGTAGTTGCTCGAGATCTGCTTATCCTCGGCCATGGGGACTGGCGAGAGCTATCGCAAGACCGAGAAACATGGTGTGTTTTGTTTTGTCTTTTCTCGGAGGCCAGGATTCACATAACCGTAGTAAGTAATGTTAGTATTCAGAAAGGGAAATGGGGAGTACGTACGTTTGTACCAAAAGGCGATTTATGGGCGGTGGCAGTGTTGGGCATTCAAGAATAAAATCATTATTTGGATAAGAATTCGTAGGAATAAAATCATCTCGATTTTATTCCCGTCAAAAATATTCAAATAATTTTGGTCGGGAATAATTCGTATGAGAATAAATTGAATGAGAATAACTTATTCTTAATCAAATAAATATTATCATGATTTTTAATTGAAATAATATTCCACGAATAAAAATGTAGTTCGGGTACCGTATAGGTACTAATTACGTAAAGTTAGGTAGATGTAATAGTAGTTAGTCTCTTGTCTAATTTATACCTATTTTATGGAATAAAATCTTACAAATTGACTGTCGCATAACGCATAGTTTCAGTAACCGTATTATTTTTAATTTACTAATCAAATCATTAGGTTCAATTTAACTCGTCTAGGGGCCTAGCCAAGATGCCAATCGTTTGCGCTCCAACAACGAAGCGCTTTGTCTCTATCACTCTTACATATTAGTGCGATAGAGAGACGGAGGTAGCGTTTCGTTACGTTCGTTGAAGTAGCGCAACCCATTGGCATGTTGGCTACGCACTCAAGGTGCCTAACCAAGATGCCAATTTTTGTTTTTAATTTAATAATAAAATCATCAGGTAAATTTAACCGTTCTGGGGGCCTAGTCAACATGCCAATCGCTTGCGCTCCAACAACAAAGCGCTTTCTGTTTCTATCACTCTTACATATTAGTGCGATAGAGAGACAGAGATAGAGTTTTGTTGTCGTAGCGCAAACGATTGGCATATTGGCTACGAACCCAAGGAACCTAGCCAAGATGACAATTTTTGTTTTTAATTTAATAACCAAATCATTACGTAAATTTAGCTGTTCTGGAGACCTAGCCAACATGCCAATCGCTTGCGCTCCAACAACGAAGCGCTATCTGTCTCTATCACTCTTACATATTAGTGCGATAGAGCGACAAAGATAGCATTTGTTGTCGTAGCGCAAACGTTTGGCATGTTGGCTACGCTCCCAATGTGCCTAGCTAAGATGCCAATTTTTTGTTTTTATTTTAATAACCATACATTAGGTATAGCTGTTCTGGGGGCCTAGCCAACATGCCAATCGCTTGCGCTCCAACAACGAAGCGCTTTCTGTCTCTATCACTCTTACATATTAGTGCGATAGAGAGACAGAGATAGCGTTTCGTTGTCGTAGTGCAAACGATTGGCATGTTGGCTATGCACCCAAGATGCCTAGCCAAAATGACAATTTTTGTTTTTAATTTAATAATCAAATCATCAGGTAAATTTAACCGTTCTGGGGGCCTAGTCAACATGCCAATCGCTTGCGGTCCAACAACGAAGCGCTTTCTGTCTGTCACTCCTACATTTTAGTGCGATAGAGAGACAGAGATAGCGTTTAGTTGTCGTAGCGTTTAGTTGTCGCACGAACCCAAAGTGCCTAGCCAAGATGACAATTTTTGTTTTTAATTTAATAACCAAATCTTTGGATACAATTTAGCTGTTCTGGGGGCCTAGCCATTATGCCAATAGTTTGCACTCCGAGTACGAAGCGCTCTCTCTGTCTCTCTATCGCACATATATAAGAGTGATAGAGACAGAAAGCGCTTCGTTGTTGGAGCGCAAGCGATTGGCATGTTGGCTAGGCCCCCAGAACAGCTAAATTTACGTAATTTGGTTATTAAATTAAAAACAAAAATTGGCATCTTGGCAAGGCACATGGAAGCGTAGCCAACATACCAAACGTTTGCGCCACGACAACAAAACGCTATATATCTCTCTATCGCACTAATATGTAAGAGTGATAGAGACAGAAAGCGCTTCGTTGGCGGAGCGCAAGCGATTGGCATATTGGCTAGGCCCCCTGAACAGCTAAATTGTACCCAAAGATTTGGTTATTAAATTAAAAACAAAAATTGACATCTTGGCTAGGCACCTTGGGTGCGTAGCCAATATGCCAATCGTTTGCGCTACGAGAACGAAACGGTATCTCTGTCCCTCTATCGCACTAATATGTAAGAGTGATAGAGACAGAAAGTGCTTCGTTGTCGGAGCACAAGCGATTGGCATCTTGGCTAGGCCCCCAGAAAAGCTAAATTTACTTAATGATTTGGTTATGAAATTAAAAACAGAAATTGTCATCTTTGCTTAGCACCTTGGGTGCGTAGCCAACATGCCAATCGTTTGCGCTACGACAACGAAACGCTATCTCTGTCTCTCTATTGCACTAATATGTAAGAGTGATAGAGACAGAAATCGCTAAAAACAGCTAAATTGTACCTTATGATTTGGTTATTAAATTAAAAACAAAAATTGGCATCTTAGCTAGGCACCCAATCGTTTGCGCTACGAGTGCTACGACAATGAAACGCTATCTGTCTCTGTATCGCACTAATATGTAAGAGTGATAGAGAGAGACTATGCGCAACTCTACGGAGCGTCAACGTTTGGCATGTTGGCTAAGCACCCTGATCGGATGATAGAACTAGATAGCGTATAGCGGATTTCTTCAATGTGTACCTATACCTAAAATAAAGTAACAAATATCAAATCAATCCGACTTTTAAATAGAAGGGTGAAAATCAACTTACAAAATTTAACCAATTGTACTACAAAAAATAACTTAATTCTAAATAACATTTTAATTGAATAAAACCTTAGTTAGAATAGCCTCACTTCTAGAATAATTATTCTGTTTTTTATTCCGCATTTAAAATAAAAGTCACATGATTTATTCACCTTAATTTTATTCTAAAATAACTAGTGCAAGAATTATTCTAATTCAAATTGATTTGAATAAGAATAAAATTTCTGTTTTTATTCTTATTCTTATTCAAGTTAACTTTTGCCCAACTCTGGGCGGTGGTCGTCCATATTCGTCTTAATTAATCTAATGAACGTTTTTGCAATTAGGCTTATAAAAATAAATAATAATTTTATGTTGAAACGCGTTTTAAATAAATAACTACGTAGATGAAAAAGTATAATTTTGCCTTTTATCAAATCACATATTTTTTTTCACATATTTTGCGTATTAAGTTATCCAAATAACGGGTACAAATAAGAAATCCCTATCACCGTCATGAACCCTGGCAGGGTTGACACACTCTTTATTTCATTTACGCGAGCGGAGCTGCGGGCCCGTCTAGTCATGTATGTGGAGGTTATAAAATTAGGGTCCCTCACGTCGGGGCATGTGATTAATAATTTAAAAAATATTTTTTGTAGGGAGGGAATACCAGATATCGTGTTCTCAGACAATGGGCCGGAATTTTCGTCGGTATTGTTTCAAAACTTTAGTAAAGAATGGGGCTTTGAGCATCATACGTCATCACCTAGATATGCTCAATCGAATGGACAAGTGGAGCGTGCCATTCAGACAATAAAGTAAATATTACGTAAAACCGCAGAAGATTCTTCGGACTTTAGACTGGCTCTGTTAGGTTATTTAAATACACCCATTAGTGACAAGTTACCGTAAAAAGTTAGTCGTAAAAATATATGCCAAATCATTTACAACATGACATGAGTGCGACAGATGATAGGATATGCGATAATGCTAGGGCGTACCCCGCAGGCGACGCGCAGGCGCAGCACCCGGCGGCTGTGAGAAATGGACGAGGGTTGCTGCACCAGGGACGGGGGCAGCGTAAGAAGCTAGTCCGGGAAATAAGACTGAGGATTGCAAGTTGGAATATAGGTACGATGACTGGAAGAGGAAGAGAGTTAGCGGATGTTTTGGAAAGAAGACGAATAAACGTAGCATGTCTGCAGGAGACGAAGTGGAAGGGACAGAAAGCTAGAGAAATTGGGGCGGGTTACAAGTTTTATTATTGCGGTAGTGATGGGAAAAGAAATGGGGTGGGTGTAGTGTTAGATAAGGAGCTGAAAAACAAGGTGATGGATGTAAAGAGAGTGAATGATAGAATAATTATCGTGAAATTGTTGATAGAAAACTTGATTTTAAATGTAATTAGTGTATATGCACCGCAGACTGGATGTGATGATAGTTTGAAAGAGAAATTCTGGGAGGATTTGGATGGGGTAATTATGGGAATACCAGAATGTGAGGAGATATATATTGGAGGAGATTTTAATGGACATGTGGGAAGAATGAATGACGGATATGAAAGAGTGCATGGGGGCCGTGGTTACGGAGTCAGGAATCAAGAGGGTGAAGCTCTTCTGGAAGCAGCCTTAGCCTTTGACTTAGCCATAGTGAACACCTACTATCAAAAGAAAGAACAACACCTTATTACATACCGTAGTGGCCAACACTCTACCCAAATAGATTACTTTCTTCTAAGAAGGAGCAAAATACAGTCGGCTAAGGACTGCAAAGTAATACCCAGTGAGAGCCTAGTTTCCCAGCATAGGTTACTGATTCTAGACTTAAATCTTAAAGTACAGCACTTGCAAAAGAACTCGAAGCCCCCACCTAGAACGAAATGGCATGGATTGAGTGACAGGGATTTATCTGAAGAATTTAGAAAAAGAATAGTCGATAAGATGGTAGGAATGGGTGATATGGCAGAGATGAGAGCGAATGATTGCTGGAATGAAATGGCAGTATGTTTAAGAAGTGTAGCGAGGGATGTTTTTGGGGAAACAACAGGGAAAGGAAAGATTGATAGGGATACATGGTGGTGGAATGAAGATGTGCGAATGATTCTGAAAGAAAAGAAGAATGCTTTTAAAGAATGGAAGAGTGTGGAAGAGGGTAACGATAGAGAGAAAGAAATCAAGAGGTCAGCTTATCTTACAAGTAAAAAGATGGCTAAGAAAGCAGTTGCAATCGCAAGGGCCAAGGTACAAGATAAATTGTACGATTTCCTAGAGAGCCCACAAGGCCAAAAAGATCTTTACAGAATAGCAAGAGAGAGAGAGAGGAATGCAAGAGATATAAATCATATGAAATGTATGAGAGACGAAGCAGGAAAGATTTTGACGGATGACAAGAGCATAAAAGAACGCTGGAAGAACTACTTCAATAAACTTATGAACGAAGAGAACGACTGGAGTGGAGTGCTAGAAAATGTTAGAAGCAACATTGGTATGGTGAAGGAGATAACTGTAGAAGAGGTAAAGATGGCTGTGCAAGGTATGAAGAATGGGAAAGCGGTCGGGCCAGATGGTTTACCTGTGGAAGTATGGAAGTTTCTGAAAGCGGATGGATGGAAGTGGCTGACTTTATTCTTTAATAAGTTGTTGCAAGAAGAGGCGATCCCTGATGAATGGTGCAACAGTTCACTGGTGCCCGTTTTTAAGAATAAGGGTGATGTACAGGATTGCAACAACTATCGGGGAATAAAGCTCATGTCACATAGTATGAAGATATGGGAAAAAGTGGTAGCGAGACGAATGAGAGAAGAAAGTGAGGTAACACAGAACCAATTTGGGTTTATGCCGGGCCGGGGAACTACGGACGCCATATTTGCACTTCGCCAGCTGTGCGAAAAATACAGACTTGCGCAAAAGAACTTGCACATGGTGTTCGTGGACTTGGAAAAGGCATACGATAGAGTCCCCCGTAAGGTTCTGTGGTGGTCTATGAGAGAGAAAGGAATGCCAGAGAAGTATGTACGGCTTGTTCAGGCGATGTATGACAGAGCCAGTACTCACGTCAGGTCGGAAGCAGGAGTAACCGACAAGTTCAATGTGGCGGTAGGTTTACACCAGGGGTCGGCCTTAAGCCCGTATTTGTTCCTCCTGGTTATGGATGCTCTGACATCGAACATACAGGAGGAGGCACCTTGGTGTATGCTGTTTGCCGACGACATTGTTCTTGTCGGAGAAAATGCACTTGAGGTCCAGAGCAGGCTGGGAAAATGGCAAGAAAAGCTGGATAGTGTGGGACTCAAAATAAGCAGAACCAAAACGGAGCACATGTTCTGCGATTTCGGTGGTCTATCCAGTTTTTCCCATATTGCCTTAGATGGTGTATCCCTACCAGTCTGCTCTGACTTCCGGTACCTTGGGTCATTGATCCAAAGTGACGGAAACATCGACCGAGACGTGAAAAATAGAATAAATGTGGGATGGATGAAATGGCGACAGGTCTCTGGAACAACTTGCGATCCACGAATGCCCCTTAAACTTAAGGGGAAAATATACAGAACGATCGTGAGACCTGTTGTAATGTATGGATCAGAATGCTGGGCGTCGAAAGTAGCGGATGAAAGAAGAGTGCACGCAGCGGAAATGAGAATGCTGAGATGGATGTGTGGAGTGACGAGAAAGGATCGTATTAAGAATGAGTATATAAGAGGAAGTTTGAAAGTAGCTCCAGTAACGGAGAAAATGAGGAGTACTAGGTTAGCGTGGTATGGGCATGTAATGAGGAGGGATGAATGCCATATAGGCAAAAGAATGTTAGGGATGAATGTTGATGGACGGAGAGCGTATGGTAGACCCAAAAAACGATGGATGGATTGTGTGAAAGAGGATATGAGAAAGAAAGGAGTGAGTGCTGAGGAGACGAAAGACAGAGGAGAATGGAAGAGAAAAACATGTTGTGCCGACCCCACATAACGTGGGATAAGGGCAGGGGAAAGAAGAAGAAGTGACAAGTTACCATCTCCGGCAGAAATCCTAAAAAATAGGAAGTTGCGTAGTCCTTTGCCTTGCTTGCCGGACCGATTGTTACCTAAACCCGTAAATAACATGAAAATTCGACGAGAATTGCAAGACCGTCAAGTTTCGCAAAAAATATATTTTGATAGGGGAAGTAAAAACCTTACACCGCTAGAACCTGGCTCGTTAGTTAAAGTTCGTAATAGTGGCAGGTGGTGTGACGGTAAAATCATAGCATTGGTAGGCCCTAGATCGTATTCAGTCAAACTTCAGACGGGCAGAATAATACGACGAAACCGCAGACAACTCATATTAGACTCCACGCGGCGCCGCGATTCACCCGTCGACCACTTTCCGTATGATGATATAGTAGCAGGGGACACCGGGGCAAACCGAGTGCGCGGCTCCAGTACCACAGGTAGTTTCCAACGTACTCGTCCAGCATTGCAGACAACTGATTACTTTGTTTCTCGCTTTGGCAGGACAGTGAGGCCTCCTGATCGGTGGGGATACTCGGCACCTGGTGTACCGCAAGTGAATAATAATAACAATGATAATCGATTCTAGTGTAAACAAATGATCAGATGATGTTGTTGTTGAATTTAAAAGTATTTAACGTTTTGAGTTGATTTTGCATTGTCTTACGGATTTGGTCTTTGAACAAAATATGCATGCATAAACTTACACAATAGGTACATACTAGTAATACCTAAGCTAAAACCTATTTAGTTTTTTTTACAATTTTAATATTATGTGACACCATAGCATGCGGGTGAACATGTTCATGTTAGATAAAAATAATAAAATTATTATGAGTATCTTACCAATTAATTATGTTAAGCATAATTATTGAAGCCAATTTTACTTTTTTTTTTTTTAAGCAATATTTTATTTGTTAAGTTCGTTTTACTCATTCTTAGGTTTATTTTAGTTTATAATTTGTATGTTTAATCTATTGTAATCTAAATGTTTTTAATAATTAAAATATTAATTCAGCCAATTTTACTTAAGTATTCAACCAAATAAACTATTCGTATTATATAATTTTAATACCAATAAAATACAATGGAATGTTGAAATAAAATTTAAGGAAAGAGGATGAGTAAATATGTACTTATGATCTTATACAATTCAATATCTTTTGTAACAGGGGGGTTGTAGGTATCCCGATAATCACAATAATGTGGGTAGGCTAAGCGATATATGAATAAAGTAGTCTATGCTCGGTAATGGTCGTTTGTATATCTCCTGACGATAACAAGCAGATCCAAAGTAGAACTACACGACCCACAAGACATAGCAGAGGAATTTAACAACTACTTTATAGGTGTTAGTAATAAACCAACGACCAAGAAAACTATAACTGCCCCGAAAATTATTAAATCTATACAGAAAACTATATTTTTATCGCCAACTATCCCCCAAGAAATTTACAAAATAATCCTTTCCCTCAGAAATACACAAGCAACTGGCTGCGATAAATTACCTACTAAAATATTCAAAACAATTGCATTTCCGTTATCAATTCACTTATCTCACCTTATTAACATGTCATTTGAAAAAGGTTCATTCCCGACTAGATTAAAGAAATCAATAGTTAAACCTATATTTAAAAAAGGGGAGACAAATAATCTTAATAACTACAGACCAATAACATTAATTCCCGTTTTACTTATCAAAAATATACGAGAAAGCATATTATAATAGACTAGATAACTTCTTAACAAAAAACAACGTTCCAAGACAGGAACAAAATGGCTTTAGGAAAAATAAATCCACAACATTGGCTTGTTTCGAACTCAACAATCAAATAACAGAATGCTAATACTCTTAGGACAATACATTTAGGTTGACCTCAAACTAGAGGTAAATTGCTAAGTATTATATAGAGTTTACCTATTTTCACAAAAATACATGCTATTCTTACGTGTTACACAAAAAATGCATAAGAATAAGAATTACCCATAAGAGCACCGTGAACAAAGTTTGTACGGTGCTCTAAAAATAAATAATGATAATTACCTGAGACACTGCTCCTCTGGTAGAATTTTGTGGTGATACAGTTGGTGGTTGCTCCTGTGGTGGGCCTGTAATAAATAAATGTTTATTAAATAACGCTTAAACTATTAAAATACCAGGACATCCAAACTATAACAATGACATACGGTTGCCATACGTCCCGGTACGCCGGGACATGTCCCGGTTTTGAAGCATGGTGTCCCGGTGTCCCGGCCGATAAGCAAATTGCCCCGGTTTAAAGATCATACTCGTAGTTACTTAGTTAGTAGGGGGCTGGACTTGGTAAATATATACCAACAGTCCAACAATAAACGCGACTAACTATAATATATAGCTAGGCTAATCGTACGTGGATAGAACGATGTAAGCGCTGACACTTGTCCGTTCACTTTTTACGAATTTACGTTAACAGTGTCAACAGATAGTCTACTCGCGAAACTGAAAAGGTGAAAAATAGACATACTCCTCCTAAAAATACGTGTGATACCTCATTAGATTCGTAATGTTGTCTAGAAAAATGTACTGGAAGCGTTTATTAGCACTCAAAAAATATCAAACGTTATAAACAAAAAAAGGGAGAAAAAAGTAGATATTTCTTATTTTCCCAATATCTCAAAAAGTATTCATATTTAAGAAACCAAATTATTAGTATAAAAGTGGAGGATATTTCCTATAAAAAGTCTATACTCGCAGAACTCTATCTTCATTATTTATACTTTTTATTAAATGCTGAACACAGCCCTCCGCGCCTCATTTTCGAGAAACGCGCGCGGCGTGAAAAAGCGAGTACCTACGTAACATCATTTTAAAG
This sequence comes from Cydia splendana, assembly GCF_910591565.1. Taxonomy (NCBI): domain Eukaryota; kingdom Metazoa; phylum Arthropoda; class Insecta; order Lepidoptera; family Tortricidae; genus Cydia; species Cydia splendana. The sequence goes on from NW_026946912.1 coordinate 269,693, forward strand.
GTATTAAATATTCATTATAATAATAATAATTTAGCCTATATACGTCCCACTGCTGGGCACAGGCCTCCTCTCAAGCACGAGAGGGTTTGGGCTATAGTCCCCATGCTAGCCCAATGCGGATTGGGGACTTCACATACACCTTTGAATTTCTTCGCAGATGTATGCAGGTTTCATCACGATGTTTTCCTTCACCGAAAAGCTAGTGGTAAATATCAAACGATATTTCGTACATAAGTTTCGAAAAACTCATTGGTACGAGCCAGGATTTGAACCCGCGACCTCCGGATTGAATGTCGAGCGTCATATCCACTCGGCCACCACCGCTATAACATTCATTAAAACATTAAAAAAAATGGTGTATTTTAAACATGTGAGAAAAAGTACTACTTGTAGAAATTTATCTTAAAGTTATTTTTTTAACAAGTTAGGCAATCGTTAAGTAACAAAATTTTCTCGTACTTCCTTCTTAATGAAAAACTAAACAAAAATGTTAAATAACAATCGTCATTTTTTTTCACTTTCTAAAGCCCTTCATGCGTAATAAGAACAAAATAAGTTTTAGAATGGTAACATTGAAAATCAACAAAAAACGAAAAATCAAGGTAAAATGGTAAAATATAAACAATATAATGTGCATTTTCCGCTTTTTAGCGAAAAGCGACTACAAACAGAGAACCCGACTGGCATGCTGGCATTGAATGACTGTGTTAAAAGTTGCTTTGTGTTTAGGCAAGGGCTAAACCTTTTTTGTAAATTACCTATTGTTGTAATAAAAGTTCCTTTTTTTTCTGCCTTTACTACTTTTTAGGTTTTCGTAGTCACCTAGAAACCCTTATAGTTTCGCCATGTCTGTCTGTCCGAGGCTTTACTCCACGGTTCCATCCAATGGTTTCTCCCGATATAAAATTTGCTACGCCGAAAAAAAATAATGTAAGTATTTTATCGGCAACAAATATAATGACCACCAAAACATACTTTGGTACCCTAAATAAAAAAATCATGCTCACCAAAAAAAATTACTGAACACCAAAAAAATAAGGCCTAAAAATACAAAAGTACCACCGTTTTAATTGCGACTGCACTTCAAATTGTATTCAAATACCAAATATATTGAATGATCACCAAAAATCACTAATGATCACCAAATCTTGAAGACCAAATTAATGCGATATTTTCACCTAAATAAACCACTATGATTACCAAAAAATTTATAAATATTACCAAATAAAGTAAACTGATGCCAAAATTACTAGCCCCTCCCGCTCAACCCCCCGTACCCCGCACCGCATATCCACCTAACCTACTTTTCTAGTAGCATTTCGTTATGATACTAGAAAAGTAGGTGAAACTGCTATCAGTTAAGTGGGTTAGGTTAGGTTAGCACTGCGACACTTACAGAAACGAAATGGTACTAGAAAAGTAGGTTAGGTTAGGTTTGAACTGCGACCTTTACAGAAGCGAAATGCTACTATAAAAGTGGGTTAGGTTAGGTTTGAACTGCGACTCAACAGAAATGAAATGCTACTAGAAAAATGGGTTAGGTTTGAACTGCGACCCTTACAGAAACGAACTGCGACCCTTACATAAACAAATTGCTACTAGAAAAGTGGGTTAGGTTAGGTTGGAACTGCGACCCTAATAAAAACTAAATGCTACTAGAAAACTGGGTTAGGTTAGGTTTTAACTGCGACCCTTACAGAAAAGAAATGCTACTACTCGTAGAAAAGTGGGTTAGGTTAGGTTTGAACTGCGACCCTTACAGAAAAGAAATGCTACTAGAAAAGTGGGTTAGGTTAGGTTTGAACTGCGACCCTTACAGAAACGAAATGCTACTAGAAAAGTGGGTTACGTTAGGTTTGAACTACGACCCTTACAGAACCAAACTGTTATCAGAAAAGTGGGTTAGGTTAGGTTTGAACTGCGACCTTTACAGAAACGAAATGCTACTAGAGAAGTGGGTTAGGTTAGGTTTGAACTGCGACCCTTATAGAAAAGAAATGCTACTACTCGTAGAAAAGTGGGTTAGGTTAGGTTTGAACTGCGACCCTTACAGAAAAGAAATGCTACTAGAAAAGTGGGTTAGGTTAGGTTTGAACTGCGACTCTTACAGAAAAGAAATGCTACTAGAAAAGTGGGTTAGGTTAGGTTTGAAATGCGACCCTTACAAAAAAGTAATGCTACTTGAAAAGTGGGTTAGGTTAGGTTTGAACTGCGACCCTTACAGAAACGAAATGCTACTAGAAAAGTGGGTTGGTTAGGTTAGAACTGCGACTGTTACAGAAATAAAATGCTACTAGAAAAAGGTGACAAAGTGGATTAATTAATTTAATAGGATAACGATACTTATATTAAATATTTGCACATTTTTAATTAAAATGTGGTTACAATTTTGGTGGTCATTTACTATTTCTGGGTTTACAATGATTATTTTGGAGTCATTTGCTTTAATAGGATCGCAAGATTTAAAATATGGGTATAATTTTACATTAAAATGGAGTTCTAATTTTGGTGGTCATTTACTATTTTTGGGTTTATAATGATTATTTTAGTGTCATTTTCTTTAATAAGATAGCAACATGTAAAAATTTGGTTATCATTTCACATTAAAATGGGGTTTGAAATTTGGTAATAATTTACTATTTTTGGGTTAATAATGATTAGTTTGGTGTCATTTCCTTTAATAGGATAGTAAAATGTAATACAATTTGTAATCATTTCATTTCATGTCAACCTTCTGTCTGTCACTTTGCACAGCGATATTTTTGGCTTATTTTTCAAATTATACATGGCTCTAGATGCCTAAAACTGCTTTTATTTTATCAAAAAACACCAGATTACTGTGCAATAGTGTGGGCAGGCCCAGTACTGAACAAATAATAACATATCTTTTTGTTTCAGACGTTGTGGTCTTGCACGGCTACGTCGTGTCGCCCTGACGGCCGATGTCAACGTCTACAACGAACTATATATTGTATTTCTAGTGAATCTTGTTATTTTATCTTTAAGTTTTTTGTGCGTTAATTACTGCTGTGTAGTTCCGGTAAGTGGATGCATGCCGCAACTCAATCAGGCGATGGCACACCATATCCAAATTTTAATTGTGTACAATGCGATAACTCTTTTAAAACGCAGAGATGCCTCAATATTCATATTTCCAAAAAACACCGTCTTTGTATCAGCCAAAATGACGCCGGTCTAAATTTAGGCCCATCCCTTTTGACCACCCCCCTTTCTGACCATCCAAATTCTATCCCTTTCCATTTACACCTTAGCGAACTTAAAAATAATGTGCCCGTTATTAAAAGAGTTCCGCGCGGCGCCAGGATCACAGTCGCTAAACACCTTTCAGGCCTACTTACAAAATGTGTGGAAAATAATCAAATTGATGATTGGCATAATCTTTTCCTTTTCTCATTCAAAACCCTTCATGCCAAGAAGGATAAGACAATTTCTTTAACACAAAAAATCAAAAACAATTGCGTTTCGAATACAACTCCACACATTTCTCGACCTTCTGGATGTAGCTCATCCACTTTCAATAGAACTAAATTAATTGAAAGCAAAATTAGCGACGGCGATCTTAAAGGTGCCGCTCGTCTTCTTTTCACAAACGACGTGCTATCGCCAGATACTCCCGATACCCTCTCGGCCTTACGATCTAAACATCCCCCGGCTCCTTCAGTACCACACTCGTTTGCCCCACCTACAGCTGACCAGGCCTGCCTCCAAATCGAAGGCAAAGACGTTATTGACGCCACATTTTCTTTCAAAGCCGGTTCGGCGGCCGGCCTGGATGGGATCTCGCCCCAACATTTGAAAGATCTTATTTCTCATTCCGTGGGCGACGCAGGTAGCAGCTTGTCTGTTCCCTTACTAAATTAATAAATTTTGTGTTTTCAGGCAAAATTAACTAATATCGCCCCGATTCTATACGGGGCAAACCTGATCGCCCTAACCAAAAAGGACGGAGGGGTGAGACCCATTGCGGTGGGGTCAACTTTACGACGTCTGGCTTCAAAAATTGCGGTTAGACACATTAGATCAAAATTACAATCCCTTTTTGAACCAATACAGCTAGGTTTCGGCACGAAAGGTGGGTGCGAGGCAGCCGTCCATGCCCTAAGGACCTACCTTTCACTCGATGATTGCGAAATTGTTGTCAAAATTGACGTTAAAAATGCTTTTAATTCGGTTAGTAGAGACACCTTGCTGACAGAAGATAAGGACAAAATTCCGGAACTATACAATTACCTTTTCTTTTGCTATTCAGACTCATCTAAATTAATGTACAAGTCACATGAATTATCTTCCGAGGTTGGCTGTCAGCAGGGTGACCCTCTCGGGCCAGCAATTTTTAGTTTGGCTATAAATCCAATTATCAAAAATTTAAAATCAAAATTCAATGTGTGGTACTTAGATGACGGAACCCTAGGAGGCGACGTGAATACTGTACTCTCTGATTTGTCTTTTATTAAGAGTAGTTTCGAAAATATTGGTTTAGAACTGAATTTCAGCAAATGCGAACTCTTTATTCAAAAATCTTCTTGTACTTTGACCAACTTACAACCCAAATTTGACGATCTGACTCCCAATATCAAATCAGTAGACAAGTATTCTCTTTGCCTCCTGGGTTCTCCTATATTCGAAGAATCTTTTCCCGATTATATTTCTAACTCCATAACTAAATTCAAAAGTCACACGGATCGCTTACTCGAAATTAGCCCTCATTATGCTCTTGTGATTCTTAAATTCTGCCTTTTTGTCCCTAAATTTACGTATGTGCTCCGCTGTTGTCCTTTCTGGAAACATCAAAATTTATTGTCGCCCATAGATGATTTGATCAAAATTAGTTTAGAGACGATTCTAAACATTCAGCTAAGTGAGCCTTCCTGGTCTCAAGCGTCCCTCCCCATTCGGTTTGGAGGTTTAGGAATTCGCAAAATTTCCAGTGTGGCTTCCCCAGCCTTTTTGGCGTCCACTCATAGCACGTCTGGTCTCATAGGAAATATCTTAAGGGCTTTGCCCACAAACTGTGAGATTGCGGGCTTTGAGGACGCCAAAAATGCTTTTAAAATTGCTTGCCCAGGCAAACAATTTCCAGACAACCCAAATTCACAAAGGAGTTGGGATAATGTTTACTGTGATTTAACTTACAATACTCTCCTAAACAACTGTACAGGTCCAGACCGCGCGAGGCTTTTGGCGGTCGGAGCCCGGGAAGCCGGTTACTGGCTACATGCCCATCCTTCGCCCAATACTGGTACTTTCTTGGATCCGGCCTCCCTTAGACTGGCGACTGGTTTGCGACTCGGGGTTTCGGTGTGTACGCCACACATATGCTCTTGTGGCACGGACGTGGACCGACTGGGACACCACGGATTATCTTGTCAAAAAAGTGCAGGCCGTTTTTCGAGACATGCGTCGCTTAATGACATAGTCCGTCGGTCTCTTGCCACCATCAATGTGCCTGCTCTTCTTGAGCCGACTGGCATTATCAGAGATGATGGCAAGAGGCCCGATGGAGTGTCCTTAGTTCCTTGGAGCTTGGGACGGATGTTGGTGTGGGATGCTACCTGCGTAGACACACTGGCACCGTCCCACCTCCAACGGACTACTGTAAAAGCGGGCGGAGCGGCGGAAAGCGCCGAAATTCTAAAACGTAACAAATATAAGAGTCTCAGTCTCGCCATTTTGTACCATTTGGTGTTGAAACTCTAGGTCCATGGGGTCCCAGCGCGCATAAGTTGTTCGCAGAAATCGCGAAGCGTCTGGTTGACGTAACTGGTGACCGAAGAGCTGGCGGCTACCTCGCACAACGTATCAGCATTGCGATACAGCGAGGAAATGCCGCCAGCATCCTTGGTACAATGCCTTAAGGGCCTATTTTAGATTTAAGCTAGTTATTAATTTCGTTTAGTAGTACCACTGTATATATATTGTATGTAAATAAAAATTTCAAATTAAAATGGTGTTATAATTTTGGTGATCATTTATTATTTTAGGGTGGTAAAATAGATTTTTTTTTGTATTAAATTTTACTAAATCTGGTGATCAGTTAAATAGCACCCTATTTTATCTACATACAATATGATGCCTTTAAAATCCGTAAATAATGGCCCACATTACGATAAACTGTTTTGTTACAGCAAATTTATTATCTGTGAAAATGTTGTAATAGCTTCATTACTGTATTATCAAAATCGATTTGGTAATGCATTCAAATTTCGAACATCTCTCAAAAAAAACCGGCCAAGTGCGAGTCGGACTCGCGTTCCAAGGGTTCCGTACATTACCCAATTTTTAACAATGTATTCTTTATACAGGATGGTCCAAACCTTGATTCCATTTTTTTTTTAAATTACTTGTATTTTTTATTTAGTTAGTAAGAGCAAAGTCTAAGCTTGACATGCTTGAACGTAAAAGTTTGTCGTTTGTCTTTTTTTTCCAACTCACAGCCAAGTGAGGATGCTGATTTTTTTAGAAACTGCGCCGTTTGTGAAGGATTATGTTACAAAAGAAACATTCAAAAAAGTTCAAGATTTTTTTAATAAATTATTTGCTTAACTCGAAAACTACGAAAAATCAGCTGACATACATGGGATATCTTCTAATAGCCCACGACGTGAGTAATCTAAAAAATATTTGGACGTCAAGGTTTGGACCACCTTGTATGTGTAACGCGAGTGAATTGCCTTTAAAAAACCCGCATGGGTCGGATCAAAAACTAAGTAATTAGTCCGACTCACGCTTGACTGCATATTTCTAATAGGTTTTCCTGTGATCTTAAAGAACTATTTCGTATATTTTATTCAAAATGTTAGACCCAGTTTAAAATTCATTTGTTTACGAAAGATGCCTGTCTTTCGGTCACGAATTTACATGTGTGAACCAAATTTCAACTTAATTGGTACTTTTGCACTGTGATTCCGCCGTAGGCCATTAATCGAAAAAAGTCATGAGCGTATCCCGGTCTAAAAGTTAAGTAAAATGATACACTAATAGACAATCTGTCAAAAACTACAAATGTCACAATAATATATTGCAATTATCATTTGCATTTGTGCAACGAAAGTGATAACATCTAATCCCTCATTAGCAGTGCACTTTTGACGCCGTAACTTAATCACTTTGTTATCGTGTATTATTATTACTATTTGTTTATTAACACATGGTGAAAACATGGAAATCCAAGAAGAAGGTATGTACTTTATTTTCTAATATGTTTCATGTATATATATGTGTGTTTGAATTTTATACATATTTTCCACGAGAGGCCTATCGTTTTGTAAAAAAATATTCTTAACTACGAAATCAATTTGAGTTATACTTTGATGCCGACCTGTGCCGAGCTAGAGGCATACTTCATTTTAATGCTCAAATTGTCCTTAATAAGAGCTGTAAGTTTCATTGTCGTCTGTTGTCGTCTTTTCTAGTTACATGGGTATCAACGAAAAAGTGGAATTAGCCAAGAACAATTACATTTTTTTCCAATATATTTATGTATTTGTTTTAGGTACTATTATGAGATGTGCTATTTCAAGGCGTGCTATTTTTGATACCTATATGGCACTCCAAACAAGACACGGAAAATGAAAAATCTCAACATGTTCTGGGTACTTTGACTGAAATGTCACCTCTTTCTGAGAACATTGAAAATATCGACATGAAGATTTTAAGCGACAGAATTTGCAATTTATGCAAACGATTTTCATGTTATTAGAAAAATACTTATTGTAGTCAGTTTATATTAATAGAAAAATATGCAGATTGGCTTGCTGTAACGGAGTATATTGACGTAAATCGAAGTATTGAGCCGCGTATTTTGCAGCAGAAAGATAACGTCGATTCGTTTCCTTCTTGTTCGCGTGGCCGTCCGAAAAAAGATTTGAATGTCTGTAGTACGTTAACTACTAAAAGGAGAAGACTTGCTGAACCATCCAACTTAGATACGTCTGCTGTTAATACGTTGCTCAATACTTCCGCTGATGCCAATTCAAGCTCTACAAAAATCGACGAATGCGATACTAAGATATCAAAAGATTGTATAAAGTCCTTCCTACCAAAGTATTGTTAAAGCTAAAAAACAGTGTTATCCTCCTATTATAACTGTTACCGAATCATCCGCCGAAGTCGAACTTCAGAGTTTGTTAGACCACACTGCCACTCGGATTCTTGAGTCACAAAAAGTTAGAGTTAGTTAGAGTGCCATGCCAATCTCTACATAGATAAAATATCTTTAATAGGCAAATGGAGTTTCGATGGCAGTTTGGCAGTACTGGACATGGCGAATATAAGCAATGTTTTTCCGATCCCAAATTACAAATTATACTGTTTCTTATTTTTTTATTTTTTTTATTTGATGTTTATTATAAACAAGAAACATTAATACCACAATTTTTCCAATGAAAATCGCAGTGTAAAATGTTTCAAAAAAATCATTGTCTCGAACAACATTTCCAGGCATAAAACAGACGTATGCGTTTAATATATATTTATAAAAATTACATAAATATATCAAATCATATTACTCTCATGGTATTTTAACGTTTATAATAGACAAAAACCTCTATTTCGCGGTATAGGTAATGGCCGCCCTTGTATGGGAGCGGAATCACTGTGTTTTGGAGAAAATGGGCTGTGACAGACGGACAGACAGACAGACGCACGAGTGATTCCGTATTTTCGTTTTGAGGTACGGAACCCTAAAAAAGCAATTTGATTTGATAGTCCGGTAGCATTAACTTTTGAAGTTATAAGATTATTAATGTTGCTTATTTTTTACATATAGTTTCCAGACCACATACCAAACCTAATAATAATAATTTGTGTCATCCTAGGTATTTGCTTAGGTAGAAATTTAGGTATTTCTTTTTTTAAACAGCATTTGGTAAAAAAAATATTCGAGATGAAATTCTTTGTTTCCCTGTAAAAGCAAAGTGGCTTCCGACGTACACACGCATTTTGTGTCATTATTATCCACGGATATAATGACATTTAATAAATACCTAATAGTGACCCTAAAATGCCTAAAATAAAATTATAGTCGGTAAGTGAAGTGTTGTACTTCACAGGATGTTATAATATGTTATTCCATCAAATGTATGTCAAATTCATCCACCGCTTTTATATTTAATATTTATAAATATATAGGTTAATGGATTGCAATTAGAAGCTCCCTCAAATCAATAAAAGATAAAAACCAGCGCCACCTCATAGGTGATTCGTGAACTATTTGTCTTATTGTTACGAGTACGGACCGTAACCTACGGTCCTATTGCAGCGAGGCGTTCGTCGCAGGTTTGATCGTGTAACCGATAGATGGCGATAGATTGAGGTGTACTGCGGCGGTTGCGGTCTGGTATGGCAAGCTAGCACCCTGCCCCTAGATGGCGCGCGGTTCGTAAACTGAGACGGCGTTTGAACCTAGGCGGTACTGATAATTCCGCTACTCGATGCTAGATGTCGACTGCCAAAATAATAGTCGTTTTGGTACTAAAACTGACATATGGAGTGAGCCTTCTATTCTTACTACATATATTTCTCTATGCTATTACACAATTGGGATGGGGATGGGTTAGTTACGCGAAGTTAGATATATTCTCTATTTTTTTATTATTTACAGCAAAACAATTTTTACGCGGCTTAATTGATTGTGAAATTAATGGATATATGAAAATTTATTAGGGTGGAGCGAAATCCAAAATTCTTGAATATAGCAATGGAACCCCACTAAAAGAATAATCACATTTTTTATTATTTAAGGATAAAATAATAAAATATATCTTGGTATATACTTTTAGCCCTCTACCATTCGATAATACATATAAAGCAATTTATGTATATTTTAATAGATTTAATTTATGTTTTTTATAACAAGTTATATTCAATAAAAAACATCTTTTTCCTATACTTATTTTTGTTTGTAATGTATTATATTTAGCCTAAGCAAATTAGAAAAATCTGCGGAAATAATTCGTGTAGTTTTGAAAATTGGTACAGGTATACCTTGTGGTGTCCAGATAAACATACTAAAAGTCTTCAAGGGTAGGGGGTGTGCTGAGGGTGTAGGGGGGGGGGGGGGTTGAAGGTACCTTTTTTTTGCTCATATCTCGAATATCTGTACGAATAGCATTATAATTACTTCGGACAAAAGTTTTAACATTAAATTTCCTATAAATTTGGTTAGCTTATTTTTACTCTGCGATCAATAGTTTAGGAGCTACAGGCTGTTAAAGTTAAATAAGAGATAAAAAATAGACGATTTAAGAAAACGTCTGTTTTCTTGGAATTGTTCATCATAAATAAAAATTTTAGTTTAGAGTATGCAAGCTAAGCAACCTGCTGATAAAATATAAAAAATAGGCCATGAGCATGTCGGACCATGCTCAGTGTAGGGTTCCGTAGTTACCCGTCTGTCAAAATAGACTATTTGCCAAAACTCAAAACAGCTATACCGATTAGGTTCGCTATATTTTTCCTTGAAAGTCTTTACTAAGTTATGTTTTCACGATTTTTTTCATATTTTGATGTATCAAATGTTAGGGGAACTAAAGTGGGAAACACAACTTTTTTCTTATAATAATAGCAAACGACTTAAATGAAGAAAATATTGCCACTAACATCGTCCAACTTGGAGAACTCAAATTTTGCAACGTCTACAAACCACCAAACAGCAAATGGCCAGACCCTATCCTCCCACAACTTTCCCATCCCGCTCTTTATATTGGGGATTTCAATAGTCATCACACAAGCTGGGGGTATAAAGAGAACGACTGCAACGGTGAGAAGGTGATGCAATGGGCTGACGCTACGAATTCTTACCTAGTATACGATAGCAAGAGTAAGGGAACTTTTAAATCGGCGCGCTGGGGAAGAGATTACAATCCCGACCTGGCCTTTGTAACAAAAGATACAGAAGGTAACCCACTTCCAGTCCAAAGAACGGTACTAGCAGACTTCCCCCATAGCCAACACCGTCCTGTTGTGTTCGAAATTGGTCTCAAGATACCTATCGTGCCATCCTACCCAGTCCCCCGCTGGAACTTCCAGAAAGCGTACTGGGATGGTTTCAAAAAGAAACTGGATAGTAGCATCAGGTGGATTCCACCTGTCCCGGATAGCTATGAACGCTTTAAAAAACTACTCCTAGCTACCGCTAAAGAGTTTATACCCAGAGGTTTCAGACGGCAATATATACCATGCTGGAATAAGGACACAGAAGATCTTTGGCAGGATTTCCAAAGTACTGGTGACCGCTCCACAGCCCACGAAGTCATTAAATCACTCGACTTAGCTCGCCGCGAGAAATGGGAGAAAACTGTTCAAAAAATGAACTTTACGCACTCCAGCAAAAAGGCATGGCACCTAGTGAGAAAATTGACTGACGGAACAAGTACAAAGAGGCCCAAACCAAACGTAAGCCCCAACGCAATCGCAGACAGGATGATAAGGATGTCTAGAGCGCCAAACCACAAATGCAACACCAGGAACATACGTAAAGAACTCTCTACACTCAAATCTAGTGCTGCACCCAACGCCACATACAGTAGACCCTTTACGGTAGATGAGGTCACAAAAGCTTTGAGCCACATCTCAACGAACAAAGCTTGTGGAGAGGATGGTATATTTCCTGAATTCCTTATTCATAGTGGACCAAAGACCCGCGCGTGGATGGCAAACTTTTACACTTCCATAATGGATTCCGGGAAAATGCCTACAACATTAAAACGGGCTAGGGTAATCGCTATCCTCAAACCTGGAAAGTCTGACGACAAAGCAGAGAGCTATAGACCAATCGCTCTCTTAAGCGTTGTATACAAATTACTGGAAAGACTAGTCCACAATCGCATTCATGACGCCGTAAACGCAATCATCCCCCAGGAACAGGCCGGCTTTAGACCTAACCGTAGCTGCTGTGATCAGGTGCTCGCTCTCACAACACATGTCGAAAACGGGTTTAATAAGAACCTTAAATCATCTGCGGTTTTTATCGACTTGACTGCTGCATACGATACAGTTTGGCGCCAGGGATTGTTATATAAACTGTTGAAAATAATCCCGTGCATGAAAATCTACAGGCTTATTGAAAACACTCTTACTAATAGGCCGATACAGGTTTTCCTGGGTGACGAAACCAGCAGCGTCAGAACACTAAACAATGGGCTCCCGCAGGGTTCTGTCCTAGCCCCTCTCCTGTTCAATATCTACGTGCATGACCTTCCCGATACTGTGTCACGTAAATTCGGATACGCCGACGACCTGGCTATGATTACCCAACACCACAAAATGGATTCCACTGAACCAATCCTACAAAGAGACCTGGAAGCCCTCGACGACTTTTTCACCCGGTGGCGCCTCTGTCCTAACCCAAGTAAGACGGAAGTCTGCTGCTTCCACCTTAACAATAAGCTTGCAGAAAGAACACTGACAGTCAAGTTTAAAGGCACAATACTTAAACATAACCCGCACCCCAAGTACCTTGGAGTTACCCTGGACAGAAGTCTTACTTACAAGTGTCACCTACAAAAAGTATCGGCTAAACTGCAGACCAGGAATAGTCTAGTGCAAAAATTAACAGGAACAACTTGGGGAGCCTCTGCCTCCTGTCTCCGAACCACAGCGCTGGCCCTGGTTTACTCGACGGCTGAGTACTGTGCCCCAGTCTGGATAAATAGTGTTCATACCTCAGCCATCGACACGCAGCTAAACCAGACTCTCCGTCTAATAACGGGATGCCTTAAGCCAACACCCACCCACTGGCTTCCAGCTCTTAGCCACATAGCCCCTGCGCACCTGCGAAGAGAAAAATGCCTCCAACGCGAATTATCAAAAGCGCACTGCAGTCCTAGCCTACCAATCCACCAAGACCTCGAGGGCTTCGGAAGTAAACGCCTTAAATCCCGAAACCCCCCTGCATTACTGATGGGAAATTCCCTGACCACCCGGACCCTGGAGGAGGCATGGACCACAGAATGGGAAGCCCTCAGAGACCAAGCCAACCCCTTCTCTACTTTACCCCTGCGTGTACCCCCAGTAGGCTTCAAGGAACCCCGCCGGGTGTGGTCCGCCCTTAACCGCCTACGAACAGGAGTTGGCAACTGCGGCCACCACTGGTATAAATGGGGCTGGAGCTCCTCTCCTGCCTGTAACTGCGGGCACCCAGATCAGACCATCAACCACATCATTCTGGAATGCCCCCTTACTAGATACACAGGCCAAGTAGACGATTTTAAGACCCTGTCAGATGAAGCAGTTGCGTACCTGGGAAGGGCGAAATTTTAACAAAACCTTTGACATTGTAATCCAGTGACATGTACATATGCCATACGATAAATAAAAAAATAAAAAAATAACTTTTTTCTTTTAGTTCGATTATTTCCGAAAATATTCAGTTGATCAAAAAATGGTTCTCGAATACCCGTATTCGTATTAAAAGATCTATCCAACGATACCCAACACTATAGGATGGAAGCGAAAAAAAAATTCATCCCCACTTTAATGTAAGGCTATAAAAAATATACCTGTACCAATTTTCAAAACTACACGAATTATTTCCGCAGATTTTTCTAATTTGCTTAGGCTAAGTCAACATTTTTGGTATACAGTTCGAAGGAGCAGTTAGTGCAGTCGGGTGGATTTCAAAATCCTGCGAAAACTTATGATTCGGTCTTTATAAAAAAAACTAGTAGGTTGTGCGAGTTGCAACTTTTTTATATATTTTTAAGAACTATTATCTTCATGTTCCTTCAATTACCATCTCCAATAACTTAATAGTTTTTTTTATATAAAATGTTTTATGTGTCTAAAGTCATCACCGTCTACCGGAAAAATCTGAACCTTTTTGTTTGCAGTGAAAATTATAGCATACCTATCGTACGATTGCGATTTTTCTTTTACTTATATCTTTTCCATGTTGTTGTTTAACACATGAAAAAATATGCAATAATTCCTTCACCGAGAAAGTATATTTAAAAATATTTAAAATTTTGTCATGAATTTTCGTCAACACCGTCATGGTAATGTCAATGTGAGCTTATGGAGATAAAACACACACGGAGGTGTATGAACAACGAAATACCGCTAAAGGTCCTTGCCCTATTTTTCACTTTAATATAGAATGCCAAAAATTATTTCACTATAAAGTCACATGATTGAATCGTGAGAAATATTACGAACAAATTTGTAAAACGTAGTTTGTCACAACAGAGCATCATCACCGTTATGCTTTGGTTTAAAAAAGTTACTAATGATATATTAGAAATAATTATTGAAATGAATGGCAAACTACATGAAGTTTATTGTGTAGCATAGACATTAACTACTATTATTCGTATTCTAGAAATAAAAACAAGAAGCTCTCAAATCGTCAACACCATACCCATCATCACCGGGAAAAAATGACGACCGGTGATGATTTCATGTGTATGGTGATGACGATTCTCAGAAACTTTTCTAGTTATTTTGCTATAATTCATTATGAAATTAAGCTGTATGTTTGAAAAACGTTATCTATGTCTTCTAACACTATATAATGTCTACCTTATAAATGTAGAATAAATGTAGAAGAAGATATGACTATTTCTTTCACACTAGAGGATGGTTAGTTTTTAAATAACATTTTGACTGAAGTAGGCAAAATTTAGGTCACTTAGAACTTAGAACATACAAATGTTTATTTTTTATTATCTAATAATGTAAATCGTGCAACTTAGAGTCTGTAATTGCATGTTAGTCGTGTTAAAACAAAGTATTTAAACAAGCAACATATATTAAGTTTTAAGCGACCATAGGCTACAGTACTGGCTCACTATCGTGATGGCCTTATGTTTTTTGATAATATTATATTAATTGATGTATATAATTACAGCAATTAATAATTATACCATTGGGTAGTCACCGGACCCAATACCTAACATTTTGTAATTTATGACATGCATTACAAGTAGGGGTCTTGCAACTTATAAAACACTGATTATATATTAATGTTTAGCTAATAAACAACATATATATGGATTTAAATCATTATAGCTATTTTTAAAGTTAATTTATAAAACAACAAAAATACAAACTTATGCAATGAATCAAATTATCATAAAAATTAAGCTCACTGGTAAGCCAGCAATTTTATAATATGATATAAATACCAAGTTATGCAGTAGATAAAAGAAGATGCGGGTTTAAACTGATAATAAGAGTACAATATTGTTAATATGATTTAACATTGAAAAAACCCAAAAAAATAAATGAATACATAAATTGCCTATTTCGGAATATAAATTATTTAAAATCATACAATAAAAATACTTGTTATATATTTATTTATATGAATAAAATGTATTTTTTATAATTTTCTAAAAATAATTTATGTAGCTAGTCTTATCTTCAAAAACATGTTATTTGTAATGTTTATTAAAGTTGTAAAGCCTTACAGTTCAAAAAAGTTTTTGTTTTTTTAATACGTTTTTAATACATATATAAATTAGTTCCCAAATCGTCATTACCGTACATGCAGTGTCATTACCGTCTATAAAAGAGTCATTACCATACCATGATTGTCATCACCATCTTGCGTTTTTATTTTCCGAAAGCGATAACTTCAAATATAAGCCACAAATGATTGTATAAATTCAAGCTAGAATCGTGTTAAATTAAACATTAAAAAAAAATATTTTTTTTGTATGGTGAAATTTTTTGTAATGAAATCCACCCAGTCATACTCGTAGTCCGGTAGCAATAACTTTTGAAGTTATAAGATTATTAATGTTGCTTATTTTTTACATATAGTTTCCAGGCCCCAATTTCACATCGGTGACAGGTGCGACAATTGTAAAATCACTGTTGCAATCAATCAATCAAAATCAAATCAAAAATATACTTTATTCATGTAGGCCTAGCAACAAGTTCTTATGAATCGTAATTAATCTTAATCTAATTATCAGAGCAATTTATTGATGTTAATATTATTCCATAATAAAATTGGATTATTATACATATCAAATTTAACACTAAGAATTTCACAAAAGGATCGTCAAACATTAAAAAGATTGTATAAAAAAATACTAGTCTAGAATTTCTAGAATAAAAACTAAATGTCAAAAAAAAAGCATACACACATTATAATAATGTAGACGTAAACTTAATAACATGATTTTTTTTGTGGCAGATACATCATGTTTATAAGAAAAAAAAAATATTAAAAATAAAAGCGGTGGATGAATTTGACACACATTTGTTTGAATAACATATTATAATATCCTGTGAAGTACAACACTTCACTTACCGACTATAATTTTATTTTAGGCATTTTAGGTTCACTATTAGGTATTTATTAATACCCGTGGATGAAAATGACACAAAAGGCGTGTGTACGTCGGAAGCCACTTTGCTTTTACAGGCAAACAAATAAATAAATAAATATTGGGGACATCTTACACAGATCAACCTAGCCCCAAACTAAGCAAAGCTTGTACTGTGGGTGCTAGACGACGATATACATACTTATATAGATAAATACATACTTATATACATAGAAAACACCCATGACTCAGGAACAAATATTAGTGTTCATCACACAAATAAATGCCCTTACTGGGATTCGAACCCAGGACCATCGGCTTCGCAGGCAGGGTCACTACCCACTAGGCCAGACCGGTCGTCAACAACAAAGAATTTCATCTCGAATATTTTTTTTACCGAATGCAGTTTAAAAAAAGAAATACCTAAATTTCTACCTAACCAAATACCTAGGATGACACAAATTATTATTATTAGGTTTAGTATGTGGTCAGGCCCCAATTTCACCACAGTGACAGGTGCGACAATTGTAAAATATCACTTTTGCTGACGTCACAGGCATCCATGGGCTACGGTTACCACTTACCATCGGGCGAGCCGTATTCCTGTTTGCCACCATCATTGTATTATTTAAAAAAAATATTATATCGGAAAAAAACAGATATTTCTGTTGCGAAGTTTCTGACAATGCCAAAATTTTCCAAAAAAAAGGATTTGAAGTCACAATTTTTTTGTAATTTTCCCTAGACTTTGTAACATTTTAAGGCATTACTTAAAAAAAAAAGTATGACACTTAGCGTACAAAATACAGAAATGAGTTCCTTAGTTCCCCAGCTTTCCAAAAAAGTACGAATGTCGACATTTTCTCTTAAACTTTTTAAAATAATAATAATAATAGCAGAGCAGGCGGAAGATTTGACCTAGCGTACGTGACCATTAATCGGTTGTTTATGTCACTTTATTATCTCCATGAGCTTTATTTGGCCCTTAATCGGTTCGTTTATGTCATTTTAGTATTTTCTTGGGCTTTATTTGTCTTCTTTACCTTATCTTATCTTATTTTCTTGGGGTAGGGGTCACATCCTTGCCTTCGGTGACACAAACTAACTAATTAAGGGTCATTACGGTAATTAGTTTCTACGTAAGCATTTTTTATCTTCGGTACCTTATCTTATCTTAATTTCAAGGGGTAGGGGTGCTTTCCATGGAATTTTTGGAAAGCTGAGGAACTGACGAACTCATTTCTGTATTTTGTACGCAGTGTCATACTTTTTTTTAAAGTAATGCCTTAAAATGTTACAAAGTCTTGGGAAAATTACAAAAAAATTGTGACTTCAAATCTTTTTTTTGAAATATTTCGAAAGTTTTGGCATTTTTTTTTTATTTTACGTAATCAGTAGTTTATTGGCTATTAGATGGATCCTTTTTTTAATTCCAAATTTGAGTAGTTTTTTCACTATCACCACTTTTTAGTCGAAAGGCGGGTTTTTTAAACAAAAAACTAAAAACTCAAATAACTTGAAAACCAATGAGTTTTGACCCCTGGTTGACTGGACTTAAATCAGTGCAAATGACCCATAGAATAACCCCTTTCAAGGAATACGGCGAATTTCCAATCACCCTGTATATTATTACGATACCTTTTGGTTCAATTGGCGTAAACTCGTAAAGGACAAAATGCTACTTTTCAGGAGACGCAAAAAACTGCATTTTTAAAAAATGTTTATAATATATTGTTGCTGTTTATCGAGCTATGTTTTTGATGTGTATTGGAAAAGTACTCAATATGTTAGTGACTTTAACCTGAATTAGCAATCATATCTATAAATTAAATACCAAAGAAGTTAATGTCCTTTAAAATTGGTCAAAAACACTATGAATGTCCTTTACGCCCATGAAATTTTTGATAATTTAGTGAATCTTGTTTATTAGGGGGTCGTAAGTGACGTTATCAGACTATTTTATACCAAATTCGGGGTGTATTAGTTACCAGTCACGGTCCACATGTTAACTTTTCTCAGCATAATTTACTGTTACGAAGCTTAAAAATGTATCAAACGGTAGTTGATTATGCCAGGTATATCCCGATTAGAGTTATAATTAATATTTAATTTGAAGAGCAAACATTACATTTTAGTAATAAAGGACCCATAAAACTATTTATTTATTAGGCATTCTAGACCTTTACGCCCATGAACAAAGCTAACTGCCGAAAAAACTCTGAGCGTAAATGCTTTCTAATTTAAGGGCAAACATTACAATGTAGTAATATAGGTCCCAGAAAACTATTTATTTGTTATTATACACCGCTACGTCTATGTTTTTTGTTTTAAATTTAGAGTTTAGAAACTAATTCGTGGTAGTAAACGATACAAATATTAGAAAAGTCCTTTAAAACCTTGTTCGCTTCATATACTTATGGTAAAATCATTTTAGGGCGGGTCATAAAGGGCAAGTAAAATAATATCAATAGTAAAATATGTCCTTTTTGACCATATTGACCATACGAGACACGATATGAAAAATCATCAAGACAAATGAAGGGCTTAAAGGACGACAAAAGACATGTAAGTCATTTACAACATTATTTATATTTAGCGGTAACCTTTACGATAATATCTATGAATTTCTAATTTATAACTGATCATTTACGCCCCTTGAGATAAGCTGTTTTTGCAAGCTCATAATGCAAAAATTGGGTCGTAAAGGCAACTTTTTAAGAGATATCAAAATTTTCACTATACAGAACGAAAGCGCTTGGAATTCTGAACAAAACTGTATATAACGACTACCGTAGGCTGAAAGGGCGTAAGGGACAAAATTGCGAAAATGCAGTTATACTTAGTACTTTTTTCTCTATCGAATAGTATATTTAACGTCTCGATAACTTGAAAAAAATGTCCGTTAAGCCCTATGAAAAATCAATGCTTGAACACAATTTTCCAACGCATTTGGCCGTATCTGCCAATTCAAAAAAATGTTGTGAGACATTTTGGCGTAACTCCCAACATTGTGTACGATACGCCCTTTTGCATCGGAATTTTATTAAATATGTGGTAATTTTTAGTCCGTTACGCCTCTTTACAGTAGCTTTTTGAGTGCTAAATGTACGTTACGCCCCCAAGTAATGGATATTAGTTGCAAAAATGCAGTTATACGAGTGTTAGATAATTCAATGTAAGAGATACGCCTCCGTACTATGTATAATTTCGGGTTTATAATTGTTGTTTTTTGTGTTTAAGTGGGATGACCTGGTTATACTTTCCTTGTCAATTTTTTTATTAAGTAGGTACTTGCATTACCTGCTCATGTGCTCATTGCTTTATTTATAGGGTTACTAAATTTTGACAATTTAAACTGAACTAGTGGGTGCTTTTTCATCAGTTTTATGAAAATAATAAAACATGACTATATTCATATGATAATTATGGCGTTTAATTAAGGTTAGACTCATAACTATTAGTTTTGTTTGTGACTGGGTCATTGGTAATATTAAGTAAGACGTAATATTAATACTTTTTTGTTTAAACCCTAATTTACAGGATTAACCTTATGAAAGTTACTGTCTAGGTATAACGTTTGCATTTAAATCCATAGAAGTACGTAAGTCTGGCCGTATGCCTTGTTCTACTCTAATGTAATGTCATAAATATGCGATCATATTCATTAAGTTTTACTGAATAGACATACGAAATTTCAAAACTACTATTGTACCTAATAGTATTTTAGTATGTAAAAGTAAAATTTATAATCCAATTAACATTACAAACAGAAATAACGCATAATACTTTCTATAGTAAAATTAATTTGTTACAAATTGTTGTATATCAATATACATAAATGGTAGGACAGCAGTGATTCTGTTGAAGTAACATAATGATATGCGGATGATATGGTGTTGCTGAGTCCGTCAGTCAGTGCACTCAGGGACCTGCTGCGCAAGTGCGAAACCTATGCTGATTCACATGGACTGAAGTACAACTGTCTCAAAACTCAGCTTATGGTTTTCACAGTGCGGGGCAGGTCTTTAGACTATGTGCCGCCCATCAAATTGCATGAAAAAGAGCTGGAGAAGGTTGACCGGTTCAAATATCTAGGTCACATTATCACGAGTGACCTAAAGGACGACAGTGATATAGAGAGGGAGCGTAGGGCATTGGCTGTTCGGGGAAATATGCTGGCTCGCAGGTTCGCGCATTGTACAGGGGAAGTAAAAAGAACCTTGTTCAAGTCCTTCTGTCAATCGTTGTACACCAGCGGCCTGTGGGTTAGTTACACTCAGAGAGCACTCAACGCCTTACGAGTCCTCTATAATAACATGTTTAGGGTCCTGATGGGACTCCCTAGATTCTGCAGCGCATCTGGAATGTTCGCTGACGCCCACGTAGAGGACTTCCACGCCGTAATGCGCAAAAAGATTGTGTCTATTAGAAGCAGAATCCAGGGTAGTCCCAACAGCATTCTAAATATGTTAGCGGATAGGCCAGACAGTCTTTTGCAAAGACAATGGATGTCCGCACTAATAAACCCCCTTATTGGGGATGTTTATTATATAAACTAACCCCGTACTGCACATGAAAATTTTGTTGTTCTAAATGTGAACTTTAATAGCTGTCAATAGAGTTGAATATTATATCCGCCATAAATGGCTTCGTGTGCGGTAAGGGGTTAAATTAAATACCTGTATAATTTTAGTATAAGTACCTATGTAAGTACAATTAACCTAGTTTATAAGTAGCAGATTAACAAATGTGGACTGTATTTGTCTGAATAAAGAAATTATTTATTTATTATTTATTTATAAACCAATAAAATAATACATTGTTTTTGTGGCTAAGAAAATGACCTTTTTCACGTTTAAGTATCCAAAATAACAAAAATGGGGAAAAACTTAATAGTGAATACATCTCTATAATTTTTCGGAAAAAAAATGTAAATTATAGTACTTAGAAGTATAGTGTTCCCTAAATGCAAGTTGCCAATATTGCAACGTAATTGTTGGATTTACGCCAAATGGTACTAAAACAGTTTAATTTTTAGTACGCCCTTTTTCTAATAAGATAAACAATAAAGAAGAGGCGTAAGGGACGCCCTTCTTAAAAACAGTCGTGTTTTTTGGCGTAACGGACATGCTATTTTCGTAAATAAGCATTGTATTATAAGTTCAAGAAATCAGTTTAGAAGACCTAAAAAAGTTAGGAATAAGCCACATACAGGCATCAGTTAATTCAAACAAACAAAAAGGACTGATTTTTTTCTCAAAACAAAACTGTTCTTTGGCTCTCCTGGAAAATCGCATTTTGTCAGTTAAATCAGTTAAATCGCCCTTTGAGCCTACGGTAGTGGATATAACTCATTTCCGCCAAAATGTCCTTTACGCCAATTGAACCCAAAGGTAATTATTATCCAAGAAGCTTGAACTATCAAAAGTGTTGGTAATTATTATTTAGGGTAAATTTATTCAAAACATCAGAATAAACAGGCATTTAATAACCTCAATACGTGTAATTATGAAGGGGGATCATTTGCCATCTCTCGATTCCCAACGACAATCCATTTTGCCACTTTTTGTATTCTTGTAATTTTGGAAGTAAACCAGCTTTAAACTAAGTCCAGTTATTATTTCACCACCTTTAAAACACCTGAGAACAGCGAAGATTTTACATGGTCATGGTCATGGGGGATCAGGGGGGGGGGGGGGGGGTCGTGGTCGTATGAAGGGGGAGGCCTATGTTCAGCAGTGGACGTCTTATGGCTGAGATGATGATGACGTGTAATTAATAATACCTATTATAAAAAAAAGCTAAGAACAAAAAAAATACATTAAATATGAAAAAATACAAAAAATGTGCATAATTTACGTTAAGTATGGAAAGGGTGGTGGAGTGACGAAGCCCAAAAAGACCTGTCCGCCCTCGGAATACCCAACTGGCGTGAAGTGGCGCAGAATAGGGCAGAGTGGCGCTTTCTTGTGTCAGAGGCCAAGATCCTCTTTGGGTCACTGAGCCAGTGATGTATGTATGTATGTATGTATGGAAAGGCTGGTGTAAGCTATTTAAAATGAAAAAAAAATATTATATGTGTCGGAGCCTGACACCAGAAAGACGTATTGCAGCGTTATAGTTCATTATTTTAGACGCCTGTATAATATCGATTAGCAATGTTGAGCTACGTATTATTTGGTTGTAATGAAATAAATAAAGTTGCGTAGAGAGTAACGCCGTCTATTGGCGCATTGTTGAAATAAAGTTGCGTAGAGAGTAACGCCACCTATTGGCGTGTTGTTGAACTAAAATGACAAGTAGAAGGCTTTGGAACGTCAAGAGGTTTCTCTTGGGTGAGCGTAAGCACGAGTTGGCATTTTTGTTATGTTGGTAGACTGGTCGAGCAGGTTTGCCAACTTGACTTGGAGGCGGGAGCAGTGTGGCTCCGCCGCTGGTAGTTCTTCTTGATCGGACCGCGCTAGAGATCGAACGTTATCGTTAGCCAACCTCGTGCTTAACTCGCCACGTTCCTGAAGGCTTATACCTGAAGGATTATTCTGATAGCTTATAGAATCCCGCGTTCTTTAACCATTTAGCTAAGTGTTTTATTTCAAGTGTTATTTTGATTTCTTATGTTTCATTAGAAGCTTACTTTTGTGAAATAAAGAAAGGATGTTTTATGTGTTGTTTTGAAAAGATTTGTCCCTTTGAGTTTGTTGCCGGTCCCATATAGGGCTAAAGCTTCTCATGTCAGAGGCGTAGGGTTGGAGCCGGCCTAGCTTGACTTGAATAAAGATTTGAACGGTTTCATGTGATCTTTTCATTCTCAATTTAACCAGTCAACATTCTAATAGCAATTAGCTCTTTTCATCATTTAGTTCTGAAATATAGTAGGCACTAGTATGGTTAACGAGTCCTAAGGTTTATTTCATGCACTGGTAGCATGGTAGCATACTAGTTTAGCTGTGAAATAATACATCTAGGTACTACCCCCACGCGCCCACCGCCTTTAGGACCATCGGTCTCCGACATATGTTTATATTAAAATCCATATAATTAAGATATATTGAAGTTAGACTTGATTAGATATTAGATATATAAATCAAAATATTAATAACATTAATATAAATTAAGTTCAAGAAGTAATATTTTTATCAAAGAATGAAAGTAACCTCAAGTCACGGTATTAATACCGAATTTTACTCAAGTGGTACCTTTTCCCTGTCACTGTCACAAATATATGATGCGTGACTGTGAACACTGAAGTTTGCAAATTGCGGACTCTTTTCTTTTACTCCAATTAGACGTAATAAAAGTGACAGAGAAAGATGTCCGCAATTTGCGAATTGCGATGTTCGCGGTAGGCCCTCAGGATGGATCTGTTAAGGCCCCAGTACACAATGGGCCATCGCCGGCCACTCCAAGGGACGCATTTATGCGTTAGAGGGAGCAAGTGATGCTATCTCATTCTACCGCAAGGCTGCGTCCCTTGGAGTGGCCGGCGATGGCCCATTGTGTACTGGGGCCTTTACATATTTGATAATCAACATTACGTAACGAACGTCAAAGAGGAATTTCACATTTTCAATGTGTATAGATATAATAAACAGACTTTAATTCTCGCAATAAGATGTACTTACTTACAGTTCTTTTGCTAAATGGTGACATTGTACAATATCTATAAGTTCTCTTTGTAGTAGTATAACTTTGCATAAGTTGCGTTAATTTGGCGCGCAGGCGAAGTAAACATGCGTTGCGTACGCAACGTGTGGTTTTTAGAGAGAGGCCCTTACCAGAGTTGGGCAAAAATTAACTTGAATAAGAATAAGAATAAAAACAGAAATTTTATTCTTATTCAAATCGATTTGAATTAGAATAATTCTTGCACTAGTTATTTTAGATTAAAATTAAGGTGAATAAATCATGTGACTTTTATTTTAAATGCGGAATAAAAAACAGAATAATTATTCTAGAAGTGGGACTATTCTAAATAAGGTTTTATTCAATTAAAATGTTATTTAGAATTAAGTTAATTTTTGTAGTACCATCAGTTATATTTTGTAAGTTGATTTTTCACCCTTCTATTTAAAAGTCGGATTGATTTGATATTTGTTACTTTAGTTTAGGTACAGTACCTAGCTAAGATGCCAATTTTTGTTTCTAATTTAACAATCAAATAATTAGGTACAATTTAGATGTTTTTAGCGCTTTCTGTCTCTATCACTCTTACATAATATTAGTGCGATAGGGAGACAGAGATCGCGTTTTGCTGTCGTAGCGCAAATGATTGGCATGTTGGCTACGCACCCAAGGTACCTAGCCAAGACTACAATTTTTATTTTTAATTTAATAACCAAATCATCAGGTAAATTTAGCTGTTCTGAGGGCCTAGCCAAGATGCCAATCGCTTGTGCTCCGACAACGACGCACTTTCTGTCTCTATCACTCTTACATATTAGTGCGAGAGATAGACAGAGATAGCGTTTCGTTCTCGTAGCGCAAACGATTGGCATATTGGCTACGCACCCAAGGTGCCTAGCCAAGATGACAATTTTTGTTTTTAATTTAATAACCAAATCATTAGGTTCAATTTAGCGGGTCTAGGGGCCTAGCCAAGATACCAATGTAACAGACTGACATCTACATTCATTTATTTACTCTCTCGGAAATTACTGAATCTGTTAGGATTGAATTTCCCGCGTTATATTGGCACTGTTAATGCGACAGTGGAGTCGGAGCGCCATCTGGCTTTCAATGGGTAAACTAGTAGGTAGCTTAGTTTTGGTTCACTATTTGCTACCCTGCAAAATTATATAATTTAATATTTTAGATGAAAATTATTAAAGCAATATTTATTGTTTAATTAATTAAATACTACTACTACTTCATTGTGCTTTTTAATTTATTCATGTTATCCTTGGAGATGCCATCTGTTGTAGGGTGGATGAATCAAAATACGCGGGAATGAAGTAGACCAATCATATGCAAGGGTGGCAAATGTTAACCAATCAAAACTTTCGATTTTGGTTCAACCATTGAGGAACTTGCATTAACATGGCGGTTTAGGGGTTCTCATGGAACCCGCGAGCGAGGTTATTTAAGGGATCGAAAAGAGCATTCGGGGCTTTTTCCGTCAGCAGAGCGTCGAGTCAATAAGGAGTCCTGTGAGTGTTAGTTTGTAAGGAAAACCATGTGTTAAGCTTGTTTGCAGAAATGAGGAGTAGTTGTTGCCTTCACGAGTTCAAGATTTGGACAAGAGCCAGCAACATCCAATGGGCGAGATGCCGCTGACAGCACCTGGTACCATGGTTGAACCATGGGTGTGAAGACCGGGCGTGTGGTCACCGCGGTGCAGCTACCAAAAGCACTGCATCTCGCAATCATCGAGCGAAACTTCACCTGGACTATGGGCGTGTATAATTACACGAATCCATCACGTGACCGCTGCCAATCAACTACTTATGATGGTACGTTAATTCATTTACATTTTATTATTTGCATGTCACTTTATATTTTGAGGAAACCTACATACATGTTGCGATCGTCCATAGGCTGCAGTGATTGCCTACTATCCGTAGGATTATAGACTTGTTGATGTCGGCGAGTTAAAAATAAAATCATTATTTTTATATGCTTGTCGTATGAATAGCAGGTAGTTGTATCGATCGCTTTAGATTATACCCTTCATTGACAAACAAAAGTACACTTTTATTCATGGTTATGTAAGTCCGATCTTCGTACGTTAGTGAATTTTAACACATATAACAGACTTGATCGCAGTGTAGTCTATTCAATTGTATTTGTGCAGTGAATACCTTAATCATATATGTGCTGGTGTGATTATATTAATTCAACTTGAAGTTCGTGTAGTGAACGAGCGTTCTTATAATTATGGATTAACCAATTACGAAGGGAATAGGAACGTTAATGCGTTCATCATCATCTATGAGTGTATGTAAGTGTATTTTATGTAAGATCGTACTCCCATCTTAGATGCTAGCAAGGTGCTTGCAATCCTTCAGGTGTTGAGGTTACTTCGTGTGCACATTTGCCATCTACATCATTAGCATACATAAATTGTGATCAATTTACAAAATATCACATTAAAATTAGATTGTTCAGTAGTTACCCTTAATAGAATTATCTATTACTATCGACAGAGAATTAGATGTGTATGTATGTATTTTACCCGTTTTATTTAAATGGTAAGGTAGGGCGCGTCTTGATTTAGATATAAATGAAATAGGTAGATGTGTTTAATTAGATTGAGTTAGTGTTGCATTCTTCGAGTATATCTTTATCGTTTACTATAGTAGTTAATTATTTCAGGTATCAATATCGTTCATAAACTTCCATAAATAGTATTGGGTGTAATTTTAACGAACGTTTAGATTAAAACATCATAAGTTTTAACATTATAATTATGAATATTTATTCTTGGTTTGACAGTAAAATACTCATATTTTGTAGCAATAGATTATAGGTTATTTTCAGTATTAGAAATCCATTATTCTAATTAAACTTTACAATTTATAATTTTCATAATTGAAATGATGGTCCCTATAAATGCTTAGATGTCTTTGTCCATATAAATCATTAGCTCTGTAGGGCGTAAATGTTTGGTTAGATTAAAATTAGGTACCTATTTAAACCAATTACTTAATAGTTTATTAAACACTATTTTATTTCTCAATTCCCGGTTCACGAGTGGGTGCGGCAGCGAGCCTTGTTCCATCAACGGCTTCGGAGTGTGTCTCGGAGCATCCTCGTCTGAACCTGGTCAATCCCGCTGCTACGGGCGCCCCTACCTTCTACAGGAAGAAGCGAGACTGGCAGCACTACGCCGCATCTGAACCTTCAAGCTACTCACTGGATCCGGTGCGGTATTCATCTACGTGGGATGAGCAAGCTTTGTCTTCTCCACAACGTGAGAGCTTCGAAGCCCCGCCAAGCTGATCCTGATATCTACCTAAACGGTGACGTAGATCATTACCAATTATGTTAGGTGTCCTAAAACGGTTAAATAGGATTATTTATTTATTACGGTGTATTTATTTGTAGGTAGTATTATGTAGGACATTCGCCATATTTGTAGGCTTATATTATTGCGGTTTTAATATGAGAATAGGTAGATATATTTTATTACGGATTTTGGTTTAAAATGTAGGTACGGATTGTATTTCTTAACGTTCATTTGATTATTGATTTAAAAATCTAGTCTATGGTTCTTATGACTATCTGCTGAATTATTTGAAAGCTAATGACTTGACGACTTCTAGAACATTCGGTAAAGCCATCTGTGTGATAATACTGATAATTGATATCTATTTAATGATCGTGATTTCGTATTCATATTTTAATGCAAGTATTTTCTAGTTCATCCGAACATGACTTAGCTAATCATATTACATATATATCTCTCTCTCCTACAATCTGGTTCAGCTTAAGCTAGTTGCGAATCACTGTATCATTTGTAAAGCATAGTAGTTACATTGCTAATGCGTATCATTTTATCTATTATTACTGATAATATTTGGTAAACAGATTGGTATATTTCTTATGGTCTTACATATTATTATACTTGAGCTACGAGTCCTTGTGATTCGCAAACAGCTATATGCTATAGAGTTCAAGAGTCATGAAATGCTATTGTGGGTGTATATTTTGAATATTTGGTATATAGTTTGATCTATATTTAGCCAATATTTTTACTTGCCCCAAATTCATTTGTCATATTGAATTAAGTCATTCGACTAGAGAGTGGTTAATACCTATCACTACCATTTTGGATTACATCCAATTAAAAGTATATTATATTTATTTACTAACAAATTGTAGTTGTTGAAGTTAGTCACATATAAGTGGCTGTTTTAACAATGAGGTATTTAGGTGTTACCCAAGTTCATTTATTAAGATATCACTAAGCAATGGTTTTATGTATACCAGGTTGATGAAATACGTCCACGTGTTTTATTATAGGGCCTGTCCTTGTTTCTATGAAGGGTGTCCCGTCTTTGGCCTCCGGCACTGAAGGGATCTTTGAAAAGGGATCACTTCAGTGGTTGTAGCACGTTCAGTGGAGCTAAGCTAAGTATATTGATTGCATTAATCTTATGATTCATGCAATACGTTTACCAACCTCCCCTCACATAGAGGTTCGTGCACCCTGGAGCTGATATAGGCTGCTGGTCGGAATCTGATTGGATCTGAATAAATCCCTTTAGATCCTTACAAGACGCCTTTCACCTCCCTGGCGAGAAATCTGTATTCATCGTTTGCTGGTACAAGCCATTAAAGACTCCTTTATATACTTATTGGTAGGACTATATATATTTATAGGACGAGATGGTTCTGTATCGGAGTCAATGATGATACACAGGTTATTGGCGGGGCGCTAACCCCTTTGCCCGTTCATAGATAACTGAATCATTATTGAGTTTTATCACAAGCTCAGTAATGAGGACAACTTTATTATAAGTGTCTATTCAGTATGATTCAATCTGGATTCAAACCTGTATTATGAATGCTTAGCCTTTTGTTGTATGTTGGGTAAAGGTAACAAACCCTAATCCAACTGGCTTCTATTCTACTTTTAGTAGTTCTATTCTACTTTCGAGTAAACTCTAATATAAAATAATGAAATGACTGATCTCATGATATTTGGGGCGACTCTTATATCATTGCTGTGTATATTGTCTCTCTCTTGGGCACTATTTGTCTATTCATTACTTGCTAGACTCTGTTTCAGGTCTACTTGTTTGTCTCATCCATATGTGAATTACTCCAATACGCAAATCTATTGGGTGCTCTGCATGTACGTTAGGTTGATAGGGTTTTACCAGAAGGTAGTACAGTCAAATGCACGTCCGACGCCTAAGTCGAATAATATGACGAACCCAACATGGTTAGCATGATCGATTTTATATACCCAAGGGATTGCATACTATGCAAGTTACTATGTAACACCCCACTAGGGTTGGATAGGGACCACCTGAGGGTTGCGCATTTGAATGTACGTCTACATGACTTTTACTTCTCTGGTATTGCGTGGAGTGGATCACAATGGGACTACAGTTCAGACATAGTTGCTTATGGTAGCGGCATATGCACAGTAATTTTATAGGGCACACAAAGTGGCCTTATGGTTGATTGCAATTAGTTATTTTATTTAACAACGCTGTTCTATTAAAGATAAAATTGTAAGAAGCCAGATTACTCTCCTTTTCACATTCCTAAACTTACCTATTATAATATATTTTGGAATAATGTTAATATGCCATTCACATCATAAGTTAATAATAAATCTTAATCTACTATATTTTATTAATAGAACTTGTTACAACCTATTTTCATATTTAAACATATGGACTCAAACAGATTTAAAACTTACTTGATTCCATAATTTTCAGATACCCATTTTATAGGAAGAATGTAGGGTTTACAATAAATAATCTTTTGTTAATAAATAAAATTCCGTTATTTTGATAGGGTTTTATGAATTGTCTAGGAGCGTTATATTTAGTATCTTTTGACATGTTAGTTTCATCTTATTTTAGGAGCGTTATCTGTTAAATCTCGTATATTACGTTGCTAATTACGTATTAGAAAATATTTAGAATATGTATTGTGCTTGTTGGAACATATTCCAGATTTTATGTTATGTAGTAGCATGGCTCACACCTCGGAGAGCTTTGGTTATTACTTGTCATAATGTTGGTCTATATTTCCCAACTAGATGATCTTGGCATACTTTCCTTATATATTTACATAAGGTTTTATTTATTACTGTGACATATTTTATTATGTTTGTGTACAGGTTAAACTTGGGCAGTCAGGTTTTTGTCCCGTCTTGTTTTCCTGACTTAGGTATTTGGCCCTAGCAATCAAGGCGGTATATCCTAATGTGTCCTAACTAGACGTTATTGGATATAGAGCTTATAAATTATTATATTAATTCAGCTTGCAAACTTAATATATTTGAATGCAATAAATCAAATTCGTTAGCATTCCATACCTTGTTTATTTTATACTTCATCCCCTCTAGCCTAGACCCTTATATACTAAATTTCAGTATTATTTTCCAAAGGTTTCAATAATAGAGAAAACTGAGGAAAATTTCAGTATTTCAGGTTATAAAGCTTCTATAGTAGAACTTAGGCTGGGTAAGACGTTACAATATGGTTTAGGCCGTGTCCAGGATGTTAACTTACTATTTATTTTATTTCGTGCCTTTCTTAAGGCACAATTTGATGTTCGTGCATTGGTCTGAGGTTGAAAGTGAGTCATGTTCTTTGTCTGTACTGTGTTCTAACAAGCATTGTTTAGGTTAAATATTTATCTTTTAAGCTGTTTCGATTAATTTTATTCCATTTAGATGTGTTTAGGTCGCTGAATTTATAACAATATTTGTTCTAGGTGTTTTTGTTCACAGATGGTATTACCTTAATTGATTTCATATTGCTTATAGGTCGCAGAATCTATTTATAACAAATTTGCTATACTTATGCTGTGTTTATAAAATTTGATAATTTTCAGGGATTATTTTATTATTTGGTACGTATACATGTTTTTTTCCTTTTACATGTAATATTTTATAATTTCGTACTGTTTACCAATATTTACTTTTTGTTTTGTTTTAGTTTTGATGCTATGTGTATCTTGTGTTTTGGGGCTAGTGTGTGCCAGTTCGTGGCACAGTAACTTCTAAATGGTTAGGTATATTAATTGGATGGTCATTTTATTTTAGTGATAGCTCTTGGATATGTTTACTCAAAATCGGTCTTTGCATTTTATCGCATTTGTTTCTTTTCACGTAAAATCTGAATGTCTTATTTTACACGTATAACGGTACTTAAATATTTGTATTGTATTCGCGGACGAAATAGTTGAAAGGGCTGTAGAGTTGATAGTGTCACTTTTCTGGTTTTAAATTACGGTCATTCTGTATTTGTTTAGGTCGATACGGGTAAATTAAGATTCAAGTGGATATTTTATATAGCATTTTAAATTGATTTTTCCGTTGCGGTTATAGTGTTTAAAAGGTAACCGGTTTAATGATGTGATAGTGTGCTTTGTGTCAATTAAGTGTGCATTATAAAAGTGTGTTGAAATTATTAATAATAATTATGTGAATGGTAATTTTATTAAGTGCCGGTATTTTGTGGTTATCAGTCATATGAATTAGTGTTTTATTTAGTGCAGCTGTTTTTGAGATTAAGTGAGATAGTGGTTCATTTGATAAAAGTGGTGGTTCTATTTAGAGCATGTATTTTCAAGATAATTATCAGTGATTTATTAAAAAGTGATAAATTTAGTTAGTGCAGTGCTTTGTTTATTTATAGTGCGCGTGTGACAAGTCAGTGATGTAATATAATTATACATGAGTATTAAAATTCTATGAATTTTAAATGAATGGAAATTTATTTTTAATGACGGTATATCCGAGACTCTCAGTTTTATGTGTGTTAGTTGTGATTTTATTTAGTGCAGGTTTTTAAAAAATTGGTTGTTCTACGATTTGTGACATGAGTTCGTTTAGTGCTGGTGATTTAATTAGTGATTCCTTTGACAAAATAGTGATTTTATTAATTTATCGCGAGAATATTAGTAAATAATAATAATAAAGCTTTCTTATTTTCCTAATATCTTATACAAAGTTAACATCGGTTTAGTTTTTTCTTACTTAATTTATAGGGGCCCCTTCAGATTCATCCACCTCGTTATGTCCTGGGCTACTGTTAGCGAGTTTTTGTTGATTACTTTTACAATATCGTCCGCCCAACTTTTGTCATGGATGTTCGACTTTTCTTTACCCAACCGGACCGGCGGTCCATTTGGTAGCGGCGAGGGTCCAACATTGGTCTGTGCTCCTTGCTACGTTTCCGGCTCATCGCCATTTCAGTTTTAAGGAATGGTGTAATGCATCTGTTAATTTAGTCTCTTTTTTAATTGTTGGCTTTTTTTTTTTCTCTATTTATTTTTCTTAGGTTTAGGATGCTTCGTTCCATGGCTCGTTGACAACTAATTATTTTGTTTTTAATGTTTTGTATAGGCCTAAGTCTGGGACATATACGTCAAGCAGGGTAGAATACAGGTATCCATCATAGTTCTTTTCATACTAAGGTTGTAATCGCCTTTCAATATGTCTTTATGCGCCCAATATTTATTCCAACTACAGGTGATTCGCCTATTAACCTCTTCTTCGTTGCTGGTCTTGTAGCTATCCACGTATTCTATTTCAACATCGTCTAATAAAATTGAATTTTTAGAGCTATTCGTCATTATTTTAGTTTTATTTAAGTTCCATGTGCGGACTAGCTGTCTTGCTTTCTATGGTAAGCTCGCGTATCCATTAGGTTTTAGCAAAAATTACAATGTCTGCAAATCTGAGGTGGTGAAGACGTGTATTCTTCATTCCTTCCATTGCCCGGTTCAGTTCGGCGTCTATGTATTGCAGAACGGCTGTAAAAAGCTTAGGAGACAGTGGGTCGCCTTGCCTGACTCTATCTAGTTGAAACTCGTTCCCTCTGGTTACTAGTTTGGGTTGAGTAGATGTTTATTAGGATTCTAATTATTTCTGGGCTTATTCCACATGGTTTAAGAGCGGTAATTGACTACGTCCAAATGATATTATTGCGAGTATAATAAGATATTATCAGTGATTGAGTTAAGGAAATCTATTCTTGTTTTGAATTGGTTTTATAGTTCATTTATTATTCTAGTTAAGTGATATGAGTGATGTGATCTTGTTATTTTTAATCTAATGAAACGTGACTGGCATTTTATCTCATTGTATAAGTTTTAGTTTTTTGTTTCGTTCTCTCGTAATTATTTACGATGTCAGTTGTTATTTATTATTAGTATTCTTACTCCGGTAAACTCCGTAAATATACTAAGGGCGATTGTAACAGACTGACATCTACATTCATTTATTTACTCTCTCGGAAATTACTGAATCTGTTAGGATTGAATTTCCCGCGTTATATTGGCACTGTTAATGCGACAGTGGAGTCGGAGCGCCATCTGGCTTTCAATGGGTAAACTAGTAGGTAGCTTAGTTTTGGTTCACTATTTGCTACCCTGCAAAATTATATAATTTAATATTTTAGATGAAAATTATTAAAGCAATATTTATTGTTTAATTAATTAAATACTACTACTACTTCATTGTGCTTTTTAATTTATTCATGTTATCCTTGGAGATGCCATCTGTTGTAGGGTGGATGAATCAAAATACGCGGGAATGAAGTAGACCAATCATATGCAAGGGTGGCAAATGTTAACCAATCAAAACTTTCGATTTTGGTTCAACCATTGAGGAACTTGCATTAACATGGCGGTTTAGGGGTTCTCATGGAACCCGCGAGCGAGGTTATTTAAGGGATCGAAAAGAGCATTCGGGGCTTTTTCCGTCAGCAGAGCGTCGAGTCAATAAGGAGTCCTGTGAGTGTTAGTTTGTAAGGAAAACCATGTGTTAAGCTTGTTTGCAGAAATGAGGAGTAGTTGTTGCCTTCACGAGTTCAAGATTTGGACAAGAGCCAGCAACATCCAATGGGCGAGATGCCGCTGACAGCACCTGGTACCATGGTTGAACCATGGGTGTGAAGACCGGGCGTGTGGTCACCGCGGTGCAGCTACCAAAAGCACTGCATCTCGCAATCATCGAGCGAAACTTCACCTGGACTATGGGCGTGTATAATTACACGAATCCATCACGTGACCGCTGCCAATCAACTACTTATGATGGTACGTTAATTCATTTACATTTTATTATTTGCATGTCACTTTATATTTTGAGGAAACCTACATACATGTTGCGATCGTCCATAGGCTGCAGTGATTGCCTACTATCCGTAGGATTATAGACTTGTTGATGTCGGCGAGTTAAAAATAAAATCATTATTTTTATATGCTTGTCGTATGAATAGCAGGTAGTTGTATCGATCGC
Source organism: Cydia splendana (assembly GCF_910591565.1). Classification (NCBI taxonomy): domain Eukaryota; kingdom Metazoa; phylum Arthropoda; class Insecta; order Lepidoptera; family Tortricidae; genus Cydia; species Cydia splendana. The sequence continues at coordinate 303,917 of NW_026946912.1, forward strand.
TTTAGATTATACCCTTCATTGACAAACAAAAGTACACTTTTATTCATGGTTATGTAAGTCCGATCTTCGTACGTTAGTGAATTTTAACACATATAACAGACTTGATCGCAGTGTAGTCTATTCAATTGTATTTGTGCAGTGAATACCTTAATCATATATGTGCTGGTGTGATTATATTAATTCAACTTGAAGTTCGTGTAGTGAACGAGCGTTCTTATAATTATGGATTAACCAATTACGAAGGGAATAGGAACGTTAATGCGTTCATCATCATCTATGAGTGTATGTAAGTGTATTTTATGTAAGATCGTACTCCCATCTTAGATGCTAGCAAGGTGCTTGCAATCCTTCAGGTGTTGAGGTTACTTCGTGTGCACATTTGCCATCTACATCATTAGCATACATAAATTGTGATCAATTTACAAAATATCACATTAAAATTAGATTGTTCAGTAGTTACCCTTAATAGAATTATCTATTACTATCGACAGAGAATTAGATGTGTATGTATGTATTTTACCCGTTTTATTTAAATGGTAAGGTAGGGCGCGTCTTGATTTAGATATAAATGAAATAGGTAGATGTGTTTAATTAGATTGAGTTAGTGTTGCATTCTTCGAGTATATCTTTATCGTTTACTATAGTAGTTAATTATTTCAGGTATCAATATCGTTCATAAACTTCCATAAATAGTATTGGGTGTAATTTTAACGAACGTTTAGATTAAAACATCATAAGTTTTAACATTATAATTATGAATATTTATTCTTGGTTTGACAGTAAAATACTCATATTTTGTAGCAATAGATTATAGGTTATTTTCAGTATTAGAAATCCATTATTCTAATTAAACTTTACAATTTATAATTTTCATAATTGAAATGATGGTCCCTATAAATGCTTAGATGTCTTTGTCCATATAAATCATTAGCTCTGTAGGGCGTAAATGTTTGGTTAGATTAAAATTAGGTACCTATTTAAACCAATTACTTAATAGTTTATTAAACACTATTTTATTTCTCAATTCCCGGTTCACGAGTGGGTGCGGCAGCGAGCCTTGTTCCATCAACGGCTTCGGAGTGTGTCTCGGAGCATCCTCGTCTGAACCTGGTCAATCCCGCTGCTACGGGCGCCCCTACCTTCTACAGGAAGAAGCGAGACTGGCAGCACTACGCCGCATCTGAACCTTCAAGCTACTCACTGGATCCGGTGCGGTATTCATCTACGTGGGATGAGCAAGCTTTGTCTTCTCCACAACGTGAGAGCTTCGAAGCCCCGCCAAGCTGATCCTGATATCTACCTAAACGGTGACGTAGATCATTACCAATTATGTTAGGTGTCCTAAAACGGTTAAATAGGATTATTTATTTATTACGGTGTATTTATTTGTAGGTAGTATTATGTAGGACATTCGCCATATTTGTAGGCTTATATTATTGCGGTTTTAATATGAGAATAGGTAGATATATTTTATTACGGATTTTGGTTTAAAATGTAGGTACGGATTGTATTTCTTAACGTTCATTTGATTATTGATTTAAAAATCTAGTCTATGGTTCTTATGACTATCTGCTGAATTATTTGAAAGCTAATGACTTGACGACTTCTAGAACATTCGGTAAAGCCATCTGTGTGATAATACTGATAATTGATATCTATTTAATGATCGTGATTTCGTATTCATATTTTAATGCAAGTATTTTCTAGTTCATCCGAACATGACTTAGCTAATCATATTACATATATATCTCTCTCTCCTACAATCTGGTTCAGCTTAAGCTAGTTGCGAATCACTGTATCATTTGTAAAGCATAGTAGTTACATTGCTAATGCGTATCATTTTATCTATTATTACTGATAATATTTGGTAAACAGATTGGTATATTTCTTATGGTCTTACATATTATTATACTTGAGCTACGAGTCCTTGTGATTCGCAAACAGCTATATGCTATAGAGTTCAAGAGTCATGAAATGCTATTGTGGGTGTATATTTTGAATATTTGGTATATAGTTTGATCTATATTTAGCCAATATTTTTACTTGCCCCAAATTCATTTGTCATATTGAATTAAGTCATTCGACTAGAGAGTGGTTAATACCTATCACTACCATTTTGGATTACATCCAATTAAAAGTATATTATATTTATTTACTAACAAATTGTAGTTGTTGAAGTTAGTCACATATAAGTGGCTGTTTTAACAATGAGGTATTTAGGTGTTACCCAAGTTCATTTATTAAGATATCACTAAGCAATGGTTTTATGTATACCAGGTTGATGAAATACGTCCACGTGTTTTATTATAGGGCCTGTCCTTGTTTCTATGAAGGGTGTCTCGTCTTTGGCCTCCGGCACTGAAGGGATCTTTGAAAAGGGATCACTTCAGTGGTTGTAGCACGTTCAGTGGAGCTAAGCTAAGTATATTGATTGCATTAATCTTATGATTCATGCAATACGTTTACCAACCTCCCCTCACATAGAGGTTCGTGCACCCTGGAGCTGATATAGGCTGCTGGTCGGAATCTGATTGGATCTGAATAAATCCCTTTAGATCCTTACAAGACGCCTTTCACCTCCCTGGCGAGAAATCTGTATTCATCGTTTGCTGGTACAAGCCATTAAAGACTCCTTTATATACTTATTGGTAGGACTATATATATTTATAGGACGAGATGGTTCTGTATCGGAGTCAATGATGATACACAGGTTATTGGCGGGGCGCTAACCCCTTTGCCCGTTCATAGATAACTGAATCATTATTGAGTTTTATCACAAGCTCAGTAATGAGGACAACTTTATTATAAGTGTCTATTCAGTATGATTCAATCTGGATTCAAACCTGTATTATGAATGCTTAGCCTTTTGTTGTATGTTGGGTAAAGGTAACAAACCCTAATCCAACTGGCTTCTATTCTACTTTTAGTAGTTCTATTCTACTTTCGAGTAAACTCTAATATAAAATAATGAAATGACTGATCTCATGATATTTGGGGCGACTCTTATATCATTGCTGTGTATATTGTCTCTCTCTTGGGCACTATTTGTCTATTCATTACTTGCTAGACTCTGTTTCAGGTCTACTTGTTTGTCTCATCCATATGTGAATTACTCCAATACGCAAATCTATTGGGTGCTCTGCATGTACGTTAGGTTGATAGGGTTTTACCAGAAGGTAGTACAGTCAAATGCACGTCCGACGCCTAAGTCGAATAATATGACGAACCCAACATGGTTAGCATGATCGATTTTATATACCCAAGGGATTGCATACTATGCAAGTTACTATGTAACACCCCACTAGGGTTGGATAGGGACCACCTGAGGGTTGCGCATTTGAATGTACGTCTACATGACTTTTACTTCTCTGGTATTGCGTGGAGTGGATCACAATGGGACTACAGTTCAGACATAGTTGCTTATGGTAGCGGCATATGCACAGTAATTTTATAGGGCACACAAAGTGGCCTTATGGTTGATTGCAATCAGTTATTTTATTTAACAACGCTGTTCTATTAAAGATAAAATTGTAAGAAGCCAGATTACTCTCCTTTTCACATTCCTAAACTTACCTATTATAATATATTTTGGAATAATGTTAATATGCCATTCACATCATAAGTTAATAATAAATCGTAATCTACTATATTTTATTAATAGATCTTGTTACAACCTATTTTCATATTTAAACATATGGACTCAAACAGATTTAAAACTTACTTGATTCCATAATTTTCAGATACCCATTTTATAGGAAGAATGTAGGGTTTACAATAAATAATCTTTTGTTAATAAATAAAATTCCGTTATTTTGATAGGGTTTTATGAATTGTCTAGGAGCGTTATATTTAGTATCTTTTGACATGTTAGTTTCATCTTATTTTAGGAGCGTTATCTGTTAAATCTCGTATATTACGTTGCTAATTACGTATTAGAAAATATTTAGAATATGTATTGTGCTTGTTGGAACATATTCCAGATTTTATGTTATGTAGTAGCATGGCTCACACCTCGGAGAGCTTTGGTTATTACTTGTCATAATGTTGGTCTATATTTCCCAACTAGATGATCTTGGCATACTTTCCTTATATATTTACATAAGGTTTTATTTATTACTGTGACATATTTTATTATGTTTGTGTACAGGTTAAACTTGGGCAGTCAGGTTTTTGTCCCGTCTTGTTTTCCTGACTTAGGTATTTGGCCCTAGCAATCAAGGCGGTATATCCTAATGTGTCCTAACTAGACGTCATTGGATATAGAGCTTATAAATTATTATATTAATTCAGCTTGCAAACTTAATATATTTGAATGCAATAAATCAAATTCGTTAGCATTCCATACCTTGTTTATTTTATACTTCATCCCCTCTAGCCTAGACCCTTATATACTAAATTTCAGTATTATTTTCCAAAGGTTTCAATAATAGAGAAAACTGAGGAAAATTTCAGTATTTCAGGTTATAAAGCTTCTATAGTAGAACTTAGGCTGGGTAAGACGTTACACCAATCACTTGCGCTCGGACGACAAAGCGCTTTCTGTCTCTATCACTCTTACATATTAGTGCGATAGAGTGACAAAGATAGCGTTTCGTTGTCGTAGCGCAAACGATTGGCATGTTGGCTACGCACCCAAGGTGCCTAGCCAAGATCACAATTTTTGTTTTTAATTTAATAACCAAATCATTAGGTACAATGTAGCTGTTCTGGCGGCCTAGCCAACATGCCAATCGTTTGGGCTACTATAACGAAACGGTATCTGTCTCTCTATCGCACTAAAATGACACACAAAGACACACAAGTGATAGACACAGAAAGCGTTTCGTTGTTGGAGCGCAAGCGATTGGCATGTTGGCTAGGTCCCAGAACAGCTAAATTGTACCCAAAGATATGGTTATAAAATTAAAAACACAATTGGCAACTTGGCTAGGCACCTTGGGTGCGTAACGAAACGCTACGAAACGAAACGCTATCTCTGTTTCTCTATCGCACTAATACGTAAGAGTGATAGAGACAGAAAGCGCTTCGTTGTCGGAGCGCAAGCGATTGGCATCTTGGCTAGGTCCCGAGATCAGCTAAATTTACCTAATGATTTAGTTATAAAATAAAAATAAACAAAAATTGGCATCTTAGCTAGGCACCTTGGGTGCGTAGCCAACATGCCAATCGTTTGCGCTACGACAACGAAACGCTATCTTTGTCACTCTATCGCACTAATATGTAAGAGTGATAGAGACAGAAAGCGCTTCGTCGTCCAAGCGCAAGCGATTGGTATCTTGGCTAGGCCCCTAGACCCGCTAAATTGAACCGAATGATTTGGTTAGTAAATTAAAAATAATACGGTTACTGAAACTATGCGACAGTCAATTTGTAAGATTTTATTCCATAAAATAGGTATAAATTAGACAAGAGACTAACTACTATTACATCTACCTAGCTATACGTAATTAGTACCTATAAGGTACCCAGACTACATTTTTATTCGTGGAATATTATTTCGAATAAAAATCACGATTATATTTATTTGATTAAGAATAAGTTATTCTCATTAAATTTTTTCTCATACGAATTATTCCCGTCCAAAATTATTTGAATATTTTTGACGTGAATAAAATCGAGATGATTTAATTCCTACGAATTCTTATTCAAATAATGATTTTATTCTTGAATGCCCAACACTGGCCCTTACCCGCCGCCACGCCAAGGTCGCGCCGTCATCAGTCGTCATTCGCTTAGCGCAACGCATACAGTGCGCACGTACGTGACATTTTCGGAAAAAAATAGTTGGGACAAATATCACTGTCTCACGACTTTTACCGTCAAATACTGTTTTAAAGTGTACTACATGTGTACAAAAATTGTAAAGTGATTTTATGGTAAAAAAACTGAAGAAAGGGAGATGATTTTTGAGTGTCCCATGCACACTTTGGATCCAAATATTATATATCTGCCTCCTTCTAGGCCCGAACGTGGTTGTTGTGTGATAAGATCGTATCAGCCAAAATCTATTTAAAATCTTATTTTTTAGCACCTAAAGTAAAAATATGCACAAAAGTTTAATTTATTGTTGTCCTTCAATATCGACGTAGTGGAAATTTCCACCAACGTCACGGAGTTTTTACCAACTAAGTAGCAAATATCTATATAAATACATGATCGTAATATTATGATCCTATAATTACCCGGTGTTTAGGTTTTACAATGCAATTGGGCTCGAAAAAAGCAAGGTGTAGGTGGTGCGTCACGATGTGCAGAAATTTGTTTTCCACAACGAACTGAATTAAACTGAAGGTAAGGAGCCAATTATTCACTAAATATTTATGAATTTCGTTAGATTATTATGTGTTGTATGATATCAAATAATTATAATTAAGAAAATTCAAACGATCAGACCACTATTTCGCTTTATTAACCAACCGGCATGCCTACGTCACATCCAAAACGTTACGTGATGTATTAGTGGAACAAAAAAACGTGACGTATGGAATGAAAATGCACGGTTTACATGCCGTCATTTTAAGTTGCCAAAAGTGATATTAAAAAGACAAAAATAATTTTATTCTAGCTATATTCTTCTAACTACTCGACCTTCTAGTAACTACTTAGAACCAGTGGCGGCTCGACCTAAGAAGCGCTGGCAGGCGCAGGTTATGCTTTCGACTGCAGCAGTATTGCACCACGACAATACTGCTGACTGCAAATGCCAAAAATCTGGGCAGCAACATGTATTTTGATTTTGTAGCAGTAATGCATTCGGCAGTATTGTCGTGCTGCAATACTGCTGCAGTCGAAAACATAATTACTGCAGGAAATTTCAAAATCTTGTTAAACTATAACAATAGGTATTAATTACTAAATTATTTAATTTAGTACAAAATTAAGTAGGTACTAAATTAAGTAGCTAAAATCCGCACATATAAACCCTTCATGTAGTTCCTAAACTAATATATATTAATCATTAGGATAATTGATACTGATTTCGATCTCATTTGCAAGAATAATATATGATAATTATTAAAAACAACTTTTTATAATACCTTTACCTCACGTTTTTTAAAACAAAATGATTGCAAAGCAATGATTAAAACGAAAAATGTAACGTATTGGAAAGACTTCTTTAAATATCTTTATTGTAATACTTAGTATTGCAGTTGTTATTCGTTTTTAGAAGATTATTATTATTTTGTATTTCAATAAATAAAAACTGGTTCACTTAAAACTCTCCGATCTTCACTTAAAACCTGCCTAAAACTTGTAACGTAATGGATCGTCACATTGGCTGTCATTCAGTTTAAAGTGATTTATTAAGAATATTAATAATGTATACAATATATAAAAAGAAAGTAACATTTTCATAAAATATGTAAATAGTAGATTTAATTCAACCCATTTTTAGTCATTGGTGTGTGGAATTCCATTACGTTACGGACTCTAATTCTAAAAACGCCCTATTTGTTCATTTTTTCAATTCTATTACGCGAAATTTTAATGCATATACTGTTATTATATTTAATTATTGTATTACGTATATTTTACATATCACACCTAAGCCTCTACCATCAGTTGGCAGAGTATTTTTCACTTACTTTCAGTGAGTAAACGTGCCGCGTGTCACGTTTTACGTTTCTTTACAGTCTTATGTGCCTAACTTCACTCCACTCCAAACGATACTGTCCCTTTCTAAGTATACTAAAAAAAAGAGCAAGAATTATTATTTAATTAGTACGAGTAAACGGTAAATTACCTATCGAAATCTGAACTAAGTAAATGGAGGTTAGAGGTAAGGAGAATCCTTTATGACTTTATGGGAAAACTCATTTATGGGAGAATATTTGCAAAAGCTGGGCACGCTGTCAGCTATTGTAATTGTTCTAAATCTCTCCAGAGTAGCGAAAGAAAGAAAACCCATAAACCAAGTTTTTCATTGTGTCAATACCGTACTAGAATCATGGAGAATGGAAAATATTTAGAAGTGGAAAAACGTTTTCTCTTTTTGTATGGACGATTACGTAGTATACTTCCCTCATAAGGTTTTTGAATGACACTTTTTCAATTAATTAATTACATAGAAATCTCTATTTCTTACCTCTACCCTCCACATAGAGCATTTAGAAAGGAGATGTCATCGCTGTCATTTTCTTTACGAAACGGTCCGCCGATTTTTGCGGGGGAGGGGACGTCAAATTGTGCAAGTTTTTCAGCAGAGGGGTTTGTCACTTTGTTACGGACTCAACCTTCATTCTAAAATGGTTAAAGATTTGACGTTGCCATAGTTACGAAAATAATAAACACATCAATGTTAGTAAACAATGTGCAGAGGGGGAACGCGGCCAACGTCCTGGGAACAATGCCCCAGGCTAATTTAGGGCTAGATTTATGATTCATTTATTTTGTTATTTAATCTCTGTTTTATTAATAAAAATACAATGAAAGTTTTTTGTTTCAAAAAAAAAACAATGTATAAAATTAAATATATTGTAAGTATTCAAGAAAAAAATTGCAAAATATGATAATTAGGTATAAACATCATTAATAATCGAGTTAAAATTATAACTTTGCGTGTTAAAAAATAGGAAGCAAAGTATATGGCGCGATTATACAGGCTACTTTTGGCTACATATTACCTATGATGAAAATAGTACACACATGAGAAGAAATCTTAAAATATTAAAATAGGTATGTATTATATTATGGTCCGCTTCCGTCCGCATGATGACAGCGGCCGTCTCCTACTGCTAAGTAACATTATCTAATAGAGTATGCGGAAAGAGAAGAGTCGTGAAATGTAGGGGAGCCCATACATTATACCTACGACTCTTCTCTTCCGCACAGACCCTACGTATGACCTTAATAGCGATCTTAATTTTATAGTAAATGATCTCGAGTATACTTTCAGTGCCAAGCGCCCCATTTCCAATACAAAATGAACCCACGCAGCGGGTTTTTGGCAGTAAATGTGTTTAAACCTTATTTAAATTTTCAGATTCTGAACCACCAGTAAACGTTTTTGAATAAAGTTTTATATTTCCGGTTACCAAATTGACATGAAAAACGATTACCTACCAAACACAAGAACTTGAACATCGGAAAATAAAGTATACTTTGTAAAAAAAAAAACTGACAGAACATTTGTATATATGTTTTATTTTATTTAAGATAATAATACTTAACAAAATACGTAAATTCTTGAGTAAATATTATAATAGGTCTTGCGGTATGTTCTTACTATGTGTTATGTGCACCCAGCAACAAAAACAGCAACATGTCTATGTACCGCTTCTTGTATTGAGCCTTAATTCTTATTATGTAACTTCTACATGCATACGAACGACGGACGATCTTCTTGCATGCATGTATAGCTCTGGATGCCATCCGGGTTTTCATGGAAATGATGTTTTCAATCAATAGGTAATTGCCTAAAAGCGAAAACTACTCGTAAGCAAAGTGATCTTCGCAAATGTACATAACTAAACAGTAATAGAAATAGTATAATATGATGTCAAGTATAACTCATTACCTTTGTACTAAATCAGCCTTTTTTACACAATACCACCTGGTATTGTGTATTAATATTTTATTTTTCATTCAATATATTTAAATGCTGCATGTATAGTATAAATAGCGTTGTTGTAACACTGGCATTATATTAAACTCAACCAAACAATTGAAAACTATGACATATCAATGTCATTTCGAGAATCGTTAACCCTATATTTGTACTTGCGTTTCGTGGCAAATATATGAACTCATACTAAACACAAATCAATATGTAATCACTGTAATCAGGCCCTGGGTATGTGCTCGTAAGGGCCTTATTAAACCTAGGCATTATATAATTTCAATAAAATGTACACATATTAGTGAAATTGTATAATCGAACGAGCGAGCGAAGCGAAGTTCTTACATTCGACTTGGATCACGCGGCTGGCTAGCGGCACGTCCCGGCATTTCGATGTTTTTAAGCTGAACTGTCAGAAAATAGTTTGATACTCAAGAACTTAAATAATTTTGTTCTAATTTAAATGAAATTGGGTAAACGTGTAGTTGAGGGCATTATATTTTAGTGATTAAATTATGAGCAGGCTAGATTAAGGGATTATTGAGGTAGAAGAGCTCAGAAGGCCAAAAAGCTGTTTGTGAGAGGCCTAGCTATTCTGGTCATTTTATTTGCAAAAAACATGGTAGAATTTAGTATCTCTAAGTGCTCGGTTTTCACTTTCATAATATCGTTTTTAAATTTACCTTTTTCAAATAATTAGCAAGATAAAAATAAAATAATATAAACATAATATAGGTATTTGACATTTGACAGGAAATATTTCGGCTTAGCACAGATACAGTTTATTTTAATCTCTATGATTTCTATGATGACTTAAATCCAGGGGAGGGACAGTCGTATATAAAGCACTTTATTCGAAAACATAGCGACATCTATATTACTTAACGCTAAACTTTTTTTTAATATGGCTTCACTTAATTCGTCAGAACGTCTTAAAAGTCTTGTATCTAAGGCATGGATCAAACAAAAAAACATCTGTTAGAACAGATTATTTATGGACATCGTTGCCATGGAGGCGATTGTCACAAAAAACAACTTTGTCAAATAAAACTCAAAATATTATAACACCCCATTTATTAAATATATTAATACGGGTCACTCACGGAAGTTTTGTTATTAAAACACCCCATTTATTGTCTGTACTACGACATAATTCAGATAAATAAAAATACTTTCAGTTTTAAAATGTTATTAAAAGAAACAAAGTTTTCATACGCCATCACAGTTGCTGAGAACTTTATTACCAAAAAATTTAGAAAAATTATGGCGGGTAGATTCACAACCTCCTGCGTGTAATTGTGTTTCGTGGTCAATTGTGTGTTACTCCAGCCGTGTATGATAGGTAATTTATTTACATCAACAGTCAAGTTAAAAGTATCTAATCTGTTTTCATGTATTAATAAATATCCTGAAAGTTTTTTACGTTCGCAACATACTTAGACGCTATTCATGGCTCCCCCCCCTTATATTGACGTTGATATTTCTGGTTAAGAATTACAGATGGCACTTTAAAATGGATGCAAAGTTCCACGAGAGGGCTCTCTTTGTCCTATAATATATTATACATACTACTCTTTGCTTAAATCTATCAGTCAAGGGCTCCACAGACCTTGCAATAAATCCAGGCGATTTTTGATCCATTGCCGCCTAGTGCGACATGAAATAGTAGAAATTTAATAAAATGGAACTCAAACATGTCCATACTAAATTGTTGCCATGTGTAAGCATTTTACGTCAAAAATGTGACAGTTACGTAGAAAGTGATGCTCTCATTTATTTTCTACTATTTCATGACGCACTATACGATACTTAAGTAGGTGCAACAAAGTCAATCGCTCTATTATTTTTGGTTAACTGCGAGTTCTCAGTTCGGGGCGAACTACTAGTTATTTAAATTATTGATGAAATTTTGCCTTTTTGCTTTAGATGTAGCGGAGATGCGAATGTTAAGACGGATGTGTGGCGTGACGAGAATGGATAGGATAAGGAATGAGTATATAAGAGGAAGCCTGAAAGTTGCACCCATAACAGAAAAAGTAAGGGCAAATCGCCTAGCATGGTACGGGCATGTGATGCGGAGGGATGAAAGTCATGTGACGAGAAAGGTATTACGAATGAATGTGGAGGGAAGTACGAGGAAAAGAAAACCGAGGAAAAGGTGGATGGACTGTGTGAGAGATGATATGAAACGAACGCAAGTGAATGATGAAATGACGGGCGACAGAGAGGTGTGGAAGAGAAAGACATGCTGCGCCGACCCCAAGTGAATGGGACAAGGGCAAGAGAATGATGATGATGAAATTTTGCCTTTATTAATTTCTTTAGTGGCTGAGTAGAGGTCTAAAAATATAATCTACATAAAAAACTGCAACCTTATGTTTGCTTGTTTTTACTTGTTCCCATACAACGACGCCCCACCCATATTTATATAACTGTAAAAAGCCCTTTTTAGGTTCTGTACGTCAAACGGAAAAAGCGGCCAAGTGCGAGTCGGACTCGCCCTTGAAGGGTTCCGTAGCAGCAAGTAACATGATAAAATTGCGGCTTACGATTTATGACGTATTAAAAAAAAAACCGGCCAAGTGCGAGTTGGACTCGCGCACGAAGGGTTCCGTACCATTATCTATAAACACGGCAAAAAAATCACGTTTGTTGTGGGAGCCCCCTTAAATATTTATTTTATTCTGTTTTTTAGTATTTGTTGTTATAGCGGCAACAAAAATACATCATCTGTGAACATTTCAACTGTCTCATAGCTATCACGGTTCGTGAGATACAGCCTGGTGACGGACGGACGGACGGAAGGACGGAAGGACGGACGGACGGACGGACGGACGGACGGACGGACGGACGGACGGACGGACGGACGGACGGACGGACGGACGGACGGACGGACGGACGGACGGACGGACGAACGAACGAACAGCGGAGTCTTAGTAATAGGGTCCTGTTTTACCCTTTGGGTACGGAACCCTAAAAATGATATTAGAAACCTCAATATCATTTTTGAAGACCTATCCATAGATACCCCACACGTATGGGTTTAATGAAAAAAAATGTTTTGAGTGTCAGTTCTAAGTATGGGGAACCCCCAAAATTTATTGTTTTTTTTTTCTATTTTTGTGTGAAAATCTTAATGCGGTTCACAGAATACATCTACTTACCAAGTTTCCACAGTATAGTTCATATAGTTTCGGAAAAGAGTGGCTGTGACATACGGACGGACAGACAGACAGACAGACATGACGAATCTATAAGTAATCTATAATTCCGTAGCCAAATGGCAAAAAACGGAACCCTAAAAACGGAACCCTCTGTGTCTGTCTGTCCGACCAATCCCCCCCCCCTTTATCTCCGAAACTGGGTCTACAATTTTGAAAAAAATACACAAAGTAGTTTTTTACATATAGATGACAGGAAAACCTATTAGAAATGTGCAGTCAAGCGTGAGTCGGACTTAATTTCTTAGTTTCTGATCCGACCCCCACGGGTTTTTTAAAGAGATTTCATTCTCGTTCCATATAAAAAAATACATTGTTAAAAATATTTATGTTTTTCGTAAATAACTCTTAAACGGTCGCCCGTAGAAAAAAATGTTCCCGAGTTATTTCCCCCGATCGGCAATATTTGGTGTTCGTTTGGTGTACAGACCTACTATTTATATAATCGCACTTATCGATTATTCTCAGTTAGTAGACATCTCGTTCACGTTACGCTGCGCTGGATACCATCCGCCCGTGCTCGCTCGATGATAATTATGCTCCTCCAGCTTATTGCAGGTAGGTACCCACATAACATTGCATAAATATGTATTACAATTAAGTACTTTGTTTATACGTTGACATTCTTTACTATTGGTATATCGTGTAAATGTTCGATAAGTCAAAGATTTTGTATTACTTTATAATATACTAGTTATAATATTCTAGAAGGTAAAGTCAATCTGAAGAAATAGTAGTTTATGTGACTCCTACATAATGAAAGGCATTAAAATACGAGTGTGGGTTTATGAAACGAATGAAATGAGTTTCATAATAGTATCACACGAGTGTTTTAATGCCTAATTATGTACAGTTACATACACTGCTTTATCTACACACATATTATAAATAACTTTCTATGATATATTCACTAACCTCATATTACAGCCGACATTGGGGCACTTTGCTCTCTGGCGGAACTCGCGGATATGAGATGGCATCTCCGAAATATCTTTATCGCACATTTCACACGAAACTTTTGTTATAGTTACTTTAAAAACAACAAAACAAATTATTTTTTACTTACAAACTAATTAAAAGATAAACTGTACGTCAAATGGCGGCAAATGAAAACTTTTTCACGCACGTCACGCATCCGTAGTTTTTTTTTAATTCAAAGACAAACTAGAGTCGGGGTCGATTACCATATCGTCCGATACCAACTTACATGCGAGATTTGTCAATATTGTATGCAATTGTCATTTGATTTCGAATAAAACGTCATCTCGACTGATATTAGAATAGGAGTCAAATCAATTTGCTTTTTTTTTCAGAGATGTTCGAAATTTGAATGCATTACCAAATCGATTTTGATATAGTAATAAAGCTATTACCACATTTTCACAGATAATAAATTTGCTGTAACAAAACAGTTTATCGTAATGTGGGCCATTATTTACGGATTTTGAAGGCATCATAGAGAGTTTATGATATGTGTGTAGATAAAGTCGCTTATTTAACTAATACAAATAGAAAAATAAGTAAACTAATGGGCTTAAGGGCTCACTCCATACAAATTGAGCTTATAAATTTAAATCGAGGTCTGTGAAAAATTATTTAAAAAAAGACTATACGAGCTTTAAACGTACCTATTAATAATACGTTTTACCATACCCCCCATACAACTTATTATTTATTAGTTAGAAAATTGTTTCTTTTTTTATCTTTATTTAAATAGCTTGGTAACTTATGTGACGATGTCGCTCTGTAAGTACATACAAAATGTAACTTTATCTTCTACTTCAACTTAATCCTAACGCAACAAGTATATATACACATTTTGCATCCTCAGATAGTGGGTGCCCCAAAATTTGGTTGCAACCCCCAACTTCAAAATGAGGTTTCTTTCATTATGTCCTTTCTCTCACTTTCGTTTCGGTATGCATCCTTTAAAAGATAAGTACATGACCACAACTACTTGTAAGGCTGAATCGTTTACGCTAATGTTTATTGCCTCGGCCTTTATAACTTTTATAAGCCAAAAACGCATCTTTTGCTCTTAGACCCTGAAATTGATAGCCCCTTTTCCTGTAATAAATAGATAATTCAACATATTTATGGCAGATTGTATCTTAATTGACCGAAGCGTAGCGAAGGTCTACGTTTTGACTCGGGCATTTTGCTTTCGTATGTCCGGATGTTCTCCTCTACAGGTCGCAATTCTTAACCGATTCTCGTGAAATTTTGTGACCGAATTCTATGACTAAATAATTTTTTTTTCAATCCGGTTTTTGGATTTTTTTAAAAATGGCGAAGTCGTGATACCAGGCGCCTAAACAAATAGTCGTATCGATATCATAAGAGTTTTTTCTTTTTGAGACATGTTGTAACATAAATATTACAATCTTTAAGATAAATACATAAAAAAAAAATATAAAGAAATTTAGTTATTGATCAGAACGCCCTCTCTGTGTGCTTCACAAAACGATTAGGCTCACCTATGAACCCAACTCGTGCGCAAGCGAATTTAGCGAATTAGATAAGTAATTAGTTCAGGTGTAATCCGCAACCGTGATAGGGGCGCATCACAGAGGATGCTGCTTTTTCGATACGAACGGCGAGGTGACTGGAAGGACATTGTAAGAGTTAAATTCAAAATGAAGCCAAAAGATATTTGTAGGCCGCATTCCTGGCATTCAAAGTTACCTCAACGTTAGTTAGTATGTAAAAAATAAATTATAAAACTGGAGGAGTCGTCGCATTCATGAACACTTAAAATCCCAAAACTGTAAGTACTGTTATATAACCTCAAATGTCTAGCACGTTGGCTTTGCAAGATTTCTTTGGTTCTACAGCTGGGTTTTGCCTTGTTGTAGGGGTCCTTAGGTTGACCTGACAACGATTTCGAGGGATGAGCTCCGGCCGGCATCTGGTGTCCGAGCTGGTCATCCACGTCACCACTTAACCCTGGACCTGCTTCCTGGAGGCATCGGCGTCTGCGTAGTGGATTCCGTATGTGTAATAAATAAAGAGTGTTCGCAAGTGCTTTAGGAACAATCCAGGTTAGTTAAAAACTTAATTTGAACTTTAACTCAACGTCAGTGGACAATAAAAGTGTAGCTGTGTGACCCAGTGTGAATAAAGACTTTCTCCAGAATTTCTACTTCTTTTCATTTACATTACAACCCAGTAAAGGCGCCCTGAGGTTAAATATTAACAGTTTCGTGCCTACGTTGTTGCGACCCGGTGAAGTACCAGTGGAGCTGATTTCAACTGTTACAATGTTTACAGAGTTAATAGCAAAAAATGCAGAAAAAAATTATCGCTGGTTTAGGCGGTATTTAGATATTTAGTTTTTACTTGAGAATGAGTACCTAAATTTCGTCAGCTTTAGTAAGAACTATCATGGCGCATTTTGCAAACATTCGCTTTTTTGTTTGCATAGGGAGGTCCCTGGTTCCATCCCCAGTAATTGTATGCTGCTACATAACTTTTGTATTTTTTTATAAGTACTTAAATTTCGTATCAATTGTTGTTTTTTATTTTATTTTTTTATTAAAAAAAAATTAAAAAAATCGTATTTTTTATTTATCAAGCGCGGGCTAAGCGTATTCGTTTATTTTTTGCAAGAGATGATGACTTTTTGCGCTTTAAAGAAAATTTGATTCTTGAATATACGGCGCCATACCTTTGGCCTATGCTCGTCTAGATGGCGACACCATTTTATATTTAACAATTTTTACTCATATCCGTAAAAGAACATGGGTCAAAATCATATGGCGTTCTAAAAATAAAAAAAATCATTTATCCATAGATAATAATATATATGTCGGAACCTGACACCAGAAAGACGTATTGCAGCGTTATAGTTCATTATTTTAGACACCTGTATAAAATCGATTAGCAATGTTGAGCTACGTATTATTTGGTTGTAACAAAATAAATAAAGTTGTGTAGAGAGTTACTCCGTCTATTGGCGCATTGTTGAAATCAAGTTGCGTAGAGAGTAACGCCATCCATTGGCGTGTTGTTGAACTGAGATGACAGGTAGAAGGCTTTGGAACGTCGAGAGGTTTCTCTCGAGTGAGCGTAGGCACGAGTTGGCGTTTTTGTCGGTATGTTGGTAGACTGGTCGAGCAGGTTTGCCAACTTGACTGAGGCGGGAGCGGAGAGGCTCCGCCGCTGGTAGTTCTTCTTGATCGGGCCGCGCTGGGGATCGGACGTGCTCGTTGGCCGGCCTCGTGCCTGACTCGCTGCGTTCCTGAGGGTTTATACCTGAAGGATTGTTCTGATAGCTTGTGGAATCCCGCGTTCTTTAACCATTTAGTTTTATTTCAAGTGTTATTTAGATTTCTTGTGTTTCATTAGAGGCTTGCTTTTGTGAAGTGGGGAAATGATGTGTTATGTGTTGTTTTGACTTGTTTTGAAAAGATTTGTCCTTCTGAGTTTGTTGCCGGTCCCATATAGGGCTAAATCTTCTCAGGTCAGATATGTAGGGTTGAAGCCGGCCTAGTTTGACTTGAATAAAGATTTAAACGGTTTCTTTTTACTTTCATATCGCTCCCTTGAGTTAAAAATAGCAATTAGTTTTTTTAAACATTTAGTACTGAATTATAGTAGGCACTAGTATGGTTAACGAGTCCTAATGTTTATTTCATGCACTGGTAGCAATGGTAGCATACTGGTTTAGCTGTGAAGTAATACATTATCGTACTACCCCCACGCGCCCACCGCCTTTGAGACCATCGGTATTCGACATATACTTTTATTTATATTTTTTTTTCATTTTCATTTTAATCCTGTATCGAAATATGGCAGTAAATTTACTGTGACTACAAAATTTAGTATGACAATAACCCTCTACTACATATAGGGACCGTGCGCGTTGGAGGGTCTGCCATCTTGTGGCCTGAATCGGAAACATGTACATTGCCAAAACAAGTTCTACCATCTACCGTTCTTGTAGGTACGTTTCCTTATGCATAGTAGGTTCTGTCATCTTGTGGGCTACATCGGAAGCTAAACGTCACATTTACGCCTCACGCCAAAAATCTGACGGCTCCTATGCTACCCCCTATACAGACACCGTTTCATATTTAACAATTTTAGCACATAGATATCAGTCAATGAACATGGATCAAAATGATATAAAAATAATAAAATCATTTATCCATGGTATAATAATATACTCCGCCTGGTACTCCATTCCGAGATTCGCGTATGACCTAACTGACACGCGCCTACGTCATCATGCTGTTTACAGGTTCTCAAACTTTGAAATGTGGGAGAATTTTAACCAACGGTGAAAATTATTTTAACGGCATTAATTTTAAGTTATTCATGTAGAAACATAGTAAAATAAAACAAATCTAATGTATTAAATTAAACTTTTTTTATCTATACAAGACAAACGTTTAAAAAACTAATTCACAGTTACACATTAATTACCAAGCTTACGACGTGAAAAGTTTGGAAAACACTGCGACTGCTGACACTGAGCGAGAAGGAAATAACAATTAACACGCGTTCGACAAGGATGACGGTCAGGGCATGAAGTTATCTAGATCCGAATTGTCAAATGTGCACAGCGCTATCGTGTGTTGCCAGTAGTATAAACAGAATTACCCGAAAGTCTGAAATTTCTTTCGTGAATCGGAAGATATTGCTAACGAGTAATTAAAAATGACGTGTTATTGTAAAATTTAAGCTAAAATACATATAAATGAAAATTATAAAATTATAAAGAAATATTTTAACTTATTAACCATAGGTATAATGTACCCATGTAACATGTTATGTTGAAATAAAGTGGCAATGTTATTGTGACGTAGGCCCGTGTCACTCTGGGAATGGAAGACCATGTTTTATTAGACCATGCATTTATCCATATATATACATTCTTTGATAACTTTATGCGTTTTCATTTTGAGTTTTAGTCGTGTGTCGATAGATGGCAGTAAATTTACAGTGACTAGAAAATTTACAATGACAGGACCCCTCTATACTATCTATTCTTTTTGCTTTAGATTAGATATTTAAATTCTTACTCGAGAATAAGTAACCAAATTTCGTCAGCTCATCTAAATGCTATCATAGCGCAGTTGGAAAGACGCTTACAAGCAAGGATATGGGATAGATACCCGGTTTAATCCCCAGTAAATGCAACTTTTTAGGGTAGTGGTCGACCTTGGGCTCAGGGAATTAGCTGTAGGTTGCTCGTACGTTGCGCTTTCCCGGGCTCAAAGTCTAACTAACATTATCCTAGAGCCTTTTAATTTGGATCGCTTCGCTAAAATGGCCCATAATTTCCGCAAATAATTTTTTTCTTCGAGGCAATTACTCCGTTTTCATTTTTTCCCAGTGGAATTTCTTCGCTTTATTTTAATTTTCGTGGACATTTTTTCATAAACTAAATTTTTCCTTCCTCTATTTATTCCCTTTTCTGTTTAATCCCAGTAGTTAAAATAATCAGTATTTTTTTTTTTCACTAACTAAATATTCTCTATCTCCATATTTTCTCTTTTTTTTAATGCTAGTGGTAAAAATAACCAGGTTTTTTTCAAATAGGTAGGGTTATTTTTTTTATGACCCTAGTAACGAAACTGCTCCCAGAGATAGGTAGGTTAGGGTTATTTTTTTTTGATGACCCTAAAAACGAAACTGCTTCCAAGAGATAGGTAGGTTAGGGTTATTTTTTTTTGATGACTCTAAAAACGAATCTGCTCCCAGAGGTAGGTAGGTTAGAGTTATTGGCTGACAGCGTTTGTAGTTTTTTAGATTATGGTTTAATTTTAGTGTTTTTGATATTTGTTGTATGTGAAATACCTACAAGTAACAAATATAATTACTACACTATTAACATACAGTAACAAGAAAATATTATCCTAGATATTAAAAGAACGAAAATTATAAGGAAAAGATTAATTTAAAAATATTAAAAATAGGCGAATGAGGAAAAAAACCATTGGGAAAATATGGGAACGGAATAATTGCCACCGAGAATGAATGATTTCGGGAAATTATGGGCAACGCAAAATATGAGAACGAAATAGAATTGCCTCGAAGAAAAAATAATTTTCGGAAATTATGGGCCACACTCGCGCACGAAGCTTCTTAGTTGCAGTTTACAGGCTAATTCAAAGGTAATGTTGGTTTCCTAACATAAGCAGAGTTAGACCAAGAAAAGTCTGCAGAGATTTTGACACTGGCACAAATGTTTGGCACTGCGTGTGCTGTCAAAATCTCTGCAGACTTTTCTTGGTCTAACTCTATCCACTTTTCTATACAATTAGTATGGCGACGTGGATACTTAAGGGGCATCGACCGTATACTGACATACTGATATTTTTATCATGTTATTTAGTAGTCATCGTGCGTCTCGCATGCGCCAATACATGTACGGACAAGAACGAGTGAAATACACGATAACTAAATGACATCAGTTAGATGTCTTTCTGATATCAGTGTAAGTTTGAATTGGCATGTTAGCCAAAAATTGTTTCGTATGTCCATATGTTCTACTCTACAGGTCGCATATCTAAACCAATTCCCGAATTTTGTAAGCAATTGATAGTTAAGTTTTTATGGTCAAATTAGATTCTCTAAATTCTTCTAAACAACGGAACCATACATTTATTTATTCAGTTTTAAGCTCTGCTCGCGAGGTCTACAGCTCACAGAGCCACTAGTATATGTATGTGAGAATTATGTAGTAGTATATTCATTGCATATATTTTATTATTTTTATCTGAGTATTGTATATTATGTAGTTTATTATGTTTTTCAGTTGTTTGCAATAGTTCCTAATTAAATTCTCTTACTTTTCTCCTTGCACCATTTTTATTACATCTCTGTTTAGCCCTATGGTTGACTGGTAGAGAATACCTTTAGGCATTAAGTCCGCCATTTGTATTTTTTTTGTATTTTGTGCAATAAAGTTTAAATAAATAAATAAATATACCATCATTGACGTTCTTGAAAATAAATTGAATGCTTTTTTGGTAGAGAAGTGTTACTTGTATACGGTAGAATTTTTTTTGACATAGTTACCGGTATAAGTTGACTTTTTTTAAAATTATTATTGTATTATTGTATTTTAGGGTTTTTTGTATTCCATTAAGCACTTAGGTAC
Organism: Cydia splendana; assembly: GCF_910591565.1. Taxonomy (NCBI): domain Eukaryota; kingdom Metazoa; phylum Arthropoda; class Insecta; order Lepidoptera; family Tortricidae; genus Cydia; species Cydia splendana. The sequence goes on from NW_026946912.1 coordinate 324,807, forward strand.
ATAATTATTATTTATTATTGTTTGACCTGTTTTAATATAATACATTAATAATGCTTTTGTAAATATTATTTCTGTTTATTTTTAAGATAGGTAATTGTTTTTTTTTGTATTTTTTATTTGTTAAGTAATGTTTAGAATTTTTGTAAGTATATATTATATTTCATACACAATCAGTATAGTTAATGAATAAATAATGATGATGATGATGGCAGCAGTGTCATCATCTTCCTCGCGTTGTCCCGGCATTTTGCCACAGCTCATGGGAGCCTGGGGTCCGCTTGGCAACTAATCCCAAGAATTGGCGTAGGCACTAGTCTTTACGACACAGTGGCGTAGCTAGAGGATATGGCGCCCGGGGCAAGCATCAAATTTGCCTCCAAACGAAATGAACTAACGAAAGGGTTACTTTTTTACTTATTAAGTTTACTTTTAATTTAGACAAATAAGTGTTATTTTATTTCCTTAGACTTAAAGATTCAATATCGCTTGTGTCAATCTGTCTTCCCCAGAGTAAAGTATCGCCTCCCTTTATTGAGCACACCGAGTTTTTTGGATACGAGTGCAGCCTATACCCAGTAAGGTGGCTATGAAATTATTGGATGACACTGATGAAGATGTCAACACCGAGGCTCCCAATACTCCCTGACATGGGGAGGGTTGTGCCTTGAAAAATGAGATTTTCTTAGCGGTAAACGCGCAAAATTGAGTCTTGGTGGGATTGAATTGACTAAATTGTCCCGATTCCACACCGAAACTCCGGATAGAATGTTCTCGATACCTGACACAGGTTTTTCACGACATTTTAATATCACAGAACGAGCGACGTTGGCACGGCATGTGTTATACAGGATGGTCCAAACCTTGACGTCAAAAAATTTTTTTTAGATTTCTCAGGTCATAATTTGTCAGAGTCGCCAGTCAAAGGAACTGAGGTAGAAAACTTGCAAATCAGTAATTCATTACCTAAACAAAATCCTCATTTGTTATTTCTACTATTATTTTATGGGGTCACTTCCCCATTAGTCTGTTCGAGAAACTGAAAACTGTGAAAAATAGAGATAATACTCCTAAAAATACATTAGATTCCTCATGATGCTTAGAAAAATGTGTTCGAAGCGTGTATTTCGTGCACACAAAAAATATAAAATGTTATAAACAAAAAAGGGGGAAAAAAGTAGATATTTTTTATTTCCCCAATATCTCAAAAAGTATTAATATTTAAGAAACCAAAATTAATATTATTAAAGAGGAGGATATTTCCAATCAAACATTATATACTTGCAGAACTGCATCTCCATTATTTATACTTTTTATTCAACGCTGAACACAGCCCTCCGCGCCTCATTTTCGGGAAACTCGCGCGGCGTGAAAAAGCGACTACGTAACATTAAATATAATTTTAAAGGTAATAAATATTCGTTGAAAACATGTCAACAAATGTAATACTTGTAGAAATTTATCTTAAAGTTTTTTTTTCAACAAGTTAGGCAATTGTTAATGAACAAAATTTTCTCGAAATTTCTTCTTTATTGAAAACGAAAAAAAATTTATAAATAACTATTGTAAAATTTTCTCGCTTTCTAGAGCCCTTCTCATAGACATGCTTAATAAGATCACGTTATAAAAGCTCTGAAAAAATTAATAGTTTGGTTATAATATTGTTTTATATTTTACAATTTTTCGTTTTTCGTCAATTTTCTATGTTAAACATATAAAACTTATTTTAAGCAAAGTATTAACTTTATTAAAACTTTTATAATGTTATCTTATTAAGCATGTATATGAGAAGGGCTCTAGAAAGCAACACAATTTCACCATAGTTATTTATATTTATACTTTTTTTTTTCGTTTTCAATAAAGAAGGATGATCTAGAAAATTTTGTTGATTAACAATTGAATAACTTGTTGAAAAATAACTTTACACAAGTAGTACATTTGTTAACATGTTTTAAATACCTATACCATAATTAAAAATAATTCAATAAATATTTCATATCTTTAAAATTATATTTAATGTTACGTAATAGTTTTTTTCATGCTGCGCGCGTTTCTCGAAAATGAGGCGCGAAGGCGGAGGCTGTGTTCAGTTGAATAAAAAGTATAAATAATAGATAGAGTTCTGCAAGTATGGAATGTTTGATTGGAAATATTCTCCTCTGCTATAATATTAATTTTGGTTTCTTAAATTAATATTTAATATTAATACGTTTTGAGATTTTGGGGAAAAAAAAATCTACTTTTTTCCCCCTTTTTTGTTTATAACTTTTTATATTCTTGTGTCAAGATATTTTGTGTTTCCTATATAAGGAAACAATAAAATTCGTGCGTCAAGATATAAAATGTTTCAACGTTTATTATTTAAGCAAAAAATTCAATACTTTATCCGAGCTATAAAAAGTTTTTTATTTAAAATATTAATACAATATTCTCACCAAGAGCGATTGCGTGTTGTTTTATGTATTGTATTTTTTGAATTAAACCTAAGTGTCTTAGTGCAAGACTTAAAGAACTTGTGCCAAGAAACTTTATTTCTCGGGGTGAGATGCTCATAATCGGTTGAGTGGCGCAGCCATTTTGGAAAAATATACGTCAAGTGGCGGGGCCTCAACGGGTGATCATCGCGAATTTGGCGCGTTTAAAAATATGACCGTTTCCCAAAAAAAATCTATGAATGATATATACAAACTATATATCACTGAATTCAGCATAAAATGGGTTATTTGATTGTATACCAATGAATTCTATTCTATTTATGTGAATTATGCTAGACTTGTTCTAATCTCATATTACCAATTTTTTTTCTAGTGTCATGTAAAAATACGTATAATTACGAAATAAAACAATTGATTGTAGAAAAAGCAGTCTTTATGACAAAACAATACATTTAACACGATTCACACAGTTTATTTCACTTTTTATTAGTGCGTATTCCGTTTGAATGTTCGCGGCTCGACGACGGTCGGCGCGTAATGGGCGAGGTGGGGCAGGAACATCACGTCATTTCTAACAAACTTTGTTTTACACAGGAATTCGACCGTTAACGAATACCATCCTTGTTTATTGACGAATGCATCTTGCAAGAGTGAGCAAGCAAGGCATAGTTTTAACGGTTTTATTTTAGGCGCGAAATGCAGCGTCGCAAAGATGCCGCGAGACGGTCTCTGCCAATTACGGGCTTGTTATGACCGAACCTTCTCGCGGCCTCTGCCACGCCGAGGCATATTTAAAAAAATGGCCGCGCCATTTCTCCTACCGTTCAACCGGAGGTGCTGCCACCCGAAGGGATTGAATTGAGAATTATATTTCTCCATAAAAACAAGAAAAAGCATTGGTTCAAGAGTACGTTACTCAATGTAAAATACCTATGATATTATTTATATCTAGAGCTGAAATTTCTTAGCGCAAAGTTTAGTATGTCTTGAAAAAGGAATTAATTTTCTTAAACCAACATGATTTTCGTGATTCGTTGAAGATGTAATGTTCGTAGTTATGTATAGTGATACTAACGAGCGGCAACCACTCAGGTACGGTATGCGATGTCACCCGCTCTGCACTAGCCATCGTGGAGCGCTGGTGCGTTAACAACGAACTCAAAGTCAATCCCCGCAAGACGGAGCTGGTAATGTTCACCAACAAACGCAATTTGGGAAACTACCACCTTCCCAAACTGTTCAATACAGAACTCCAAATATCTTCAGAGATAAAGTATCTAGGGGTAATACTTGACAACAAACTGAATTGGAGTAATCACCTAAATGGCAAAATTGATAAGGCTACAGTCGCGTTCTGGCAATGTCGTAGGATGGTGGGTAGAACCTGGGGATTAACTCCCAGGCTAACTCTATGGCTTTACCAGGCAGTGATAAGACCAATAATAAGCTACGGTGCGATAGTATGGTGGCCACGCACCAAACTATCCATTGTGGAGGCTAGACTACAACGACTCCAGAGGTTCATAAGAGCTTGTTGCTAGGCCTACATGAATAAAGTAAATTTTGTTTGTTTGTTTGTTTGGCCTGTATGGCGACAACGGGCTGCATGAGGACAACACCAACCGCGGCCCTGGAAGCCTTACTGGGCCTCCCGCCGCTGCACCTCTTTATACAACAAGAAGCGCTGGCTGCGGCGGTACGTCTAAAAAAATCTAATCTCTCCGCCTAGGGTGCCACACACCGAAATCCTCTACGAGGCCATAGGTAAGGAACCGCTTATAGAAGCGGTGGCTGACAGGATACCCAAGCAGTTCGTCTTCGACAAGAAATACAAAATACAATTACACGAAGAACCCCATGAAGGACTCAACCCAAGGGAGCTGAGAATTTTCACGGACGGATCAAAAACAAGGTCAGGCACTGGCGCTGGGGTTTTCTCAGAGGACCTAAACATACACATCTCGACACCACTTGATGCCCATAACACAGTCTTCCAGGCGGAATGTATGGGCATTATAATGGCAGCACACGCAATCGTCTCAAGGGAAGTAATGGACTACCCCATCCGCATACTCTCTGATAGTCGATCAGTACTACAAGCTCTACAAAGTTATACTCTCACTTCAGGGCTAATTTACGAATGTCACAAAGCTCTGTCAGAGGTATGTACCGCCAATGGCGTAACTCTGCAGTGGATCAAAGGACACAGCAACTCAAGAGGTAACGATGCAGCCGACATCTTGGCGAGAGGTGGCTCGGAACTGAAGGTGGCAGGACCTGAGCCAATCCTACCTCTGCCATATGCCTGGCTCCGGAACACGCTGCGACACAACACCAAGGTAAAACACCAACAATACTGGTCTAACCTAGGCACCTGCAGGCAGGCAAAGGAAGCCCTCCCGACACTCAACCCCAATCTGTCGCGGAGACTTCGACAGCTGAAGAGACCACAGCTCCGGCTTATAGCCGGGGCAATAACTGGACACGCCTCATTTAACAAGCACCTACTAACCCTACGTGTTACAGATAGCCCCCTCTGCAGAGCGTGCATGGAGGCAGAGGAGACAGCCGCCCACGTCATTCTCGAATGCCCAGGGGTGGCAAAATACCGGGCACAACACCTCGGCTCACCGGGGTCTCTCCCAGAAGTCGTCGGCAACGTCAAGGGTCTGCTAGGCTTCTTGGTAGAGTTGGGTTGGCAGGAATAGTGCCGCCAACCCATTACGCAAAATAGGCGCGATATTATGACGTCGAGTTGCGGAAACCAAGCCCGCGAAAACCTATAACCTATAACCTATAATGTTCGTAGTTCTAAACAAAACTAAACTAAAAGCACTCATGTTGACTATTAGAGCTGAGCGTTTTTTTCCGTCAGTGTTTTTAAAAACACTTTCTTGTGCTGTAACGAAATAACAGTTTGTGGCAGGAACGACAAACTGTTTTTATAAAAATGATGACAAAGAGGCGATGACATACGATAACATAGTCGCGCATAACGGACGAAACTATCGCAAAGCAAAACGCAGCTCTAAAACTGTTTTATTCGTTTTCCGATGAGCAGGGACAGATATAGGTTATCGGCTAACGAAAGAGCAAGATAGAGATAAAAACGAAACGAAACGGATTGAGCTTTGTTCAGGTAGACGCTAGGCGCGCTTTTTACCAGGCCATTATATTCAAAAACTTCAATGTTCGTTAGACAAGTAAGTGCCCTATTTTCTAAGCATTAGGGTTTAAATTAAGGAATCTTTTAATGCGTAAAATTAAAGCAAGTAGCGAAAGTAGCGTCAATTGAACCACGTTAAAAATGATTCACGACGCTTAACGAACACTCGCTAGCATCACGAATTGGGGAATTGGGCAAGTGTTTGAGTGGCCATTTTATGTGTGACCTATCGATTTATCTTTATAAAGTACTGAAGTTAGGGGTCAAGTTATATTAGACATTTGTGAGACGATGCAAATTAGGTTTTTTGAAATGTGAATTGCGTATTGTACGTTTTATTACTTCAATACGATTTCGTTTCGTTTCGTTCGACACACACAGGGAATCCAGTTATTTTAGAAACTGTTTTTGAAAACAGTTACGTGATTTAAAAAACGGTTACGTTTCGTATCTCAAAGCAAAGTTTTTGGTGCTTCTTCTTTGAAATAACTTTGGCTCTTGACTATAGGTTGAAAACATCAAACCAAGAATTAATATATAAAAACTCAAAAGTCTTAAAGCAAAGTTTTGGCCCTTGACTGTATATTGAAAACATCAAATCAAGAATTTATCGCTCTTGTATAAAAAGTTAAAAGTCTCAAAGGAAAATTTTGGTGCTTCTTCTTTGGAATTTGGTAATATTTTTGGTTTGATGAAGAGTTACTCAAGCTAAAACCGTTTTTAAGAGCGTGCAATATCTCTTGCCAACACATTTTTTTATTGCGACGAATAATTAATTATCTTAACTCAAATCACTGCCATTAGCTTTAAGAATGTGTAAACATACAACTAAATAGTTTTTTCACATCTCATGCTCAAAAAGTGCACCTTTATGTCGTGCGTAGACGACATAAAATCGCATTTTATGCTCTAGAGCATAAAAGTAAAATTTTCTTCTAAGACTAAGGTAATCGGTCTCAACAGCCAAACAGTTAAAACATATTGCACAATTTTACTGAGCAATAAAATTGTGTAGATGACAAAACTTGTTATATTATTTTATTTTTGATACAATTTATTAGAAATCCGTATTTTCTGTCATTAAATTTAGTAAATCACATAAAATAGGAGTAGATTATCGTTCAAAAATGCTCCGAAATGTTTGACTTGGCAGAAAACCAAGCGTCTGAAACTCTGATCACATGTTGAAAATTTAAAAAAATAATTAAAAAGTTAGTTGGCGGGAATTGGTTACCTATGTATTATGTTATTTCGCTTTACGACAATTTCGTGGTGTAAATTGCCGTGAAAAATATAATTTATTTTCCTCGCAATCGAAGTGAAAAGCAGAGTGTACAACAAGGGCATAAATGTCAATTTTTACCCTCGTTTACTATTTTGGTTTTCGCTTCGCTCAGACCAAAAAATTGCCTCGGGTGAAAATGGGTTACTTTATGCCCTTGTTGTACAATCTACTATTATTCTTCTTTAAAAAATCACGATGTTTTTAACTCAAGCAAGTCATTTATGTTAGTCTAGACAAAAAAAAATCAAAATTGCTCTCCTTCTTGATGCGACTGGCAAATCATATTACTTTTTGGCAACCGAGTTTTTTAAGAGGTCGTTATCAATTTCAGAGCAGAAATGTGAAATTGATGGATTTGGTCGTTGATATTGTACACCATTTGTTACGTAATATCTAAATACCTAGCAAGTATTGGTTTCTATTAGCACGTCTTCTCATCTTGGCTTTTAATTATGAGGTCGCGAGAGTGCGTCACCGGTAATACATGACGAGAAGGGGCAGTTTTTAAGAAATCATCAAAAAATATGGTAGTAAATTATACTAAATGATGTATAAGAACAGTTTTAGGAAATGTTGTCAATTGTTTAAGTATCAAGATTACGTTGAAATTAAGTCGAGTTTCAAAGATATTGTCACTTGTTTTGCAGTAATTTCTGGAGAAAATTAATTTTGTTTAACTTTCATTTACACTACTTCAAAGTCATAATAACAAAAATGTACCATGTAATACAAATTTACCATTTTTAGCAGTCCAAACTTTACGAAATTTACAAATAAGATCGACAAAATCAGTGCTTTACGCGCGTTTACCTAAACGTCCTGCAGAAAAAACATCATTACTAATTTAACACTGATTTAAATTTCACGATTATTAAACATTATCAAACTACACAACGGGACTCAATCGCGTATTTAAGTTTTAAGATTTACCTCCGACGTTTCGAGGACGGCGTTTTATTTATCGACTGTCGATATTCGTTTCCGCTTACATTAAAAAAAAACGCGCGTAGAAAAGTACGGGAAGCCATTGAAATCAAAAAACATTGCAATTTTAATCGGGACGAGGGTTTTAAGATCTCATCCACATGGAATCCAGTCATTCGTAAATGTATGGGCTACCATAGCAGAACTTACCTTTTCTCTCGGTGTCACTTTACCGCGAGCCGACGAAGAGACGAGAAGATAGGTGCCTGCAATCAAGTGCAACGTTACAGGAACACTGATCGGAACGATAATGCACAGGCCCTTTCGGTTCTACCGATCCTAGTGCCGTTTTAACCAATCAGGGTTTGCCGCGACCGTTATTGGCCCTTAGATGTCGACGCCTACCTGATAGTGCACCTGAGATGCATGATAACAGTGATAAATCGAGTACCCCCCATCTCTAACGCTTTCATGACACCCTTACGTTGACGAAATATAATCTGCACCGATTAATCAGAAAAATCATAAAACTTTATCCTTATGAATACAAATTCGCAAAAGAGCGACAAAGTAGGTATGTTTTTATTTATCTTATACCTGGACGAAAAAATCGATCTAGCTTATCTTCTTCGTCTTATCTCTGGAGTAACGCGCATTTTTGAGTTTTTATATGTTTTCCGGGCAAAGCTCGGTCTCCCAGTTATTATTAGGAATAATTACGAGGGTAAGTACATCAAAAAGTCTTTAGAATTGATATCAGCTAAACACATAATGATACGTTTTGATTATTGGTCATGATACATCACTTTTGGTAATAAATTGCATAAGTAAAGACGTAAATAAATTAATTACTTTTTATGTTATCGATAAACAATGACAGTAGGGTAGGTGATGTCTTAATATCAGTAAATTCAGGCAAGTGTTTGTGATCATTCAGGAACGATTTTCTCAAAATTTTTGGTGAAGAAGTCATAAAAATTGGTACTTAAATTAAAACTTGGGTTTTTAAGAATGAATAAGTATTTAATAATATGCTTGTAAATTTTAATTTTCAGGCTAGGATGTCCTTTCAATGTTAAAGGTAGTAATTTTAGGTTTTCACACATTTATTTGTTCAATTCAGAAAAAATAATGGAAACATACCACAAAAATAAATATCGAAAAAACCAAAATAAGGCCTATCAAATATTGTTCAGTAAAAATCAGAAGAATCTTTTTAAGAAAAACGCAATTATTTTAAATAAAATACATAATGTTAAGATGATTTTGGGCCCAGACCATGCAGTTTCCCAAGAATGCTGCGCAGGATCTTGTGCTTGAATTAAAGAGTTGCGTATTGCGTAATCAAGAGTATGTCTTTTGCAATTACTTCACATTCTTTGATTCTTAAAAATCTCCTATAAATTGGCTGTACTAGCGATAAACTAAAAAAAAGTAAAATTAGTACCTAAAATTGTGATTATTTTTTTTTATGGACGAAGATGCCAGATTTTTTAATACTGAATATGCAGATAAACTAATAAAGAGGTTGCCCAAAAGTAAAAAATAACAGGATACCTGTAATTCCATGATATCATAGCGTTTCTAATTTCTTTTTGATTCCCCCTCGTAGTAACTAATAGTTGTTACTAGTTATGATACTTTTGTTTCTTTGGATTACTATTTCATATAAATACGTAATTAAGTAAATAAAACTTTTTTCAACCATTCATTCATGGTCATTCTGACGCATGGTCCTATATATTAAATTATTTAAAACAATATATAAATAACAGAATATTATAATATAAATTGAAAAGTTGGTAAACCAGAAAAACTTAGAAACAATATTTAAACTTCAAATTTCAACATTATTTTCTAGAGCCTTAGCGGCTCGCCTTGCGATCCCCTTGGTCACGTCACGCCAATTTATATACGGAACCCTAAAAAAGGTGTAATACCTAATTTAATAAAAAAGTCTATGAACCTATACATGTTGACGACCAGTCTGGCCTAGTGGGTAGTGACCCTGCCTGTGAAGCCGATGGTCCCGGGTTCAAATCCCAGTAAGGGCATTTATTTGTGTGATGACACAGATACTTGTTCCTGAGTCATGATTGTTTTCTATGTATTTAAGTACATATTTATATATTATATACAGTGAAACCTGGTTAAGTGGGACCTGGATAAGTGAGAAACCTCTATAGCTGGGACTCATGGTGCGGTCCCGACACTTTAGCACTGAATTACCTCTGTTAGTAAGATAAAACGAACCTCTATAACTGGGATTAGTTGTCGTGATTTTGTAGTCACATTTACCTCTATAATTGAGACAGAGTGTATTTTACCTCTTTTACTGAGACTATATTTATAAGATTACATTTTCCTAATTGTTTTTTTAGAATTTTATACGAATTACCTCTGTATCTGAGTAAACGTCAATCTATGACCTCTCTAACTTGGACTTTGATCTATTTCCGTATTCTTACTAACTCTTAGTCTATGCACAAATTCCGCATTTGCTTAATTGTGTCTAAACGACTTCAAGTTTCATCTAGTTTCTTTACGTAGTTAAAACTATCGAAACGAAAGCTGAAATCTTGATAAGTAACAAGAATAAACAAATTTTCATTTAATAAATTTCTAAGACGCAATGAAGTCCGTATCAAATTAAATTGAAAAAATCTATCCTTTGGAAAATCATTCAAAATAAATTCAAAGAAATATTTAAACAGACTTAAAAAATATTTAGGGACAAGGATTATTTTACCTAAACATTTAAAGATAATTACAAAATACCTTATTAACCACCTCTATAACTGAGATATATCCTCTATTCTCACCTCTATTAATGGGACCCTCTGTAAATGAGACAGAAATTTATTTGTACCTGGCTAACTGAGAGCCTGGGTAAGTGGAATACCTCTTTAAGTGAGACAAATCTGCTCGTCCCTTGAAGTCTCACTTATCCAGGTTTCATTGTATATCGTTGTCTGAGTACCCACAACACAAGCCTTCTTGAGCTTACTGTGGGACTTAGTCAATCAGTGTAAGAAAGAATGTCCTACCTATATTTATTTATTTATGTTATATAAATATAATTATCAAAGCTGCTCAAAAATTTCATGAGAATCGATAGAGCAATCCAACCGCCAAGCACCCGAACAAACGGCGTAGGTAGGTACCTACAAACGAAAGCCTATGTGGCTTTCCATTAGAGCAGGGTCCTCATTATGCTTCATGTGCAATAAGAACCTTTCTGTCAGAATTTCAGATAAATAAAATATCATAAAAAGGACATTAATGCACTTGAAGCATTAACCCTGCTGTATGGAAGGCCATATAATTTGCCTAAGCTGAAACGGAGACGCTTCGCTCGCTTTCGCTCGGTCAGTGAATAATTGAATACCTATGTGTCTGGGCTTGTAGTTGTAGCTTTTAATAGGGAAGTTTCCTCTACTCAAAACATTTTAAGTATTTCATACAGTGCACGAAATAAAACACCAGATAATAATTAGAAAAACATAAATAGTATTTATTTTTAAACACAATAACTATATAATAAATCATCTAGGTATACACACAAATATAAAAGTAGGTGAGTTGACTGCGACGGTGCGACGTCACTATACTCGTTTTCATACAAATTCCATATTAACAAATCGTTTTGACAGTTCTCAAAAAAAACTGATTTGACTAGTAGAAAAGTAGTCTATAATAATTATATTTTTTTTGTGTTAACGGTAGATACCTACTTTCTAATCGTATCCTGATTGCAGTCGAGTAATACCTACCTACTACGAGGTAGGGTGGTCTAATGATAACATTCCATTTCTGATCGCAGCTGCACTACCGGTACTGAACGCGTCGCTGTCATTGTCAATTTCCATAGTAAAATTGACAGTAGTGCAGCTGTCGTTGGAAATGAAATGTTACCCTAAGACTGCGCGGTCGATAAGAATGCGCATACGTCATAACTTAGATTCAAAGTGAAGTTCGTGGCTAACTTTAGTGTTGTTTTGAAGTGTAATGGCACCTGTTATTGCTCCAGGAATTAATTTAGTTTACTGTGAAAATACGACACTCTAGGTGAGTTTGAAGTTTTTATCACATGTTGATCTTATTTTTCTTCAATTTAAATGTATTGACACTAAATAGTCTTAAGTAAATTAAAAGATGAGATCTTGAATTTGAATCGCGTATGCGATTGCGCGTTTAGATGGGAGTCGCTAGTTCACGTCATTTTACATAGGTGGCGTTACCAGTATATGCTTTAGTGAAAATGAAGGAATGTGTAAGAATGCGCATGGTACAACCGCGTAACAATGCGCTCGCAGTCTTGCACATCCATTTCCACATGAATGTGAAAAATGGCTCAGAAATAACCCAGGAAGAACTATAACTGTATTCCAAATGTGTAAAACCTTCTCACCAGCTTGTCCCAAAGCTGCAAACCCCGCAGGTGATGCTGAAAATTAAAAAACTACAGGAATATCACCTTATAATCCTAAGGTATTCACTGAAGCTGATTTATTGGCTAATTCTGTCACCGATATTATAGAACGATATAACGAGGCTAATTTTGCTGAAGGCAAAGAGACACATCAAGCGCAATCTACAAGCCATGATATGTTGTTGTAAATCATGTTGACCCTCTTGGACATGCCCGTGATGTGGCGAGATCTATAAAGATCCTATTACTGAAGACTGGATCGCTGCCACCTTTGTTTGTGACTTATGTAAATAGTTATAGCCTTTTTGGGTATTGCGCATTCTTACCCTACCCGCGCAGTCTTACACATCTTGCTGCGCATTCTTACAACACAGGTAGTGTAAGAAATGCGCATTTCTCATTTTTCAATTATACTCTAATATATCTAGACTGGTTGATCTCATTTACAAATAGTGTTTAAAATTATGGTGTCTTGTTATTCGGGAAGAAAATAACTAAAGTTGATTTCATTTATACTATTTGTTTTTATTTTATCACGTCTCAAACCTTAAGTGCGCAGTCTTAGACCACTCTACCCTACGCCGTCGTATCGTTTAGGTAAGTAATTGTGTTTCCGCCCGGAAACTCACGAAACGAAGCTCGCTAAATTGGCGCTCCTCTGAAGACTTTCGGCGCGATTCGAGAAATGAATTAGAGATTCACTAGATATGAAATAGTAAAGATATGTGACGTTCCATGGCATAAGCGCTGGTGGCCTAGCGGTAAGAGCGTGCGACTTTCAATCCGGAGGTTGCGGGTTCGAACCCCCGCTCGTACCAATGAGTTTTTCGGAACTTATGTACGAAATATCATTTGATATTTACTAGTCGCTTTTCGGTGAAGGAAAACATCGTGAGGAAACCGGACTATTCCCAATATGGCCTAGTTTACCCTCTGGGTTGAAAGGTCAGATGGCAGTCGCTTTCGTAAAAACTAGTGCCTACGCCAATCCTTGGGATTAGTTGCCAAGCGGACCCCAGGCTCCCAATGAGCCGTGGCAAAATGCCGGGATAACGCGAGGAAGATGATGATGTGACGTTCCATGGCAAAAGGCACGTTATGGCGGCTGGCGCTTACATCGCATAACAGCGCCGAAATAATATTATTATTGCGGCGCCATAAGGTACCTTTTATCGTGGAACGTCACATATCTTTACTATTTCATATCTAATGAATCTCTAATTCATTTCCCGAATCGCGCCGTTAACGTTGCCGGCCATATCAGCCTTTAATGAAAATTGATACGATTAAAATATTAATGGTGAGCGGCTCACAAATTTACTAACGTCGTAATAACATAGGTACATATAAGTAGCCAGGATGGACTGTTTGTGTAAATTTTGGACTTTTTTGTTTTTTTTTTTTCATTCAGCGCAGTATTCTCGTTATTTTTGCCACGGTTCATTGGAGCCTGGAGTCTGCTTGGCAACTAATTCCGTGAGTGGGCATAGGCACTAGATTTGACGAAACCCAAATAAATATATAGTAAATAAACTCCTAAAATTTGACCCTATACCACTGTAAAAATGTTTACTAAGATCTGAGGTTTTTATGTCTTTAAATTAATTAACCCACTTTTTTGATAGCCGTTTGGTCCTATAAGGATGGAAGTTCTAATCAAACCTAGCCCACTTTTCTAGTAGTAGTTCGATTCTGTGAGGATAGCAGTTCTAACCCAACCTAACCCACTTTTCTTGTAACATTTCGTTTCTTTAAGGGTCACAGTTCTAATTGGCATCATTATACTTTATTTGGTAACATGAATACATTGTATAGTAGTAGAAATAGCTCATTAATTTGCTCGCCAAGATTTGTTTTCCGATAAGAGAACTTAGGGTACCAAAGTATTTTTAGGTGGTCATTATCCAGTGTGATGGAAAGATAAGTCGGGCCTTGGAGGGAAACTACCTTAAATCCTTAAGCTGGCTCAATTTACTTAAAGGAAACTTTCCTTTATTTTTACAAAAGAAACAAAACTGCATTCAAATATTTTCTAAAACTCGCTTGCCTCGCTCGGGACTCGAACCGACTAAAAATTCCAAAAAATAAACACTCGCAATTTTATTCTACTAGTCGATACAGTTAATGTTAATGATAACATTTCTCAAAGAAACATTAGGTCTTACACTCGTCTGTCTATAAAATATCCATAAAATCTAATATTTAGTACTCAAGATTTTTTAAGACAAGCCAAATTGAAGAAAAAAAGAAAAAAAATTAAATGCAGTTTTGTTTCTTTTAAAAAATAAAGGAATGTCTGCTTTTAGTAAAATGAGCCAGCTTAAGGATTTAAGGTAGTTTCCCTCCAAGGCCCGACTTATCTTTCCACACTGTATATAATGTCATTTATTTTTACATATTGCTCGTTTACATATTGCTTAATGTTTAGAATGAGTGTATACATTTGCTACTAAACACAAGTAGGTACCTACTATCTCGGACGATCGATATTCAAAATGACATTGATATGTAATGATAACACATTTATTACATTAAATAATACAAATTTAAACGATACTGATATGTAATAGTTTTCAATTATTCGTTCGAGTTTAATATAAATGCACAGGCACAACACACACATACATAATTATGACTTATGAAATTTGATTAGTTACGGGGTCCCTAATAAAAGTTTTAATTTTAAGTTATAATGTATTGTTTGTCATATATTTTTTATTATTACTCAATTCTAATTCTGAAACCGTTAACTTTTCAGGATTTTCGTAAGGTTATATTATAGATAGGTTAGGTTAGGTTTGTTTTATGCCAATCCTGAAAAATTATGCGTTACTGAAAAAAAAACAAATTATGAGTAACAAAAATGCGGACAAACAATACATTATGACTTAAAACTTTACACACAATTGAGACCCGTGTTATGTTCTATACACTGTTATGAAAAAAAAACTTTTAAATAAACTGTTATATTGTTATTGTAAGTCGTATTTAACCGGGTCATAGAAAATTGTATTTTATTTAGCAAGTAACAGGGTTTATTTTTGCATAGGTCACGTAGGTAACTTAGGCAGACGACGGCTTAGCGCAGCGGTACAACATTAATTACACTTGCGATCGGATGGAGGATTCCAATCCTAGTGGCGCATCATCTTTTTCTATATTCTTAAGGAAATTTACCTTACCTATCAACATATTGATTCATTACGTTCGGCAAGTCATTCCAGCTGATGTCTTCGAAAGATAGATACGGTTGTTATCCGAATAATGTACCCGCCAGTAATTGAAATTGCAAAATGTCAAATTAGATGCAAAATGCAATCGCAGTTGAGACAGTTATTTATGAGTTTATAAGGAAATTATGAACTTTATTTACTGTTTTGTTTGTGAATGACATTACAGTGAAGGCTACCACTTAGGTACCAGTGCTAGAGGCTACGTAAACACTCAGATAAAGTACATTTTTAATAAAATAATATCTATAAAAGGTGACCGGCATCGGCATAGTTATAGTTAATCCTTTGTTTTAGCCTATGGACATGCCCTTCAAGGTCAGTCTTATACACCGTCGAACCTAGCAAGTTAGCATATCAGCTTTTGCCCTAGCCGGCGTACTTTCAGATTAGCAAGAATATCCCAACCCGTCGCGGGTTAAAACTCAACTGGGCGTTCAACACTTACATAGTTTCAACTTAGATATAAGAATTATAGCATTTAGTGTAGTTTATATATTGGTCACCGGCGTTTCAATTATCATTGTAAGGCTTCAACAGTTAACAAAACTATGCCATTTAAATAATCTCCTTAAAACGTACTTACATAATACTTAGCCATGCCCTGTTATCGGAATTCAATAAAAGTCCGTGTTTTGACAACCTATATATCTATGTAGTACCCGACTGCACGCATATGCACAAGGAACGGAAGCTCCCGCGCCCTTTTATGTCGCCATCGCCAGTAAGTAGGAGCTGCGTCTCCGAAGCCTTTGGGGAATCAAGCTCCAATTCTGTAAAAGGTGACGTATTCGTATTGTCTTCAAATTTTACTCGTAGCGTGAATATCGAGTTAGGCAAGTTCCATTTGAGATATAGCGGAACTGTATCTACAGCAGCGATCAATAGCACATCTAAGAGAATATTATAAATGCGAATGTGTGTCTGTCTGTCTGTTACCTCTTCACGCTTAAACGATTGAATGGATTTAGTTTAAATTTGGCATAATAGTTTAATTCCAGGGGAAGGGAAGTTTTTATGTCGGTAGTCATCCCTAAAGAGGGTGGAAATGGGAAAATGTTAATTGGTGTAAGCAATTAAGCATTTATAGTATGGATAAAATTATTGCCATTAGATTTTATCCACGCGGACGAAGTCGCGGGCAAAAGCTATTACGAAATATTAGCGTAATTTATATGAACCTAATTAAGAAACGTGCTTGATGGTTGTGTACTATGCTTGATGCCGTGTTTTCCCAAAAATATGGTAAGGAATTAAAATCCTTTTAAAATTACTTAGGCCCGCTCTGCCGTGTCACGCCTAACTCCGTTAACTCGAGTTACATGAGTTACGGATAACCAGTCTAAATCGTCTTAAAAACCATTAAGACGAAACAGGAGCTGAGTTTTAAATATTTTAGGTAAATATACCCGTCTCGCTAACGGAAGCGGCACCTAAAAGTAGTGCGATAAGGACAAGGCCTATAAGGATCCTGCGTAATAATCTCAAAAATTGAGGTTTCGTACTCCTCTGTTTCCTCCTCCAAAACTTAACCAATAGTAACCAAATTTGGAAATCTAAATGATTATGAAATTATCTGTGTCGGACCGTTTTGCTTTTTTGGCTAATTGATATCAGTTTTGAATGCCACGCCTCTCATTGCGGCATAGTCAATTAGGCCATTTTGGCCATTTTTGAAGGGCTCTAGCGCCTTAAAAAACAAAAATATCAAAAAAAGCAAAACGGTCCGACACAGATATTGACAATATTAATCTGTGTTGAAAAAATCATTGCTCTAGCTTCAAAAACCACGGAGGAAAACGAGGAGTACGTTTGTATGGAGAAATGACCACTCCCGTTGGCTCTTAAAGATATATCTTCTAAAAGAAAATTTTGAAAATCTTCATTATTTACTAAGAAAAGCATATGACTAACTCATGCAACTTCATTTTTTTGCCGATGGCGTCAGGCACAACTCAGTTAACTTCAGTTGCATGACTGACACAACCAAAATGTCACCATCGTTTCTTAAGTTGCCGGAGTTAGGTATGACTGGCGGAGCGCTGGTTTATACGACAACAATATTGGTCAAGTAAAACGTGTCACGTTTGATCACGCGTATGTCATGTAACATGACTTACATGACTTCGTGTGACCACTATAGTATGGAAGAGTTGATCATGCGGAACCATTTAATTCAAATAAAATGAAAACGATTCAATTATGCGAAAAAAAAATTAAGGGCCTATTTTGTGACCATATTTCCTACATGTAGATTAGAAAAAATAACAAAATTACGATGAACCGTCAACGATAACAGCATTTGAATCTTTAAAACTTTAAACGTAATTATCTCGAAACTCAACTTTTAAAGTTACATGAGATGCGCGTGACACGGCAGCGCTTGCACCAACCCCGGGTTAGTGAAATGGGCAGGTGGGCCTTAGTCATTCATACAGTATAGTTGGTAGAGTTAGTGGACACACAAAAGGCAGTAATTCTTGTCGCGAGGCATGTATTATCTGTCTGCATGGGTTATAGGCCAGGAAAGGTACGCTCGGCTAGTATGGCGGAATGGAAATAATTAGTAATAGCTGATTTTTTCGGTGTATGGGACAGATAATAAATCTAGTGATTACGTCGACACATAATCCAAATAAATATATTACATTTTGGTATTTAAAAAAAATGTAAAAATATAAAAATTCACGGAAAATTTGTAAAAAATATTAATAACATTTTTTAAATTTATACTCATAGAGAAATATTTGCGTTATGACATTAAACATGAATCACACAAAAAATAATTATATATCCTACATTTAAAGTAAGTAACCTACGGTTATTATTAAATTCAGTATATTTCCGTCCTCAAAAATGGTAATAGGCTATTTTTTCTCTCATTATTTCCAAATTATAATAAGTACAAGGGTTGCAATTTAATCGTACACTAAATAATACCGTATGATGGGTTTTATGGGGTTGTGCATTAATTGCCTGGTTAAAAATGGTAATAGATCAATATCATATGGGATTTTCATTATGAGTTCTCTTTCGTCGAATACTGTAGAAATCGGCTTGAAATACGATTCGTAACACAAAAAACCATCAAAAACGTTATCGTTGCTTTAAAGTTGCCGCGCATGAGCCAGCGAGCTAACGCGATTGGTCGTTGCATGGAGCGGGGCGACGGAACGATGAAACTCCCATCGCCCCGAGCGCGAATATTTAAAAAAGTATTTAGTATATTTACTATTTACTCGGTCAAGACATATGTACCAGTGAACGTAAAAAATATAGGAGACTAGATTCAAACTAATTATCAGCTTTAATCTGGGCAAGAGTGCTGTAAATAAGAAAGTAAATTTTACGTAATTGCAGGCTTTCCGTCTTTGCGTGCGCGTTAAATTTAATACAATAATAGGCCAACTATATAGGGCTATTATACTGAAACACACCCAATTTGATAGCAGAAAAAGACGCGAAATTAAAATTTTCTTAGGGATTTCAAATCTTCGCGCCTATAAGTTTAAACCATTTAAGGTTTCAATAGCGGTCATTTAAGTACCACCCCTCACCACTAAAATGTAATTATCAAAAACGACAGTTGCTAATGTTGCCCAAAGTAAGCATTTCTAGTTATTGCTGCAATACAGTGGTACCGGGCACCTTGCGACGCAAGGCCGAGCAGGAATCGCAAACCTTAAAATATTTGCACTAATTAATTGAGTTAGGATTTTGTTAGCACTCTTTAATTGAATAGCAAAAAATATAAGTTAAGTATTAGAAATACCGTTTTTATTCGATTTTTAATTAAGTAATTATTGTTAACTTATTTTTACCGTGTGGTGTCGGTTAAAATTTCACTAGTAACATCATTTGGCGACTAGGGCAATAAAAGTCGACACCATAACCAACAAATTAACAAACAACTAAAATTTGCAGTAATATTCCAAAACTCGACTGAACGCAAGCGCACCGAACCGTGTCGCTCCCCTGACGCGACTCAGTGTCATAAAACGTAAGGCCGTGGTATTAACGTCAGCGGATAGCTGAGCGGCGAGCGGTGACTGCAGGCGGCAATAAGGTGTTCAGTTAATGTTTTTATAATTTGAAATGACTTCGTTTCCATGTAGAAATAACCAAACAGACTTTAGAAGCATTTAATATTTTATTTGTGGCCGTATAAATTATGTTTTATTGGTAAATTAACTACAATTATTCATATTTGTGGATAAAACAATATACATACTATAATTAATACTAAATTAACATTAAATAAATACATTATTTATGACATAAAAATACATTGCGCGTATTTAACTACTTAGCACTGTTTAATTACGATACTTGCAAGCAAGTAGTAAAGTATATGGCTCCATACTATCCTGTACCACGATATACAAGCGATAACATTTTTGCGACAGTTTTGTATAGATAATGGATTTGTCGCTAGAAAATTACGATATCGAGATAAAAGTCAGGTTTCTGAGCGCTATTGAAACCTTAAATGCTTTTTACTTATACATATTTTAAATTTGCCGCGCTTTTTCTAGTCAAGCTGAATGTGTTTCACTATAGAATAGTAATCGAATTGGTTCAGATTTAACGTTTAATGCATATAAATAACATAATTAGTAAATAACATAATTTTGGACTAAGTACATTATACATACCTACATGACATCAGGCTATGGTTTGGCGCACCGTGACCCTGAACAGCGCGGTAATGTGTTACGGCTGTTAAGTGAAGCCCAGACGGGATGATCAAATCGACCGATTTGATCAGAAATGAAATTGGGGTCAATCTCCAAATTAAGCAACAATTAAACAACTGTACCGATATTTGGAACCTCAGAATAATATACCCGGCCGGATACCGGATAGTAACTTTCCTTGATTTCAGAGTAAACAAATTGGATTTAAGAAACAGTCACGGTCATATTGTACATTACTCGTTCATTATTTCAAAACAATTTAAACATCCACTCACTTGCACGCGTAGGTACCTACTCATTTCGAACATAGAAATGTGTCCGCGCCAACGTTCACCACGAAACAGGTCAAAACCTGCACAATGCGCACCTAAAAACCGAAATGTAGGTATTGTTAAATTTAGTTTGTAGTTAATTAGTTTTTTGGTGTAAGTGTATGGACCAAGGTCTGAAACAAAATGATTTTTTATTATTATTTTTTTATTGTTCCGCCGGCCGAATATTCGGTATCCGACCAAACAACCATCCATTGCATCTCTAATTGAGAGTGGCAACACTGTCGTAGGTCGTATTGCCCTTTTCTAGCATATACGTCCCTCGCTCCTACACTCCCACCACACAGGCAGGTTGCTTTGTCAGTTATACAAGGCAAATTTTCAAATCATTGGCTTGCTGTTTTTCCATCTAGAAGGTCGTGAAGCTAAACTGCTGGTGAGTTTTTGAATTTGTACCTCAGTTTAGCTGACTATATTGAAATATATTTTTTACTTTTGTAGCTGTTTGTAGTTTTTTTAGCAAAAACGCTTCTAAGTTTAGAGTCGGTTTGAAGCAAACAACAGAAAAACGCCTCTTAAAAGTGATAAAAAAAGTAAAAAAGGCGGGATCGGAAAATACTCTCTGAATTGGATAGTGTAAATTGTGTTTGACAAAAAAATACAAGAAACACGTATCTACGCTCGCTATAAAAATGAGTTCTTCTAGTGAAGAAAATGATATTCTTACGCTGACGCCTACCGAAATTCAATGCTGTCTGCACAGGCAGTGGCTAGTAATTTGCTACCAGAGAAATCGCGGGCTAGTACTTATAGTTATGCAAATGTTTTCTTATTTCCTCGCAGTAGTCGTGAAAAGCACTATGTAATGCCTCGGCTGTCTAGGATGCAAATGTACACTAGATTTAGTAATTACCTTGTAAATTAAGTTAAATAAAGAACTTATAAAAAAGAAAATGCCTCGGCCGGAAACGCTAAAGATTATTCGAGGGCCTCCACTAACGTGTCGGCCCTCAAACTCACTCGTCCATCTTTTAGCGGTTTTCCTTCCTCTCCTACAATGTACTATAGTTGTCCTTTAAATTATCTAGCAAATAAAAACGATCCGGAATAGTGATGTGAAAGTGCAAGAGGATATTAGAAAGAGAGATGCCTAAGAGTACCATACCATAATGAATACATGTGTCTTAGCTGTATATTGTATTGTTATAAATAAATGTTAATAATGCTTTATGTTGTTAATTTGTTCCAATTTGTTCCAATTTGTGCCGCTTTGGCATTAGCTGTAAGGTGCAATTTGTTATTTGAAATAAATAAAATAAATGTTAATTTTACAAAATGTACCTATCTAATTGTATACTTTACTAAATATCTCTCTCCTCACAGGTGTTACAATAAAGGGTGTATGTAGTAACATAATTAATTAAACACTCATAATATAATTATATTACATACACATAATAAGTATATCATAGGATATGTATAATCATATTGGTTTGGCGTCTTCCCACCACCAGGTTCCAAACATGTTTCAATATTATTATTAGGTTCCGAATATCGGTACAGCTGTTTAATGACAGCATTTACACAAAAATAAAACGCTAATTAAATAACTTATCATATTCGGAACTACAGATGCAACGGATAGTTGTTTGGCCGCATACAGGATACCGGATGTACGGCCTGACCATAGGCCGAGTATTCGGTATTCGGCCGGCGGAAATATACCTACATTCCGGTTTTTCAGGTGCGCATTGTAGAAGTTTTGACCTGTTTCGTAATGAACTTTCACGCGGACTCATATAGGTCTATCACTAGGTACGAAATTAGTGCGCGAGCTAGTTAATGGAACGTTTAAATTGTTTTAAAATAATAATTGAGTACGATTATATTCCGATATCAAGTATAGTTACTATCCGGTATCCGGCCGGATATTAAAATAAGGGCGAGATAGGATACCGGATAGTAACCGAGTATCCGGTGCATCTCTATTCGGAACCTAAAGTTTTAATCCTGCATGGTGCAAATATGTATAATTTTAAGACAATGACTTGAAAATTTGTCTTGTATAACTGACAAAGCAGCCTGTGTGGTAGGAGTGTGGGGGAGAGAGGGACGTATATGCTAGAAAAAGACAATACGACCTAGGGGCTGTCCATAAATGACGTCATCTATTTTTGACGATTTTTGCCCCCCCCCCCCCCCCTAAAATCATCCAAAAATCATGCTTCGAATGACAGCGTTTCCTCCTGCGTCATGCTACCATCATCTGATGTCCAGAACCGCCCCCCCCCTCCAAATTTGAAATGACGTAATTTATGAATAGCCCCCTATGACAGTGTTGCCACTCTCAATATTATTCTTATAGTGGTAACACACTATCGCACCGCACCAAGGTCATTGTGCGACGCACCCATAAGTAAGAGCGAGAAAGCGATATCTCTTTCTGATAGTGTGTTACCACTATTAAGTTCCGAATATGGTAAGTTATTTAATTAGCGTTTTATTTTTGTGTAAAACGCTGTCATTTTAAAGCCGTATTTTTCGCCTTATTACAAAGGAGTAAGGTGCAAAACTGTAAACATATATTTGACGTCGACTCTTATTATACTATGTTATACTTATTATGGAACTTAGGAACGTAAACTATGAATAGAAAGAGCACGAAATAGTCAATATAATACGTTTGTTGAAAAAAAAAAGTCTACAGACGCTTAGGCGCGAAGGGTTATTGTCTCATAGAAAATTTGAATTTCGCGCCTTTTTCTACTGACAAAGTTGTTGGATAGACTTCAAAATCAAATTAAAGAGTGGGCCTACACACTTCGCTGTGACAGAATGTGAAAGTGTCACCAAAACTGTCAAATGACTACGATAATAAGTATTCCTTTTATAATGCCACTCTCCACTATGCCATTCAGAAATTAAATAAGAACGATAGATAGTCATGCGCAATTTTTATTTTTGTAGTGGGTCATAATTGACGTATATAATTACGAATATAATTTGAACATGAACCAATATTAAAATAATATTGGAAATGATATCAGTTATTTTTAATCAGCTATCATTCACGCGCGCGTTCGTTTTGTTCAGACTTGGCCGCACAAATATTTGGTGCGGGCGAGACGCCCGCGCACGTTTGAATTGGCCTGTCACTTGTAGCAACTTGTAGGTAAGTACATACCTACCTACATACTATCCACGCGTCCTTGGCACGAACTCCCGCCACCGCCCGCATTGAAACTGTCCCCGCGCGCCGCAAGGAAATGTAATCCTTTTTTTGATTAGCGCAAAGAGTTCAAATTTGGTAGTTTCATTTAGCGAATTTGTTAAAATGCACATATTTATTACATTGACCATATTTTTGTGTGATTATGTATTGAATATCACTTTGAACGTTATCAGAACAAAGTCTGCAAGAAATTATATCTATAACCATTTTTTCTAGCATGTTTAAGGCGTTAATATATATACAAGTGATACAAATAATATTGATGTCGGATTCTCGGATAAATAGCTTAATGAGGTAGTTTTATGGTAATTCAATCAAAGACCTAATTATTACTTTTTTTTTATCAAGTTACGACGTATATCCGTGAGGCCGCGCCATTTATTGAATTAGTTATTTTCCGTGTAAATATTTTGACTGATTCCCATGTCGACTCATTATAAACATTATTTTCGTCACGTTTACGAACTAAAAATACTATTACTATTTTTAACAAACAAGAACGGCTCTTTTTTTAAACTATTTTTTTTTTACCACTTCCGGAGAGAAAGTTGGTTGGATTCGAAAATAAAGTATCTTAAAATGATCTAAAGAACAGGAATAAAACAATAATTGCCTATTACTAATTAATGTTTAACGTAACCGTATCTTTACTGGAGTATTAGCTGTCATTATAATCTATGTTTGATGGACATTTTCTAATGCGGAGGTTGGGTTAGGTCAAAAATAGAATATGTAGGTACTTATTAAACGAAATTGAGAAAAACAAAATTGCTGGTATTTTTACAACACGACGATTACTAATCGTAATCTACTAAACTAATGTTAAAAATAGCCAGAGAGGAAAGTAGTGACAACGTTTATATGGAGAAACGGTCGTTCACTGTCGTCGTAAAAGGGAACTTCAGATCAAATAATTACTTACAACTAAATAAAGGTAAGAGGGCCACTTGCACCATCCCACTAACCCACTAACCCGGGGTAACTGGTTAAACCCAGTGTCAAATTGTATTGATAGGTAACCACGGTAACTCAAGGTTTAGGCAAGTGGCGCTAATAAATGTAGGTATGTTATGTTTAGATGATTTATCTTGAAGAACTTTAGGAATACGCCTGGTTTTGGAGGTTTTATTAAAACTGTTTCAACTTGCCCCCAAAAGAAAACTTAAATGCAAATGTTACGAATTGATGGGGAAATTGCTTCTTTGTCTTGACGTCATATAGGTAGGTACCCTACCAAGTCTTCCCCGAAAAACTGCTCGGTCTGAATGGACCCAAAACACTTGCCCTTGGTGATCAGTGTTTAACAATGTCATGGACGAATACATTCATTTTTTACACAATTAGCAGGTCAATGTTTTATTATATTAAACCAGCAAATAAGTACCTATTCTACAATAAGACATGCGTAGCATATAGCTCAATCGGATTAGGACTAACTTCGAAATCTCTAGAACAGTCCTGAAATTTGGTATATGTATAAATTAAAGGCCCCTTTTTCATCTCCACACTATTTGACATTTGGGGACCTCGAGGAATCGCAGCCATCTTGGAAAATGTCCACCATCATAGACAGAAGTGGAATTCATATTCCTCTAAGTTTCCTATTCAGAGAATATCCACTGAAACGCTAAATCTGGATTCAGCAAGTATTTTGTATAACAACATGTATTTTTTTCGCAAAGTATTCTAGGACTTTTATGTAGCATTTAATACGCTTTAATGTTGCCTTACACTATATATTTTCATAGAGAACGTAGATTTAGAGTAAAACGCGAATTCATCCAGGATGGTACACATTTTCCAAGAAAGCTGCGATTCCTCGAGGTCGACAAATGTCAAATAGTATCCATATACCGGGTGTGGCCTGTAACACGAGCAAATACTTAAAACATAGATTATGAGAAAGGGGCCTTTAATTTATATACTTACATATCAAACAGGACTGTTCTACATATTTCGAAGTTAGTCGTAATGCGATTGTGCTAATTTTATTATTTTTAGTAAGGGCTGATGTGAGAGCGTCATGGTACAGGAAAACAAAACCTTCTTATGTTTTTATTATGTGTCAATTGTTTTTTTGCACAAGAGGGATAAAAAGAATTTGATTGAGTTGCTCCAAACAAAACATAATTAAAAGTTGCTCCGATGGGCCGCGCTGTTTTAACTGTTTTTACTCGCTCATTAAACTGTATAGGTAAGACTACTTCTGCTAAGATGAATTTGTAAACACAAACCTATTTTGTAATCGTAGCTTTGTTAATTTTACTTTTACATATATCATTTGTATTGTTACCTTGCGCTATATACATTGTAGATTTATCAGTAGGTAATCTAGTAATCTGTGGACGATGTTGTTGGGCTCACACTTTATTATCCTTTGTACTTTATTTCTGTGTCTGAACCCTGTGTGTTACTGTTTTTTGTCCCAAATAAATTGAAAAAAAAGGGTTTCATATACATATTTCCAACGTTTTTCCAATTGCAGATTGGAAAGTTCACAGACATGTTTGAGCTTCTTTGCGGATATAACAATCTATTAGAGTCAGACCAAGCTAATAATATTGCAGAAATTCTGATAGCATAGACGTGCAAGTATTATTTTAACAGTAGCACAGTCTGTGCTATAAAAATCGCTTCAGAGTTGGCTTGGCCTGATTCTAATTTATGATTCTAGTCAATGTCATTGCAATGATAGCTCCAAATGTGATAGTAATTTTATTTTAGAATATATAAATAGCTTTTACGATGATATTATCACTGTTCTACAATGTGGTGCGAATGAAAGTGCAGGTTCGGATGCTGATGCGCCAAGGAGTAAAAATAAAAAGCCAATAACTGGCTGGAATTATCACGTTCGGAGTAGTCATGAAGTGGCTAAGCA
Organism: Cydia splendana; assembly: GCF_910591565.1. Lineage (NCBI taxonomy): Eukaryota > Metazoa > Arthropoda > Insecta > Lepidoptera > Tortricidae > Cydia > Cydia splendana. The sequence continues at coordinate 351,358 of NW_026946912.1, forward strand.
TGAGTTTCGGAACTGGATTTTAAATGGAAGACCCAATAGTGGGATACTATTTGATAAAATGCGCGATGCTAGAAAGCTGTTTAAAAACAAACTTAGATGGTGCCAAAATAACCAAGAAACTATCAAAATGAATATTTTAGCGATACACAACAGTAATCGTGATTTTGGTAAGTTTTGGAAAGCAACCAAAAATATGAGTTTAAGACCCAAGTTGCCAACCAGCGTGAATAACGTACATGACACAAAGAAGATTGCCGATTTATTCGCTGGCCACTTCAAGGTTACTCCCCAACATGTTGACAATGTGGTGGATACTGAGCCCACGCCAGTGCCGCAGTACACAAATTGGATAGTAACCGCTAATGACGTAGCACGAGTAGTTAAATCTATGAAACGTGGGAAATCTGCCGGACATGACGGGCTCAGTATCGAACACATTGTCTATGCTAGTGAAGAAATATACAGGGTGCTCTCTATATTGTTTAATCTATGTTTAAGACACAGCTGCCTTCCTTCTAGCTTAATGAAAACGGTGGTAGTTCCTATACCCAAAAACCGAACGGGTGACCTGTCAAATTTGAATAATTATAGGCCTATTTCTTTAGGTACTGTAATTAGTAAAATTTTAGAGAGACTTTTGCAACCCGAACTGATGCGGAATGTGGTAATAGACGATGCGCAGTTTGGTTTCCGACAAGGTGTTTCAACTGATTCGGCCATACTGTGTCTAAAAAACACAGTAAATTACTATTTGCAAAGAGAAACGTCCATCTACGCCTGCTTTCTGGATTTGAGCCGCGCCTTTGACCTTGTCAACTACAAAGTGCTGTGGAACAAATTGCTGAGGGCGGGCGTGTCGCACAGTATGGTCGACCTGCTCAAATTTTGGTATGGAAACCAAACGAATAGCGTTAGATGGGGCGACTCACAATCTAGTGAATACAGACTAGAATGTGGAGTCCGTCAAGGGGGGCTAACCTCGCCGGACCTTTTTAATATTTATATTAACGATCTGATCGATGAACTGAGGGGGACTCGTGTCGGCTGCCATATTGATGGCGTCTGTTTTAATAACTTAAGTTATGCGGATGACATGGTTCTCCTCAGTCCATCGATCAGTGCCCTACGCGAGCTCTTAGCGGTTTGCCAGAACTTTGCCTTAACAAATGGCATGAAATACAATACCGCTAAGACCGAGATGGTAATTTTTAGATATGGAAAGGGTCCGGAGAGAGTGCCACCGGTATTTCTAAATGGTGAATCAGTTCGGGTTGTAAAACAGTTCAAGTATTTAGGACATATACTATCTTATAACATGCAGGACGACCTCGACATGGAGCGTGAACGAAGGGCCCTGGCAATACGTAGCAATATGCTGGCACGTAGGTTCGCTAAGTGCTCTAAGGAAGTTAAGCTTGTGCTATTTCGGGCATATTGCCAAAGTTTTTATACTTGCCAACTATGGGCAAAATATACACGAAAAGCCTACAACATCCTTAGAGTACAGTACAATGACGCTTTGCGAATTCTCACCAAACAACCACGGTTTTGTAGTGCGTCAGCGATGTTTGTTGAAGCCAGGGTACCTGACTTCTTTGCCATTATTAGAAATCGAATAGCGTCGTTCTGGAACAGGGTACGCTTTTCTAATAATAGGCTAATTACGACTGTAAATGAAAATATTTACCAAAATGTGTTTTTCCGGCATTGGTTGTCCGCGCATCAGCAACCGAACCGTAAGTAGTTTTTTAGTTTTTTTTTTAGTTTTTTTTAGTTATTTTTTAGTAGTTATTTATTTTTACATTTCTTTCCTTTTATTTTTAAATTTATTGTATTTTATTTTAATTTTAAAATTATGTAATGGGTTTTAGTTTTTTTTTTTTAGTTTTTTTTTTTTTTTAGTTATTTTTTAGTAGTTATTTATTTTTACATTTCTTTCCTTTTATTTTTAAATTTATTGTATTTTATTTTAATTTTAAAATTATGTAATGGGTCTATTGCCTGAATAAAGAAACATTCATTCATTCATTCATTCATTCTAATTGGTTATTAAGGTGAGACGAGCGAATCTCGGGTTCAAAGTCCGGTTCGTACCAATTATGGACGAAATTGAATATCTTTTGACGATACATTTTATTTTCCAGTCGCGTTGCGGCGAAGGCTAGCGCCGTGAGGAATAATAACAAATACCTACCTGCTAAACTTAATAATTTGAAATCAAATAGGTAGTTATTATGTATTAAATTTGTATTTAGGCAACTAAGGCCAGATGCATATTATGATGCTTAACAACCTTACGAACCAACACACCAACCTACATACAACACTTATAATCTTAAAAATAAAAACCGGCCAATAGCGAGTCGGACTCGCACACGAAGACTACGAAGAGTTCCGTAAGATTGTCCATTATGCAAAAAACGGCAAATAATTCACATTATTTGTATGGGAGCCCCACTTTAATATTTAGTTTCTTCTGTTTTTAGTATGTATTTGTCGTTATAGCGGCGACAGAAATACATCACCTGTGAAAATTTCAACTATCTAACTGTCACGGTTCATGAGATACAGCCTGGTGAGAGACGGACAGATAGAGTCTTAGTAATGGTCCCGTTTTTACCCTTTGGGAACAGAACCTTAAAAATCAATTTTGTCGCCAAAAGATTTTTTTTATTTTTATAGCTGTTGGATTTAATTGCCGGCTCGGAGTGAAGTGACATGATTAACTAGATCAAAGTGAAGGGAAATTTTGGAACTTAAACAAAGGGTCGTTTGACAGAGGGGCCCTGCCAGGGGCGCGCGGTCTCTGGCTCCAGTCTTACCGTGAACGGGCAACGCGTTCGACGCCCGACCGATAGTAATATATTCGCATAGTTGTTCACGAAACTTTCCACTTTTTTTGAAAGAAGTGATTAAAACCAAAAATATTACTTAGCTAATCTGCGAAAAGATAACGTGCTAGTCAATCAGTGCTAACCCCCCCTATAGTGCCTAATTCTATTCACTATTTGAAAGAAGTGAATCATCTAAAATTCACGCGTGAGTACTTATATTTATGTATAATGAATTATATGATTAATTTATTGATAAAAACAAAGAGAGAAACAAATAAACATAATAAAACTTTAAAAAAATACTTATACAACATTCAAAATGTTTTGAAGGTGTTATTCCAGTATATTTCCAAAAGTAAAAAACTCAAGAGCATACCAAATTTTCGAAAATCAGTTCGTAACTTTTTTCAGAAATTCGAAAATGGTGAAATTTTAGGTTTTCAGATGAAGTATAGTTCATAATAGAATTGGTACCTACACACTAGAAAATAAATATTTTTTTAAGCAAATAATATAAGATTGTTATGACGAATTTTAATATGTAATGTATTGAGCTTTTAAATATGTATAATTTAAATAATTACGATTTTTTTACTGCACAACCCTTTTGTCGACATTTTTGGCGTGTTGCTTCGGATGTCTATCGCAACGAATTGATATCCCGGATAATTTTACTAGTCTTGTTTATTTAATTTTTTTTGAAGTTGGGGACGATTTGGAGGATTCATCTCGCGGGGTATGTAATTAACTTGATTATTATTTAGCATACCATGCCAAAACTTTTTTGAGTAGTGGGCATTTTCATATTATTTCTACTCAGAATCACGAGCTTTTTCCATTTTTACTGAGAAAAAAAGTGTCCCCATAATTTTTGGTCCGTTTGGTTTTCAATACAACCGTAACAAAATGGACAAAAAAATTCTATAAAATTTTGGGGACACTTTTTTTGTATTGGGATCAAATAAGTTCGTGATTCTGAGTCGAAAAAATATAAAAATTCCAAAATCTAAAATGCAAGTTGCGGGTACAACTTTAAATAGAAATGCCTTGTGGCAGATGGCTAAATCTATTCTATGTATAAATAAAAATAATAAATACATTTTTTTTTGTATAAATGAGTTTATATAGTATAAATGAGAGAAATGAGTTTTTCAATTCTAATAAATTGAAAAACTCATTTCTCTAAGCACTTTTTAATATAAAAGTCCGACTTCATTGTTGACGGTTTAATAAATCTTTTCGTCTTAAAGGCGCAACTACAAATTCCTTGCCATTATCATAATTATGTTTTTTTACGAACTTGTCAAGTTTCACAAATTTATATTTTACGGGTACATTTCCTCTACTATGGGCCATGTAAAATTTCGAACCGTTGATTAAAATCGAGTTTCCCATACGTCTCGTCGTTCAACAACAAGCAATTAACCTTCGAATGTTGACCCTACACTAGTTTAAAGCATCTTAAGCGACTTGGCTGTCTTCGTCTCGGACCGATAAGAATGTTCGAGGTATTTGTGCACGATCAGTCGATCAATCTCCTTTTATCAATTTCCATCGTCGAAAACTTTAAAATACATAAAGCTAGGTACATTATATTTTAACCATGAATACTTTGGAGGTTGGTGATTAAACTGCAATTGTCAATTTTTTCCCGTCATGAAAAAAAATCTAACCACAGCTAATTATGTGCCAATTCTATATGAACTAAGTACTTAATCTTTAGAAAGTAGATTATTCTGAAAACAAAAGCCGATGTCGAAAAAATAAAAAAAAAGGTCAGAGGCAGATAGATTGTATATCGCTCAGAACAAGAAATGTTTGAATCAGTTGAAAACCGTAGGCTGGGCAGGTGCCATTATCATTCGTGCCGTACTTACTGATTTTCGAAAATCGGTACACGCATACTTACACATATTATCAATCACAGTTTACTGTAATTGCATCGAGTTTAGTTCGGTTGTGCGATCGTATTAATGTATTTTTTTTAAATGGAACTCTCAGATTTGAATGGACGAGCAGAAGTAACTAGATCAGATACTATTAATAGTACTACATATTTATTTTTGGGAAGGCCAATTTTTTTGTGATTTCGGATTTAGTCCCATAGAAAAAGTTGTTCAGTATGGATTACCTAATCACCTCGCACAATATGGCTAGTTGTTCAAAAAACGCCTTGTATATGTATAGAAATTTATATTTTTGATATATTCTTCATCCTTTCATTCATTTCAAATTATGTTTTTTATTATAAAATTTCAGTTTGGTTTATATTTTTATCCGTACCTAATGACGAGATTTTTTATAAAACGTATTTAAAACTTGCGACTCTGTCCCTAAGTGATTTTTTTTTCACCACACTAGCTGATAAATGCTCTCTTGATTGTTCAAAAGACTGATAAGAAAGTTGCATTTTATTCACATGTGAGGCAAAGTAATTAAATGCAAATATTGAGTTGTTTTCTTATATTTGCTGGTACAATTGACTTTTAAATGATAATATTTAATAATAATAACATTCATTTTGAATCGATTTGGTTTGATTTTGTTTCATATTTTACAGTAAATATTTTTCTTGTGTTGTTGTGGTGAAAAAAAAATTGTCATTCGGGGGAGAAATTTATTTAACCCTTGTGCCTTGAAACCCTCGCCTCGCAACGATCAAGATTCCATTTTTCGAACCACTACCAGGCCTATGGAACTCGCCGCGCGAGCTCGGATTAATACCTACGAATCCGCTCGCGTTCACGGTAGACAAGCAAGCCAGTTGGTTGCCAGTGTTGCCACACGCGCTAACGTACGCACGCGCGCTCGAATATGCCTGTGAGATCATTCATATGAAGGAAATGTCATCGCAACGAAAAAAAAATTACACAGCTTGTAGTGTTTATGGCTGCAAAAATACCAAATCAAATAATAAATTATCGTTTTTTGCTCTTCCGACAAATGAGGAAAAGTAAGTAAACCTACCGTTATTTTACGATAGTTAAAAGCTACGAAATTTCTTTAAAGATGTTATGTTTCTAATGACACATTTATAGTTATATACTTACCTATCTAAGTATCTATTTGAAACGAGAAGGTAGCTAACTATTAAGTTCTTTTGGTACTGTCATGTTTATTTTAACGAAAGTAGGTACCTACATAGGTACTTACTGCTATTTCAATGTAGGTATCTAACGGCAAATCATTCCACAGCCGAACAGCTCGAAATGTAATGTAGGTACTTATTTTTTAAACCATTTCTAAGCGTCGACAACCCTAGCGTTGTGCCGGTGCGCGCGATGCGGGGAGCGGCGCGTCGAAGGTCATTCCATTGTATTATTGCGTAGGTATCAAAACGGTAGGTATTTGCGTTTTCTTTGAGAGATAAGTATCTGTTCGTAAGAACTATTATATAATCTGTGCCACTACGCTCGTGGTTCAATTTTGGAGTCTTTCGCTTGGTCGGGTGTTAAACAACACCTTTGCCCCCTTGTGAAACAAATAACTAATGAAACGTCAGTCTTTTTGATCGTATGTAGGTACTTACGTACAAAACTTTTATAGGTTTCCCAGTAAACTATTTTATGGTACATTTTTTTTCTAAATGGAATAAAAAATACAAAACATTGGATTTTCTGAAAAGAAAATTTTATTATTTTACTTAAAATAAATAATAAAAAAAATAGTTAAAAAAATACAGCATTATTTTAGGCTACAAATATAATGACCACCAAAAAATACTTTGGTACCCTAAATAAAAAAATCATGCTTACCAAAAAAAATTACTGAACACCAAAAAATAAGGCCTAAAAATACAAAAGTATCACCGTTTTAATTACGACTGCACTTCAAATTGTATTCAAATACCAAATATATTTTATGATCACCAAAAATCATTAATGATCACCAAATCTTGAAGACCAAATTAATGCGATATGTTCACCTAAATAAACCACTATGATTACCAAAACATGTATACATATTACCAAATAAAGTAAACTGATGCCAAAATTACTAGCCCCTCCCGCTCAACCCCCCCCCGTACCCCGCACCGCATACCTACCTAACCGAACCTACTTTTCTAGTAGCATTTCGTTATGCTACTAGTAGTGTTGAGTCGCTCACTCGTGAGGCACCTCATTTGTACCACTCATTTTGTTAATTTGTCGCAGTACTTCATACCGCAAAAATGTCTTACATCACTCCTCTATTCATTTTACTCATTTACTCGCGCGCATCACAAACACCTCTTGCCACACAAATCATTCACACACTTCAAATTTAAAAAAACTCTTATCCTTTCAATTTCACTCGCGACCTTCAAAACTCATACGCTCCTCATAACCTCGCAAGAGAGTCCCTGGATCGCGCGAGGCGCTCGAGGTGCTCGCCCGCTCGCCGACACTCAAAACTCAAATGAAGAAACGAGTAATGGACGTAATGGTCCACACTGTCAACTGCCGAACTACAAACCTTATTGCAACGACAAAAGGTCCACCGAGAAAAGCATTGAGTTTGTACCACTCACCGCCTCTCTGTGACATGAACACCTCAATCCTTTCAAAATGAAACAATGAATTAGAAATACCCAAAGAGGGAGTGAGACAGACACGCGCCGTACTTCAATATCGCCTCGCGTCACCACCGAAAATACGTTAAAAATTAAACACGAAAGACAACAAGCGTAAGCGCTGCAAGCTTTCATACATCTTACGCCTTTTTGATCCTAACTTACGTGTCAAAATGGCGCGAGAAATCAGTCTCAAAACGAATTTCGACGTGTTGCTTCTCTGTCGCACTTGTAAATTCGTACGTAAGTGTGACAGGAAGGCAACATGACGAACTTGGTTCGCGGTACGCCCTCTGTATACCAGGCGGGCATTTACGAAGCTTGCTTAGAAACAGAAATCCCTTAAGTAACTTAAATATTATTGAAATATAATACGGTAGCGTACACAATTTATGATAATTTCAATAAGTTTCAAGTTTATTAAATAAAAAGTAAGTATAATTTTCATAGGTAAAAAGAAAATGTAGATGTAAATTATACCGATTTGAATTTACAATACTTTTTATTAACATTCTTTGTAAACAAACGACTTCGAACTGTCAAGTTATGATTATGACATATTTATATTTATTTTGTTCGTACTTCGTTCACTACCTAGTTAATTTTAGTTCTCTAATACCTAATACCTAGTGATAATTCTTATAATCATAACAAAATATGGACATAGTTTTTGCCAGTAAATATACCCGCGGATCTTCCTTGGTGCCTTTTGCATGAAAAAATGAAGTGTAAATGTAGCCGGTGCGGCAGGCGCGAATGGTGCTTTGTTTATTATCATATTGATGATATTACTGTTAAATTATCTGAGGTGGTAAGTTAGTCACTTCTGTATAATAATGACTAGTGAAAATATTGAATTTGTTCTCCTTAGTTTCTTAAAAATGTGGTAGTTTTATGGTTAATAGGTACTTATGAAATATATCACTACATATTATAAAACAAAGTCCCCCGCCGCGTCTGTCTGTTTGTGGGTTTGTTTGTATGTTCGCGATAGACTTAAAAACTACTGGACGGATTTTCATGTGGTTTTCACCTATCAAAAGAGTGATTCTTGAGGAAGGTTTAGGTGTATAATTTGCTAACCCGTGCGAAGCCGGGGCGGGTCGCTAGTGATTATTATACTTAAAATTATATCAAGTAGCAAGGAGGAGGTCTAAACAATCTAACAATAAAAAAGAGCTACATTAGAACAAGTTTCATAAAAGCAGCAAATTAAGTTAGGTACTTTATGTTCTTAGTTTGATTCTAAAATTATCTTTCTCCTAAAAGTTCTATTCTTAACCTCCAGAATTGCACTCCAATTAAATATTACTACTTATTTATTTATAAAGGAAGTGATGAATACATAAATATGTATATACATTAAATATTTTTGTCGCCGTTGGAGTTAATGGAATAGTCGACGCTGAATATATGCTAGTACCTCACCTCATTTGAAGTAAGACATTGTAACACCTCATTTTAGAAAATGAGGTACTCATACAAACTCATTTTAAATTGATGTCCTACCCATCACTAGCTACTAGAAAAGTAGGTTAAACTGCTATCAATTTGAACTGCTATCAGTTAAGTGGGTTAGGTTAGGTTAGCACTGCGACCCTTACAGAAACGAAATGGTACTATAAAAGTGGGTTAGGTTAGGTTAGAACTGCGATCCTCACAGAACCGAAATTCTACTAGAAAAGTGGGTTAGGTTAGGTTTCAACAGCGTCCTATACAGAAACAAAATGCTACTAGAAAAGTGGGTTATGTTAGATTTGAACTGCGGCCCATATAGAAACGAAATGCTACTAGAAAAGTGGGTTAGGTTTAAACTGCGACCCTTACAGAAACGAAGTGCTACTAGAAAAGTGGGTTAGGTTAGGTTTGAACTGCGACCCTTACAGAAAAGAAATGCTACTAGAAAAGTGGGTTAGGTTAGGTTTGAACTGCGACCCTTACAGAAAAGAAATGCTACTAGAAAAGTGGGTTAGGTTAGGTTTGAACTGCGACCCTTAGAGAAAAGAAATGCTACTAGAAAAGTGGGTTAGGTTAGGTTTGAACTGCGACCCATACAGAAAAGAAATGCTACTAGAAAAGTGGATTAGGTTAGGTTTGAACTGCGACCCTTACAGAAAAAAAATGTTACTAGAAAAGAGGGTTAGGTTAGGTTTGAACTCCGACCCTTACAGAAAAGAAATTCTACTAGAAAAGTGGG